>NC_086194.1:81775960-82099909 GCF_035770615.1 Melospiza melodia melodia
GCCTTCCTCTTCCTAAACTGGCATCTTAACCTAATGGATATGGAGTTGAGCTCTCTTTGGAAGCTAGTTTTTACAAGAGGAGATAACTATAGCTCATAATATTGGGAACTAAAGGAAGAAAAGGAGTAAGGGTTCAGATGCAGATAAATGTGGGCTTAGTGTGAAAGTCAGGTGCACTTCAAAGTGCTTGACTATTCTGTAGTAATGGACTGTGCAATATTTCCCTCAGCTATAACTTTGCAAACTCCAACATTCAATCCATGTAATTTTGTTTCTTGGGTAAGCATGCATTTTGTGTCCCTCTCACCCAGTTAAAATTTGCCCAACTCACATATAAGTGTGCAGTATTTGAATATTTAATAATGTGCAAATATCTCTGTACATATTTCAACACCCCCCCTTCCCTCCCCACTTTTGATTATAGTAAGAATGATAGCTGGGCTGGGGAATATGGGAGTACTTCTCAGGAAAAAGGAGACATAATTAGCATTTGCTCTGTGAGTATTTCTAGTTTTGACAATTTGAAGGCCTGTTTATTAAGATACCTAAAAATTGCATGTTTATAGTGGTTATACTTGTGAGTATTACAAGGGCATCACAGGAAAGGATAATTAAAAAAAAATCATTATTGTATTTAAAAAAGCAGTTATTTGTGACAAAGTTTGAATGTGGGAAATTATATGGAATATTCCCATTTTTGCTCCAGAAGTGATTGTTTAATACTCTGATTTTTCCTTACAAAATGGAAATCCAAAAGGACACGACTGTCTTCATTTTAACTAAGAAAACATATGAAAAACCAAAACATGAGGCCCCTTTTTAGAGATGATGAAGTGACAGTTCAATTTATCATTGCACTGAATGCAGCTGACCACTGAGGGAAGTGGATCCTCTCTCTACAGTGGTTACATTCTGAAATGAATCCTTTCACCGTATCACACTGTAAATAAGGTGTATACATTCTGCGTAAAACAAGGCATTCCCATCAAAACTGACTAAATGTAATATAATACAAGTTTCAAATTTGTCCATATTTGTGGTAGTAAGATTCTGCTCTAGAACTTAATTAATTTCTTGGATGGGGCTTTTGTTTTTAATTTCAACCCCAAATTCATTCAGCAGGCTGTATTTGATTTTATTTTTCTTTTTTTTTTTTCTTTTTTTTTGTCACCATTACATGTCTTCTCTTAGGTCTCATTGTGCTAGGACAAAACCAGCCAAATGGGTTAGACTTTCTGACCATTGCCCTATTCATTCTGTCAGCTCTTCCTCTGCACCTATTACTCTTTTATTTCAGTACTTCTTTCCTCCTCATTGAGCATCATAATTGTACACATTGTCTCACATGGAGTCTTCCCATATTGTCTTGAAGGCTATTGACAGTAGGAAAATACTAGGAAATACTCTCAATTCAGCAATGCTTGATTTTTTTTTTTTTCAACAACCTCTTATCTTACTGAGCCTAAGGTGCTGGGCCTTTGTTGCCTCTCCATTAAGTCAGGTTTGAGAGTTAGGAAGACTATTATTATGTACAACAATAGAGGTTACTACAATTGCAAATGGATTTAGTGCATGAAGAGAAAGAGGCACAAAATTGTTTCTACAAGATAGAACAGAAGTAAAAAATAAAAAAAAAAAAAGTAAAAAAAAGAAAAATGGAAACCCACATCAAAGCTTTCATACCTGAGTATTACACTTCCAGCACACAGAGATATATATGTCATTGTCCAGCTTATGAATGTAGCTGCCCTATCTACTGTAGCCTTTATTTGTCTTGCATTCTGTCAGAAGGGGTGTTTTAGGTTCAGTAACAGGATCTCCTGCTATGACAAGGTCACCTGTTTGGTGGATGGGAAAAGGCTGTGCATGTTGTCTGCCTGGACTTTATCAAAGCCTTTGTCACCAGTTTCCACAGCATTCTCCTGGAGGAACTGCCTCGGAGAGCATCCCTCACTGAGTACAAAACTGTCTGCCTGGCCAGGCCCAGAGAATGGTGGTGAAGGAAGTCACATCCAGCTGGCAGCTGGTCACAAGTGCTGGTCCCCAGGGCTCAGTAGTGATGCCAGCCCCGTTTAATTTCTATATCAGTGATCAGGACAAGGGGGCTGAGAGCTCCCTCAGTCAGTTTGCAGACCACACCAAACTGACAGGGCGGGAATCTCGATCTGAGGGGGAGTAGAGAGTCCCTACAGAAGGATCTGGACAGGCTGAATCAAATGGCAGGAGCAAATGGTAGGAAGGTCAACCAGGCCAAGTGCCACGTCCTGCCCTTGGGTCACAGCAACTGCAGGCAGTGCTACAGGCTGGGGACAGACTGGCTGGAAAGTGGTCCAGCAGAAAAGGAGCTGGGGTGCTGGTTGGACAGGAGTGGGTGAGCATGACCCAAAAAGGCCAATGGCATCCTGGCTTTTATCAGAAACAGAGTGGCCAACAGCACTACGGCAGTGATCTTTCTCCTGTACTCAGCACTGCTGGATCCTTGAAAATATCTTTTTAATTAGAAAATGTGGAAAAAAGTCTGAAGCACTTAGGTGAAATTGGAAGTGCAAACTTGAGATGCACAGATACAGACAATTTGTTTATGAGTTATATGAAATAAAAAACTGGCATGCACAATTAATGCCTTCAGTCTTTCAAGTGTTGCACAAAGAATATGTACATGCTCTCTCACTTCCCTTTGTGGAGTTGCTTCCTTCACCACTCTGCTGTAATTCTCAAAGAAAGGAGAAGCATTAGTGTGACAGCACAGGACATATCCACAATGATGCTCAAAGAATTCAGAGAGTTTTGCTATTTTTCTGGAGACAGCAGACATACCGATTTATCTCAGAGAAACATTCAGAGCTGGCACTTGAAAATGCACTGGGACTGGTGTGATAACTCACACAACTGAGTTTGGGGATGCAGATATTCAAAGATGCTGATATCAAGAAATGAAATCTTGGCCTCACTGGAGTTAGTGCAGACTCGGGCTTTGATCTCTGCATGACTGTGATTTTAGCAGCGATTTTAGAAATGTCAGGCATGGCTCATAAGCCTAAATGACGGAAACGATTTCATGAATGTCAAATTTAATAATGCCATTTTTACCTCAAGAATGTGACTTGCTTCTCTACTGATCCTAGGCAGTTTTCTACATCACAATATAGGACATACCCCACCTTTATTTTCACACTCAGAGCTCACATAGTGTGATCCTTGATTGCTGTAGTTATTTGCTAGGATGTAGAACAACACTGAGGATCTCCAGCTTTGTGCCTGAATAGCTATTGACAATTCTAAGTTGAGCAATTGTAATTTCAAATAACTGGGAAAACAAAAACACCCTTTTATGTCATTAAGACTTCCACTCAAGCACCCAGCATTTCTGCATTGTATATGAAGCATCTTATGGAAACCAAACTAAAATAAGCTCTTCTGCTGCATCTACATATCCTTATAGAGGTCCTAAAAAGCAGCCACAAGTCAATTACTCAGATTGGAAAGCAGAGTAAATAATTCTTCTTCCTCCAGTATCTATCAAGTGCTTTACTATCAAACAATGCCAAAGCCAGAATATAAATGAGGCTAGAAATAAATATATACCAGTATACACATGCATTATTTCAGGTGCATATGGCACTCTGAACTGCTGAACAGCTTTCTGCATGGGCCTCACAGGAGCAGACACCCTGTTATGGACTACTCCCTCTCTATTTTTTTTCCCATACACTCCAGCTATTGTGACATCTTCTCTCCCAGTAGAGCTTCCTTTGTCTTGAACTTTCTCCCTCTCTGCTTCAGCCCTTCTGTGAATGGCAATGAAACAAAAGGGAAGAAAAATCAAGAGTAATTAACAAGAATATGACTGCTTCAGCTCCTCAGAAGTGTCCTTTACAGAATGAGTCTCTGAGCTCTTCCATGCAACAGAAGATGTCAGTGTCAGGGAATGGGCAGAACTGGGGAAAAAGCCAAGCAGATAAGCTAGAGACTGCCTCAGTTATTTTTTAGCCTTATTTTATTTTATTTTATTTTATTTTATTTTATTTTATTTTATTTTATTTTATTGGCAGTATACAATTTAGGCTGGCATTATGTTTTTATGCTCTAGCTGTTCAAGAGGACTGCATGTTTAAAACCTTACTTCAGGTCCTTGAAATCGTAAATCATCAGTGTTTGGACAGTATCAAAAGTGCAATACTGTGAAAAAGGTCTGTTAGTGATCAGTTATTCAGTGCAGCATTGCCAAATTACCTGGAGAGATGATATTCAATATTAAGAAGCTACTGAGCCTAATCTCTTCCATCTAGTTGTACCTTGAGTAATACGAGAGCTAAAACAGATCAGAGAATTTCAAATGTATGCCCCAAGCATGCACATATATATTACAGCAGTAAAACCCAATAGTAAAACTGCTCCTTGGGCATTGTTAATAGGATTTGGATAATCACAGAAAAAGCCCATGGTGTTGAAATTATATTCTTTTTGTTGACAACACACTACCTAATGGGACTGTGAGCAGCTGAAAAGAAAACAACTGATTGACATGAATATTACAGTAGGAAAACACTGGTAACTTCAGTGAGGCCTCCTTGCAAGTTAATAATTTGTTTTACTTTATTTCCCCCTTGCTCATCCCAAGGAATATTTTCAAATTAAAATCACATGCTTGTACCTTCTAGCAGGAGTTAAGTGCTAAGGCAGCAGGTTTAAAAATGTGTGCTGTGGGGATTAGAAGCCCCCCTATCAGGAGTGCCTGGCACACACCTCACATGGGGCCACTCTGAGAATGCTTCTTCTCAGTTATTTTCTTCATCACCAAATCCATCAGTAACACTTTATGTGTCCTTTTCTGCTGGAAGCTGTCCTATCCTGGCCCTTGGCCAATGAGATGAAATTATATATTCCATAAAATTACTGAACATTGCATTTCTAGTTCCAGCCTCCATTTCTACTTCCTGCTGAGGAAAGACAGACCAAGCTAGTAAAGAGATGCTGCAGACAAACTAGGAGAGTTAATTATTAACAGGCAAGTTAGAAAGAGAGATCCCTCACAGGAGTAGCCTGTCCCTTGGCTGTCCACCATGCTTTTCTCCCTGTCATCCCTGGACTTCTCCTTACAGGCAGTCAGGTTCATTCTCACATGCAGTAAGATGGAAGGCAAGGCAGATTCCTCTTTCCCCCTTTTTCTGGTTTCTGTCTTTTTCCAGTCAGCACACAGTCCAATGAAAAGATGAGAGAAAAGCAGGCACAAATAAAATCCACTTTCAAAGGGGATTTTACCAATGCCATGTTATTGGTTACACACAGCAAACTTTTATTTCCCTGCATGCTTGGGTACACAGTACCAAAACTCCCTGCTGGCCACAGAAGGTAGATGCCTTCTGCTGGTACATGGGCAAAGGAAAAAGGAGGTTGTGAGTCTCCTTGGGCTGTGATGTGGTCATTTTCCTAACCAATCTTTGGCTGATAAAGTTCTGTGCCCTCTCATAGACTGTCATGTGGTGGGGGTAGAGGTGGGGGGTTGATTCCTCATTTCTATGATTTGTAAAAAGGTAAATGTTTATCTCAGCTTTAGCACTGAGAAGAAGAGCAGAGAGGGTTTTAAAGGCACTTTGCATGTAAATACTCATGAAAAAACAGTTATTCTCCCACAGCAGGCAATAAGCAACAGAAACAGAGACATAACAACTTAGCAATGCAAAATGAGCTCCTGGTGTCTGGTAATTGTACCTTTTTTTTTTGCTTTTAAACCCCTCACAACACTGAATTGCATGGGATCAATCTGACCTGTTCTTGACAGTGTTTGCTGGGGCAGGCAGTCTTTGCGACTTCCAATCAGAAGAACATTTTAGATTATTCATTTATGGAGAGAAAGGAGCACAACAACAAACTGTTTATTTGTACCTATTTTGTGACCTAAAGGTCTCAATTTTTCATGTTTTGTACTGAAGTCAGGATGCTTTAAAAGCACTTATCTAAAAGATGATATTTCATCATGCAACCTCCAAAACAATTTATTTAGTTCCATTATATCTCTGCCTTTCTTTTAAAATATAAAATATTATGGATAGGTAGAAGCATGTGGTTCAGAGAAGCACTGAAACATGCTAAATGTTTGAAATTCAAAGGTACTGGCAGTTGCCTGGAGTGGTTATCTCAGTGTCATGACAACCAGAACCCTCTGTAATGAACACTGTGGTTCTGGATGGGTCAAACACAGCTTCTGAAGAGCAATGGAGCTGATGCAGGGTCCGGAGCACAATTCTTCTGAGGGAGCTGGGGCTTTTTAGCCTGGAGAAAAGGAGGCTCAGGGGAGACTTTATTGCTCTCTACAACTGCCTGAAGGGAGGTTGTAGCAAGGTTGTGGTTGTTCTCTTCTGCCCAGAAATAAATGAAAGAATAAGAGGAAATGATTCCAGGGGAGGTTTAAATTGGACATTAAGAAAAATTTCTTCACCAGTAGGGTTCTAGTAGCCAAAACTGGAACAGGCTATCCAGGGAAGTGGTTGAGTTGCTATGTTGCCATCCCTGGAGATATTTCAAAGATGTGTAGATGTGGAGTTTAGGGTCACATTGTAGTGGTGGACTTGGCAGTGCTGAGTTAATGGTGGGACTTGGTGGTCTAAAAGGTCTTTTCTAGCCTCAATGCTTCTATGATTCTTTGTGTTTTTGTCAGCTGGTTCCTCATGCAGCATCTACAAGCCTGTGTTCCATAAGTGGTGCTTCTGTAGAGAGGCTGGAGACAGATGAGCATTCATTCAAAAACCAAGCACGCGTTCAACAGAAATGGGCATCCTTCCTGGCACTACAAGAAGTGACTACAGCCAAGCACCTGCAGAAACAAGCCACACATCCTCCACAGGGAATACAAGCAGTGACACTGTCCTTCAGGTGCTCCTCTGCTCCACTGACACCAAGAGCCAGGTCAGAGTTAGAGGCTGACCACCATCTCTAATGTGTAACCTCTGCATAGCATTGTGCCTAAACAGCTGGGAGAACCAACAAAGCAACCGTGGCTAGTCCTTAGCAAGTGTGCCCTCTCTGTCTTTGAAAATTTGGTATATGGAGCGATTTGGTCAAAATAAGGGATCTTCCTCAAGCTGAGTAATATGTGTTCATTTTACATGATTCAAGTGTTTTAGTCCCATGCAGTAAACCCTAGGATTTAGCAAAAAAAGTTTTACTGACAAATGCATGTAAAATAACTGCAGGTGCCTATAGAAAATTTTTGTCTGTCCATAAACTACCCTGTAGTTAAAAATACAAACAATATTAAAAATGTGGGGAAAAAATATTTAGCTCTCTAATTGCAATTAAGTATAATCCATAAATACCAAGGGATTACCCATTCCAGCTGGGTTATGTGTTCCAATTGTTAGAAAAGCAAAAGAATTTCTTTTCTGGCATGCATAAAATTTAATATGAGCTACCATGTTGGAAAGAATAATGGGAAAAACCTTTCCTTGGGTTATCAGAAGGTGAGAGCTAATATTGGCCAGCTAATCCCATTATGATTATTATATATGAGTCTAGGTTGGATTCATTCATAGATTGCACAGATATTACTAAATAGGGCTTCAGGCAACCATACATGAATTTCTGTAAATTGTGATCAGGCCTCAGTGCAGTGGCCATCAGGTGATGGATTAACGAGCTGTCAGTATTAAATTCATTTATTTCTCCTTATCATTTAAAGAACAGGTGGTCTCTATCTCCACCAGTCTGAACACACAGCTCTGAAAAGACTCGTAGCTTTTTGCAGAGAAATGGAAGGAGCAGCAGCAGATTTAATTTATCAGGAATAACATTCTGCTCATGACCCTTCATCTTCAGCACCTACGTAGACTCACTCTGCTGGTGCTATTGACACCGCACATTTTATGCAGACTGGGGTGGTATCATGATAAATATAATGAAATAGGATAGACTTGCTGTAATTTGAAATTAAGCAAAGCCTTGAGAGAAAAATCTTCAAAGGACTAAAAATGTGCACATGCATGCATGTATTTGTTCAAAGAAAGTACACAGTGATTGACTGTGTTCTGCAGATATGCACATATATTTGTTTCACTGGAGTTGTAAGGTATGTTAAGTCAGTGCAAAATTTGTCTCACCCTTCTCCAAAGTCAAGTGAGTCCTGGCTGCCTCTGTCTCATGAACAGTGTAAATTCACATACAATTAAAATATGTCAATTAACTTGATTGATTTACTAAAAAGCAAAACTAAAAGTGCTGGAAATGTTTCATAGTTATTTAAAATGATGGATAACCCTTAGTTTAGTCAGGTTATATTGTCACTTTTTTACCCTCTCTTTTCACTGTACTAGAGCAAACAAAATATTTGGCTTGAAAAAATGAAAAAGGGTGAGGAAGAGTTCTATTTTGACCTTTAACTAAGCAGCTCATCTGATTGAATCTCTGTATGCTGGAAAAAATGAAGACAAGAAAGCAGGAGAATTTTCTTTCAGTAAGCAGGGTCTTGGCGGGGCTGCATTTCCTATCATCTCACTTTTTTACACAGTGTGTTTATAAATATTACTGCAGCTCCCCATCTATTGCTGCAGCATTCAAGTTAAGCTAAAAGGATACTGAGGACTCACTTGGAGAGGATTAGTGATCATGAAACAAAGTGAAATATCCACCTGCTCTATGCCAGCAGGCAGCTTTTCTGCAGGTGAAGATAAAGAAGAGTAGCACAAGATTTGTTGAAAGAGTTTTTTAATGCTTCTTATCTTGTCTTACTATGCTGGTAAGTGTTGTCAAAGACTGCTTTCATTAAGAAGTTGAATTACAGTCATTACAAAGAACGAGGTCGTGCTATTGTCAGCAAGACTACTGATGGTATAATACAATGCTGTGTGCAATGAAAATTTGAAAGACAGGATAGATCTGCCATTAAAGGTAGATTTTTCTTGTCTGGGCAAGGGCTTTCTCCTCTCTTTTTATAAGATGACATTTTAATTGAAAACAAACAAGCAAACAATACACAAAGGGTAAAGGAATTCTTAAAGCAGCCCATAAGAAAAGTCACCCGGAACATATCTGTCCTTATTTTTGGGGGGTAACAAAGGTGTGAATGAGGGGTGGGTATCTCAAAAGAAAAAAAAAAAAAAAAAGAAAAAGAATAAAAGCAGACAAATCCTTTCTCAAGGAATTTGTACCTTGCATTTGTGAGCCCTAGACATGACCACCTCTCTTTTCATTCCCAAAACACTTCTGCTTTGAATGGCACTTGGCAAGAATTCAGAAATGCTACACTTGAACAGTGTGGCATTGAGAAAGAAGGTATAATGTAAAACCATTTCATTAAAAGCAGGTCACATCAGGACCCATCAGAAAGGCAGTTTATCCTGAAATTACTAAGAATTGATATGTGTAATCTCTTTCACCATCACCTTCTCCAAAACCTTACCAAACCTTAAAATTGTGTCCCAAAAAGTTATTGAGACAAAGAACTTGCCCAGATAAGTGTGAAATCAGCTGATGTCCATTCCAAACTCTCAGGCAGTGATACCACAAAGAATTTCATCTTTAAAATTATTTTAATGGAAATAATGTCTTCTTTTATACCTCCATATGAATGAACATATTGACACTTGACACAGGCACTCTTTGCTGGGTTAAATGCTGGGCTGGATGGCCATGCCTGGGCAGCGGTGGGGAGTGGTGTCACCTCCAATCAGTGAACCGTCACTAGTGGGGCTCCCCAGGACCCAGTTTTGGAGCCAGTATTGTTTAATACCTTTATTGATGATAGCTGCTCTCTACAACTACCTCAAAGGAGGGTGCAGTTATGGGTGTAGGTCTCTTCTCACACACAGCCAGCAACAGCACAAGAGGATATAGTCTCAAGATGCACTAGAGAAGGTTCAGGCTGTGTCCGTTTCTCAGCTGTTTTAATGACCTGGAAAGGCTTGGGGTGGCCTTGGGCAGCCCGCGCTCCAAAGGATGAAAAGAGGCTTCAGGTTTTTTCTCGGTCTTCAGTGTTTATTAGTTGTTTATCTAAAAGATTTTCTCTCGGCCCGACAGAGGTCTGCACAGCAAGCCAGCCATGAGCACACTTCTGGCAACATTCCAGGACCTCTGAGCCCCCCAAGGGTGGTCTCGGTCACTCTGCACATCAGTCCTGAGATCCCACAAGGCTGAACATCAGGAAGAATTTCTTCAGTGAAAGGGTTATTTAGCATTGGCATGGATTGTCCAGGATGGTGAAGTCACCATCCCTGGAGGTGTTTAAGAAATGACAGGATGTGGCACTTAGTGCCAGGATCTTGCTGACCAGGTAGTGATTGGTCAAAGACTGGCCTCAATCATCTTGCAGTTCATTTCCAACATCATTGATTCTGTACTCTCACCTCACTTCATTTATGTATATGATTGAAATTCTATGCAAGCTGAAATTATATTTTATTAAAAAAAAAAAAAAAAAAGACAGCTACAGATTTTGGAAAGTTACTTAACAGTAGACAATAATCCAATTTTAGCTTTTTGGATTGCAGATGTCCTTCCTGAAATTATGAAAATTATGCTTTCATTGGACAAATCACCCAATTGTTTCCTCAATGAATCCTAAGATAGATGTTTTTCTCCTGAAAAAATCCAAAATTAATACTTGAAATGACACTTAGACATATTTCTTTTTGCCTTTTCCCCTCTCTTCTTCCTCATTATTGCATCAGGTTAGTGCTCTCCATGTGAAATTTTGAATAAAAGAAAAAGTATGAGGAGAATAAAGAATAAAAAAAAAGAAAAATTTTGATAAAAGAAGTGAGATTATCGTGTCTCCATATGATTTCTTATTATGACCCATTGTGTATACTACTTTATGCATAAATAACTATATAGATATAGATTATATATTTTTTAAAAAGTTTTCCCATCATTTTTTGGGCTTTTTTTTAAACTTCCATGGGCAGGACTGACCTTTTCCCCCTTCTTCTAAAAGAAATACTTGGTCCAAAAAATGATAACCATTTAGTGTTTTGTTTGCACTCTATTAAGAGTCTTACATAAACATTCAAAATATTCAAGAGAAAGAAAGAAGCAAAATGCCTGATATTCTACTTTACATTACTGGAATTCCACACAAGACTGAAACAAACTCTTAGCCATGCTTCTTTCACACACTTTAACAGACAACTCTTGGCAAGCCATGTGAATCCTGGAGGCTGGAACTTTTCTCTTTTCATCTGCCCTCTTTCAGTAGACATTTTTCCTTATTGTACATCACTACCTACGCAGCACGCTGCCCTTCAGCACAGCTTGCACTGCTGACAACGTTCCAGCCTGCTCTCATTCCAGTTCCACCTTCACATCGCTTCTCCAGCCATCCCCAGTCTGCCTGCAGCATCCTCCTTCTCCCTTTGCCTCATAGGCTCTCCCTGTCTCTTTTCTGTCACTGGTGTGCTCATTGTAATTCCATGGCCAGCTGCTTTTTCCCAGTGTTCCTACATGAAAGGGTAATTGTGTAAAATGCTCTCAGTTTGCCAGCTCAGTAGTGCTATGCAAGTGAGAGCAGTCACTTGTTGCTTATCAGATTAATGAATATTTAGATAAATAAGACTTTCTCCAGGCAGCCAGCTTCAATGTGTGCAGGAATGCAAATTGCAAGGTGGGGAAGGTAAAGACTTTGAGTGACCAAGCAGGTACCCAGGAGGGGAGCCAACCTCTTTGAGATGATGACCTTTACATGTCTCTGCTGACAGAGACCCACAAATCACATAAAAGAACAAAACATCCATATTTTAGAACTCTTCACATTAGTCAATATGCTGAAGTTTTCTCTTGGTTTTCTAGGAAATCAAATTTTACACAGCCACACTCTCTGTGTTTCTACGCACAAACACCTAGCAGCTGCTTTGGCATTATATCTTGACAGCATGTTTTACCCTTTCACATGCTACCAGCTATCAGTGAAGACTCTCGCCAACAGCACAGCAAAAAACGGACAGCACAGAGGATTAAGAATTATTGAAATGCCATTCCCAGGGACTGTGAGTGCAGAAAGAGAAAACACTCTATGTCTACCAGGGAAGTAACCTAGTAAACTGTGCAGGAACCTCTGTCACCTTTAAAAGCCCTTTGCATCAGCCCTTTGAGTTCTTCTACTGCAAGCCTCTCTCTGTTCCCCTACGTGCAACGTGTTCTAGTCCAAAAGAGTACGAAAGCTGGGATCTTAAAAGGATACAAAGAGATTTAGGAACATAACATCCCAGAAGGTTAATGGCATTTTACTAACCTACTCAAGCTACTTCTAAAAAAGCCTGTTCAACAGCTCTCTGAGGGCTTTTTCAATTGCCCTTGCTTTTGGTTCCCTTTTGGATTGTAAAAAAAAGGAACCAATTTTCTACTCATATAGCAGTTTGCAGGAAACTTATTCAGCCTAAACTATATGCAACATTTAGCCACAATTTATCATGGAATTTAAACAACATTATAAAAATAACAGAGAGTAATAGTCTATCACTAAAATTTAAAAGCATTAGCTTTACCCCATTTTGAATATAGGCAATCTTCGAGAATTAGTTAATACTGGTACATTTTTGTTATGCTCATTTAGAAGTACCTGTTCTCCTCTCTAGACACTTTTTCTCAGAAAGCAATTGACAATTTGTAATACTTACTGAATTTAAAAAGTTAATTGCTGTCTAACTGAAGTAGCTTATTATACAAGTACTGGGATTATGTCTGTCTGCCAATGGAATACACTAAAGCATTCCATTTAAGCAATTTAAAATAAAATATCATTTTATAAAGTTGTTTTGATTTTGACATTGAGATTTTAAATAATTTTGCTTTAATTTCAAGGGAGATGGATTCCTTTTGTAAACTATCAAATTGTAATAATTTCTGAGTGATTAACATTTAATTTATGTCTACACTCTTACCACATTCTTTCCCTATTGCCACAATAGTAACATAATTTCTAAAGAAGCTGTGCTCTGTGTAGTGCACTTTGGCAATGAAGCAGCAGAAAAGAACGGTGAAAAAATTCTCTACCTGGATCTCTACAAGTAACAGAATCCCCCAGCAGAACGCCACTATCACATTTCATCATACAGCCCAAAAGACATCTATAATGGCAAGAAGACTTTGTAATAGAGACAATTTAAATTATCACTGTGCATTCTCTAGTGCACTATAGCCACTTGCTGGCCAAAGCAAGATAACTAGAAGCTCTAGACTGGCCTGAAGGCCAAATCTTTTACAGTAGCATTGTACTCTGCAGCACAGATGGGTGATCTCTTTCCTTCTCCAATACTTGCTTCAGGACTCTTAGACCTATTTTGAGAAATTATGAGATTGTATATGTTCCACTCAAATTTATTTATTCATGAGTGGAAGTACATATTTCTTTTCCATTTTGGTAGCTGCTATAACTTTTTTTGCAAGTGAGTGTATGAAAAATAGCCAAATTGTCAAAAAATTGAAAACTCTGCATTGACTTTGGTGAATGGCTCTAGCCACATACAAGGAGGCAGGAAAAATAAATGTCAGGAGCAGAAAGACAAAGCATTCTGATATTTTTAAAAATAATCTTTCTAATTTTTCAAGTTCACTGGGGGACAGATTCTCTAAGCAGCTGGTGAATTGCCTGGAATAGTCCAGTTCAAATTACTTGGATTCCTTAAGGAAGGATGCAAGCAAATATATGAATACTCTTCCAAAAGGAAATGACAGCTCTAAATTCCCTTAGCTATTAGCAAACTGGTGAAGACACAGTAGGGACTAAGAATTCAGCTTTTGATTTACGCTGAATTTCACCCAGACAAATATTTCACAATTTACACAGTGAGAGTCATGGTCAGTACCACTTTAAACTGGAGTGTGCTAGGTAATTTCACAACTCCCCCATATCTTTTCTGAAGGAAATGCTGTTAGCAGTAATCTGATTGAGCTCATCCAAAGCAAGTACCAAGCAGGAATTTACATCCTGTCTTTGTCCCAGGACCTCATCTTGAGTTTACAGATTTGTTTTCCTGCTATGGTTTTTAAAGGAATCCATGGATGGTTAGTCAGTGCACACTGAGTATAATTTCTTCCTACTGTCAGCTCTTTGCTTTGGAAAGCTGATACAAAAGACACCTACTACTAGCTCTACTAGCTTTTCTGAGTGTTCTGTTAATACGCTGTAAACCAAAAAGCACACACAACATAGAAAAAGGAAAAAAAAAATCTCTAAGGTAACAGCACCAGTACAGCAGCTGAATGCACTTAGAAAATTACTGTCTTTGTAAGATACAGTAAAAGCACAAGAACACAATCCAAAGGACAATTTTTTTTTAAAGCTGCATATGTGAGTTACGGGAGTGTGTTGAGTTTGCAGATAAAAAAATAATAATAAAAAATTAGAAAACTACAATGTGGGATCTCAGCACCTCAGGACTGTGGTGCAGAGAGACCGAGACCACCCTTGGGGGGCTCGGGAGTCCTGGAATGTTGCCAGAAGTGTCTGGTGGCAGGACTTTGATCCTACACAGGAGATGACACCTGTATGAGGACTGGGAGGATTTTACTGGGGTGAATGGTGAAGAGATAAGTTAGTTAGAGTATAATACACAGGGTTTAGGATTTCTGTACAGGGGGGTCTAAAGAAGTAAGATGGAGGAATTGGGGCGTGTCCTGTTCTTCTTCTTCTTCTTCTTGGCCTCCATCTTCTGTGGTGATGGTGGCACTTTGGGATTGGTCTTTACTAAAAGTGCACCGGTTAATAAGAGTAGAAGGTATTGGAGAAAAATCATAAATATTGTACACGTAACTTTAGGTATAAAGATAAGTGACCGCCCCGGAGGCTCGGGAGTGTGCCCATGGCTGACTTGCTGTGCAGACCTCTGTCGGGCTGAAAGAAAACCTTTTAGATAAACAATTAATAAACACTGAGACCGAAACAAGATCAGAAGTCTCTCCTCGTCCTTTGAAGCGCGGGCTGTCCAAGGCCACTCTGGGCCTTTCCAGGTCTTTGAAACAGCCGAGAAACCGAGCAAGTGGCATCCCTGAGCTATCCCCGGACATAAATCAGCCAGCCGGGAGAAACAGAAAACCAGCAAACATAAATCAACCATAAAACAGAAGAGAAAGAGAAAAATGGGATCCGACACTACAATGGGCTAGGTTTTTTTTTTTTTTAATGAAGGAAATTATGTCATCTGTAAACAAGGTATGGAAGAGATAGCTGTAAGGATATTGTTTGAGAATAAAGTTTTAGATATCTAAGTTAGGAATACCAAGGAATATCCTGGTAAACTCACCAAGAATAAGAGGAGATTGGCTTGCTGTGAAATGAGGTACTCTAAGATGCTGTCAAGAGCACAAGGTGAAGATAACTGTCATTTACATTGTTTTAAACAGATTTTCTCTCCTAGAGAAAGAACAAAGAGTGTAGGCAGTCGTGGGTCCTCTCTCAGCCAAGACAAGAAACACTCCAGGAACAGGGTGCAACAGCCAAAGCTGGATCATCTACTGAAGGTGGCCCAGCAGTCATCTCAACACCTGCTTCTCTCTTCAATGTTGCCACCAGCTGATGGACCTCTGTAACTCTGATCCCAGTGGAGGCACAGCACTTCTGCTCAGGGCACAAACAGGGCTAAAGAGGGGCTGAGGACTCATCCTGTCCCTTAACTGCTCATGGATAACATCATGTCTTGGGTGCAGCTCTGAGGGGTCAATTATTTATTACAAATAATAAATAATTGTTCATTATTTCCATATTAAGAGTGTAGCAGAATACTGTAATGTAGGGATCTGAAATTGCAAAATTTTTATTTCTTCTATTGTAGAGGACATACCAGATAATTTCACCTGTTTTTTATTGTAAAGTTTTAGATGGAGAAGGACTGAAACTGAAAACTTGCATCTGAATCCTTTTGAAACTTGTAGAGGATGAAGATGACTTTCATCCTTGGATAATTCCCTCTTTTATAGATCTACATCTGTCAGACATTCTAGTTCTTCATCAGATCTGCAGTTACACCCTACTCCCTTCTCTGTTATAAGCTCATCATCTTCAGGAGTTCCTTTATCAAAATTTAAGAAAAAAAATTCCTTCAGAAAATTGTGTAATTCCTGTCAATTAAGAAGGAAAACTGCTTAACTCTACTGCAAAAATAGTCAGTCTACTCCCCATAGTCCAGGCTGCAGACCATGAGATGAAAAAATAGCAAGGAAATGGAAGAAATCTATTTTAAATTTAACATCTTAAAGCACAAATTCTCTTTTTAAAACTCCAACTTGCACCTAAAAAGACAAATCTACAGGATTAGATTTTTCAGTCCTCTCTCTTCAAAAGATGTTTTGTGATCCTAACAAGCTAAAAATGTTCAAAAAAAATTTATTGGCTATGCAACACTTTCTAATAAAGTTCCAAATGCCGAAATGCCTGTACATTGAAAACAAAAGTAATTTCAGTGAACAATCCTCACCTGAGATGTTCAAGTTTGTCTATGTAGATACTTCAATCAGTGTGGGCTGAGAGAAGGAGAATGAAGATAATGACTCCACCAAAAAAAAAAAAAGTACAAAAAATCCTGAGAGACTTTAAACGTACACAGAGCTGCTAAATTTGCTGAAGATGCTGGCATTTGGCAGCTCTGAGAATTTGCATCTAAAAGAAAATCTACCTGTTCTCATGTTGCATTTAACCACATGACATACTGTCATAGTCTGTGCTTCTGTGTTTCACAGCTTTGCTGTCCCTTTTACAGTGAGCATTTCATTCCTGTTGTGGGTCTCCTGTGTGGCTCCATATTCAAAATGACAGAAAAACCTACAGAGCATTTGATCTATTGTGTAGCACCTAGCATTTGCTGTATCTGTGGAAATCACATGCCTGAAATACCTAAATAACAACAAAAAAAAAATTTAAACTGAATTCAATACCTTCATCCCTTCCCATCTAGTACATTAACAGATGAATTACTGTTGATCTCCTTACAAGCATGTAACATATTAGCTTTGCAACCAGCAAGGCTATTACGCACAACAGGGATTAGTGTCTCAAGTGACAAACTTCTGCCTTGATTTCCGAGTGCTTTATAAGGCTGTCTGAATTGCTAGACAGATGCAACACCTGAAGGAGGTCACTCTAATTAGTCACTTCAGGAACCCCATAAAGACATCTGCAGAGCTTGCAGTTAGCTGGGCTCTTATAAAAGAGCTGAGATTCCAGACTGAATCACAGAATCATAGACAATTTAATCTGTACAAGATATTAAACAGAAAAAGTTCCAGTAAAGACAACAGAAGATCCTATGCCACCACACTGTACAGGGTTTTTTGAGAAGTTACTATTACCTTACCAGCCATTCTTGAACAATGATGTTTATGTCATAATTGTGAATTAATCTTATCACTTACCACTTTCATCTTGGCCATTTATTTTCTTATTAATAAAGGCAGAGTGCTATCCCCTAAATTTTTATAAACACAAAGATTAAAGTCTTATGGATTTGTGTCCAAATTAATGTTTTTTTTATCTTTGCCTTTTCTTGACACATTGTGAGGAGCATTGCCTGAAGGATTTATACTCCAAAGAATTTTTTAAAATACCAAGCCCAAAAACTTTTGAATTCAATTTATCCTTTTTTACCTCAAGTTACACCTGCTAGTTACAAAGAAGACTTAGTAGAAAATCATCTCAATAAGAACTAAAAATCCATAAAAGACTGAAAAGCCCTCTTGCTCTTGTGTCCTGTTTTCCTCTGTAAAACATTGCTGTTCCCTAGGAGCATGAAAGAGGGGCTTTGGGCAATTAAGCCCTGTTGTATTCATATTGTTGATATCATATTTCTAGAGTCCCATACCTTCTGGGTGGTTTTTTCACATGCAGCTCTTCACCACAGTGCTGTTCCTGCTTCTTCATCAGGACTCCTCCAAGGCTCTCCCTGACCCACCAGCCCACCCCATTTTATCCCAGTTATCTTCATTAGCCACAGCTGCCACCCAATTAAGGACATCACAGCTACAGCCCATTTAGAACAACTAGGATTGGGGCAAGGCCACTTATAAAATAGATATGTTTTACTAGGACTCCTACTATAAAGCCCTTCCTACAATCACAGAAGAGGATCAGAATGGGTTATCAGTGTCATGACCATGTACCTCAGTTCTGCCCTCTCATCCTTGTGTGACTGTGACTTCCTTAACCTGCTTGGTTAGGCAAAGTAGCAAGAATTAACAAGTATCAAGAACACACCCATCGGTCCCTTAGAAACAAGGATGAAATGCAAACATGCATGTTTCAGATAGACCAAAAAATGGCTATCAAACCTTCAGCCCCTGCAGACTGGGATTGAGAGCAGTGGGAGGTCTCCTATTGTATAACAATGCTACAAAAAGCAGCAAAGAAGATGAGGTCTAACAAGCAGAGTGTAATTAACTGCGTTGTGTGAAAGGACTGAGGAAAGAAGAGGGAGAAGGAGAAGAAATGAAGTAAGAAATCTGCCTCCCAGTTGAAGATACCCGAAGCCAGCATGCTGGGATCTACTTGGTGGTAATACACACACGCAGCCTCTGGAAGGGGGGCAGATCAATCAGAGAGCCTGTCCAGTGTCTGGCTCACTGCCCAGGGAGCCTGTGAGACTTTCTGTCTGAGCATCTGCTTAACGTGACCTCCAGGACATGCCCAGGATGGTGAAGCTGTAATTAGAGTAAGGGCTAATGACCTTGGTGGCGACCCCAAGCTGGCACACAAGTGTGACCAGACTGCACAGTGGGCCTGTTCCTCCAACAGCGATCAAGGTCAACCTCCAAGGCAGTGAGGAAAAACACAGGTGTGAGAAAAACTTTGGGTCTCTGGGTGAGGTGGCCATGCAGGCTTGCCCTGCCCTCCCTTCCTCCAGCTGTGCCACCTGCATCGGCACTGCCCAGCTTTGCCCTGCTTCCTGAAGGTGGGTTACAGGGTGGGGGAGAGAATTGAAATTGTATCAAGTTTTCCAATTTTCAAAACAATGTTATAACAATGAGCTGTTGTTGCACCTGCTTCCTCAGCACTGAGTGAGCGGCCGCAGCTCACCTCCCACCACAAAGAGGGGCCTGGCCTGCGATCATTAACTCCAGGAGAACACAATAGTCCACATCTGAGCTGCCTGTGTGCCAAGGAGCATGTTTTCCTTGTTTATCTTGCACAGTAAGTTTCTAGCATGGCTTTTTTTACAAAGGCCATGCCTACTCCAGATTCCCAGACGGTGAGTCAGCCGTGGTCCCGGGTGAACCTGTGGGCCCACGTGGCAGCTTCACCCCGTGAGGGGTCAGGCAGGCTTGCCTCCGGAGCAGGTCCAGATTCTAAAAAACAAACCTGTTTCCTCCCCCCACGCTTTAGCCTCGGCCAGCATGTAAACAACCCGTGGAGGGCTGGCTCTCTGCACTAGCTGTGCTTCTCTTGCTCCCTGCCTATCTTTTCAGCCTCAGGGCTGCAGCAGCAGGGTGTCTGCTTTCCACTAGCGCTTGGCATTTTATCCTTGTGGTATAGAAGCATTATTACCCTATTTTGTTTTTTAATCAAGTTGAGTAATCTATGTACATTACAGGGCTGTCATTTTAATTCCTAAGCCTTCAGAGCTCTCAGTCTGACGTAGAAGGTGCGGGTGTGCTGTCTCCAGCAAAACACAACAACAAGAACAGACCTCTGAGGTCATATGCAGAGAGTTGGAAATTAAGCAGCCGTGAGGCTAAAGAAATTCAGAGGCAGTAGAAAGTTTTAGCTAGGCAAGAAAAAAGTCCCAACATGCAAAGGGTGTACTACAAGGACATTTGCATCCCACTGCGTTTGTTATTCTAATGAGTGGCTTGTTAGAAGTGAAGAACATCTAGGTGATATTTTGCACCACCTTCCCGCTTTTCTAGCATATTGCAGTGAAATATGCAATTCCCTCTTCTTAAAACAATGTGGAAAATGTTCTTTAGGGCTACCACATTGTGCTATGAAATGGGGAAGAGTTGTCATGAAAACAGAACTTTTTATCACTGCTAAAATGCCCCTAAAACGACATTTACATCATACAAGTAACCTTTGTAAGATGCAAGGCACATCAGATAGTGAGATTGTTTGTTATTCTGCTTATGCTGTAGTGGACATTTGCTCTATATTTCAGTCTGGCTATGTGTTATCCTCATAGCACTGCTGTGTAATGAATCTAACTGTGTGCAACACTGAGTAAACCAAACCTGGGTATCAGTGCCATCTCTGTGTCTGTGATGCTGCTGTAGTGCCACCCCATGAAATGCTGCCCAGGTCTGTTCAGTGCTACTTGGCCTCAGTGTCCTTCTACCTTTGTTCTCTGACCCTTGTTTATCTTTTCAGACCTTGTCCTGTGCTATGAGATGAGTTGAGGAAACTGGTGATGAGGTGGGAATAGATCCATGGGGATGTGAAGGGCAAGGGTGCCTGGGAGAAGGATAATGTAAAGTAACCAACTTCCTTGGGGCATCCATGCATGTCGGAGTCCCACCATTCACATTTTCTGGTCTATCTTCTCTTACCACCTCCTCCCCAAAGCTAGCCAAGTGCTGTGCCAGCTTCCATGCCAGGATGTCTTGCTTTATGGATCTGGCCTTCATTTGAATTTCATGGAAGTCAAAGTGGCAGGAGGAATGTTCCTGCTGTAACTCCTATGGGCCTTGAATGGCAGTTTTCTTACTCCACGGTTTAGTGGGAAACTGTGGTGACCAAGCTTGTGTAGAATTTAAATTATTGTTTGTTGATTTACCCTCCTTCTAATTCCACGTGAGTTTTATAACTACTATTTATTAAAGAACTAACTATAATGAAAGTTTTGTATGAGCTCAGTGATTTTTTTTGGTTTCTTTCCACCATCTCTCACAGGCAAGGTTGGTGAAAGGTGTGAGCTGCAGGCTGGGTATGCCAAAGATTTTCCACACAATGCCCACAAAGTTTCTGAGACTGATTATGTCGTAGCTTGTTTTTAAATAATGTCAAAATGGAAAAAATCAAGCCCTTGGTCCACATACTGAGCCCTTCTTTGCAAACAGAGGACCTTTATGGAGAAGCCAGCATTAATAGCACAGTATTACAACTGTCCAGCAACTTGTCTGATGGGCACACAGGTCACCCAAGCCTTCCCCAGTAGAAAACCATGATTTCCATCTCCGAGGCTCATTCACCCCAGAAGTTTTTTATTTCATAAATGAACATATGGTTTAATTTGAAGTCATGGTATAGAGCCTAGCTTGTTGAATGGCTGTTTTTAGAAAGCATTGGTAACATATGTGGGATAGTGGAGTTTTGTTTTGGTTATAGGTTTTATAGAGGATTTTTTTCTCTTGACAAGTACAGCAACACAAGCTGGATGGATTAGAGCACCTCAGACAAGTCATCGTTTATATTGTCATGGACTGTCACAATGATTGGTGTTGAGAAGGGATGTGATGAAATGTTTATGTGGAAAGCTAATCATTGTTTTGTATTTTTTATTGACACTTTGCATGGTATACGCTCTGCTGTTTCTGTGGGGGTGGGAGAGTGGGTTATTTTGCTTTTAACTGTCTAGTTCTTACAGTTGGTCTGATTCAGCTCTTGCTGCAAACTTTGGGCATTTTACCACGCTGGTGAGCAGGCCTGGAGCCAATGTGTCTACGAATGCAATAACAGAAGCCCCAAGTGTACAATGAGCTCTGAGCAGGAGGAATTCCATCTCCATATATGAGAACTTGCTCTGTTGCAAAACATGTCAGCATTAAGCCAGATTTTGTGCAGAGCAACTATATAAGAGCAAAGATTCTTTAATTTTGAGGTACTGCTTAAATACTACTATGTCAGTTGCAGTTTTCCAGTCTGGGAAGCACATCTGGGCTCTTGGTAGAGTTTGCCTCACTAAGCAGTGGCATTAAGCTCTAGGTCCACCTCTCTTCCTTAGAGTAAACAATTATCTGCATTCTCCACTGTGAATTCAAGGGTTATGGATCAGCAGACCACTAGCCCTATACTAAACTTGAAGAAAATATAAAGAAATTTTTAGAAATTTTATAGAAAAAAGTGAAACTTTTTTTCCCTGATGCCAATCTGATCCCAAACTGGATGCACTTCACATTGAAGAAAAGTGATGGAGTGTTTTAAAAGCAACTAGAGTAATGACACTCACCAGACAGAGGACTGTCATCCCAGATATGGTACCACACAAAAAACCCAAACTGTTTTCCCAGTGTTGATCCTTCACCCATCTCACCTGGCCAGCCATGCCAGCAAATCCACTAATCAGAGGACGCAGGAGCAGACTCGTAGGCTTGGGAGGGTGAATTTCCTTTACAGCATTTGGCTAGAGGGATGATGCTTGCTCTAAAGACTTTCTTTCACAGAAGGCTGTTAAGGCAGTCCCTGGGGTGTGAGAAAACAGGAGGTGAAAACCCAGTACAAAGGAACAATAACAACAGCACACAGCTTCTGCCTCCTTTCATGGGGAAGAATTGGGGGGAGGGGGGGAGGAAAGGAAAAAGTGCTTGACTTTCACATAACTTCCACCTCCTGGCTTTCCCTCAGCAGTTCCCCAGGCAGTGGAGAAGGCTGAATTTAAAATGGAGGTTAAGAGATGCCCTGGAGCACATTTAAGCCTTGTTACTTGTTCTTGTGAAGATCTGTACTTTATTACATGTAAGAAGCAGTGGACATATTATTGGCCTCTCTCTTCCCCCATCTCATCCTACATTAAGGGGATACAGCTCCAGATACATGCCATTTTATACCTAGGAAAGAAATAGGGGTTGAAATTTTGCCTTCTTCAAGCACAGAGAGGTGAGACAAGCCTGAGACTTAATGTCCAGGATTAGTGGAAACATTACCTAAAATAATGGTTTTGTAAAACCCACTTATTAAAGGATAGATGCCTGCCACTGAGACATTGTCGAAGATTAGGCTCCAACACTGATGCATCCTGCTGTGAGGAAGCAGCAGGACAGCAATCAGGAGAGTGAGCCAGCAGTGAGGACAAGCCATGTCACAACCATATTCCTATAAGTTAGCTTGGCCAGCTAGCCTGAAGCCTTAGACAAAGCAGCCTTCTTTGATAAAACAAAAGAGTCCACTTGGTGTATATTTCAAATTATACAGTATTTCTTCATAACATCTCCTAATATAAATGAAAATAAACATTTTTTCATAAGTATGGTTTCTCACTAGCCGTCTTGGCATGGAGTAGTTCTTTGTGCCCACTTTTTTTTTTATATGTCTGCATGGGTATAATTTTTCACATCTGGGCTTTAGATTTCTGAATATATGTGTATGGAAATTATGTTTAGAGCCTAGACTAAAATTTGGCATTAAATCAGGAAAAAAAATGTTCCAACTGCATTTACTCCTCTGTCCCACCTCTTCAATTGCCCTGCTCAGATAGTGAGAACTTTTGTTCCATGTGAGTTATTCACTTCTTGCTGTATCATTGCTTCCAGAGAGATGAACCTGGTGCAGACCTCAGGTGCATTGATTCCCAAAATAATATTACTTTATTTATAAATAAATTTTGCACCATTTATAATTTCTCTGTCATATTTAGTCCTAGTTGAGCTGATAAAAGGGATTTACAAGCATGACACAGTGAAGGAAACACAGCTCCCCACCCAGCTTTTCCTTTGTACATGACTCTGAGGATGAGTAACACTTGCAAGCATAGTGACAAATCCAGAAGGCTACATGAAGAGTGTGCAATTATGTTAGCAACAAGGGATATGCTATAGATGAGGCAGAGTTTTGTAGTTAACTTTTTATGGCATAGTGTAAAACAAATAAAGAATTTTTAAGATGCAACATTTTATTTAGTTACCATGTTACCCACCAGAACCTCCTAATCAAATAGCAGCCTGCTGAAGCTCCCAAAGGAAGAGTAATGCTATGTGTCTCCAAGCATATGTTCTGTGCTCACTGGATTAAATTTGGCAAATTACAAAGAAATACTTTGGCCTCAGATACTGGAGAGATTTGCACAGCATTTAGGAAAATCATGAGGAGTTGTAAATCATTCTCTAACGTGTGTTCATGAGTTCATGAATAAGAGTGTTCTTCGGTTCGAGTATCTAAGACTCGAAATCCAGAAACAGTTGCTGTGTTTCTTGATGAGGTTGGAGTCACAAAACATAGATTAAATTTCCACTGCGCTCTTCTGCCAAAGCACTTCACTAAGTATGAAGCAAGGATAAACTCCCCTGTATTCTGTGATATGACTGAGTTGTCCAGGACAGGAAGTGAGCCATGGGAACACCTGGTGCTTTTTATAAAGGTGTGCATTTATGTGGGAACTGCTTCTCCTCTTTAACTAATGCAACCATCAGCAAAGACATGAACTGAATATCCAGCTTGTGCAGAGTAACACCTCATTTGTCTATTATGTTACAGATATTTCCCACTTTTATGATTCAATTTAGGAGATAATTTCAATGAAATTGAACGTTGTGACTGGATAATAGACAGCTGCTAAAAGATAAATGTTGAAGAGAAGAGCTATATTTTCAGAGAAAAAAAATGGTTTTTTATATGATGAAAATAATCCCTTACAGGTATTACTAATATACCATTGGAGATAATATTATTTGTGCAGGGTGATAAATTATTTTCTTCTATCCATAATAAGTGAATAGAAGATACTTGTTTTTATAATTTATTGTGTTTGATTAAAACCCTACATTCTGTTAATCAAAAAATGGAGCAACTCACTGTAGACTTAGTCTGCATTTCCGTTCTCCAGATATTATAATCACCCCACATACTCCTCTTTTATAATTAATTATACAACAGTCATACAGACCAATATCTTGAACCATCTGAACCAGGGAATCAGAAACGTTCAGTTCAGGATCTGGACAAGACTTTTGATGACGAACACTGTGCTTATGTGGTATATTTGCTGCAAAGATCAAAAACAAAGTTTAAACTCCAAGAAGGAAAAGTAAGCTTAAACACCAAGAAGTGGAGTTTCAAATTTCCAACACTTAAAACCATAAAAAAATTAAATAGACCTGGAAAATATAATTCAAACCTCTTCTGCGCCTTAAGTATGTGTTTTGTTTTGTTTTATTATAACAACTTGACCTCACATTGTCATTTGCCATCTTTTCTCCTTTCCCTTTCTTCCCTTCTTTTATTTGTCTTCCCTTTTGTTTTTTCCCCTGGACTAATTTATCATTCCATCTTTGCTTCCTTTCTCTCTTCCTCATCCTTTAGTGTTTGTTGCAGCAGGCACAAGGAGTCTCCAGGGTCTCAGTTCTCATGTCTAAGCCCTATGACAGCCAAACAGCAAAATGGCAGATCCACATTAGCTTCTGCCTCCCTCTCTCATAGGTACCCAGTCAGTTTGTTGATGTATTAAAAAATAGGAAAATATATATAGACATCAGTTAAGAATTTTAAAACAAGGTAAAATGCCCAGTGGTTTGTGTGGGTGAATCTGACAGTGAGACTTTATTAAACCTTGGGGAACCAATGATTTATTATTTATTATATGAGGCAGGGCAAAGGCAAATGAAGCCACAGCCACTGTATATGAATAGAAGAATCTGTATTTACAGATGCATATGCACATGTAAACACATTAGCTAACAGCACACACGGTTTCAGAGCTGATCTGCAGGACAGGCTTCTGGAGTGGCTGCTTTCCTACATGTGCTCACAGGATGTTTCATCATTTTCCTCACAGGCACTGCTTGTTTTGTGACAGGTAACTGGTTGCAGTGGATATTATCTATTGTGAAAGCAATCTTAAAAATATTGGAAACAAATTCTGAGCTGCCTTAACACAACCAAGAGTTGATCATACATTGGAAGAATATCTTGATTAATGCTGGTTAGGTCACATGCAAAGAGGACACACTGACAGCAGGGGAGGTGGTTATTCTCACGCTGCTGAAGTTTAGTTTGTGGAACTGGAAGACAGCATGTATTGCAGAATCACATAGTCTCCGTGATTGGGTTAGAAGGGGCCTCTGGAGATCATCTTGTCCAAACCCCTGGAACGGGAGCTTCACCTAGAGGAGGTTGCACAGGTCATGAACCAGGAGCCCATGACCATTAGTTGCAGGCAAAGATGGAATGATTTCCTCCATGGCTGCACTTAAGGCAGGGTTCCCTGGTAGACCCCAGACATACTTGTCTCAACGGTAGACCAAGTGCAGATGGTCATTCTTTCTCCTGAACAGCTGCACTGGGCACAGGAGCATCACAAACAGCCCACTGCCATGATAAAGCAGCTAACAGGCTGTGCCACACCTCAGAGAAATGAGCTTTGCAGTGAAAGCATTGATACATTCCAGGAGCTGTACAATGCAACAAAAGTGTTGTGTCCCTTTGAAGTAATAGTTGCTTCTTAAGAAATACCAAAAGACCACACCCATAAATTAGCAGTTCTCTAGCAGCCATACTTCATACTTTATCATTGGGCAAAGTCATGACTACCATGAACCAGCAAAACTGAACTTGGTCTCCATTTGTCAGATTTCTGACCCACTTTCAAGTATTACTCAGGGTGGCATGGTCTGGAAGATGATGTAGTCCTCCTTGCCCAACAGTTTTAATCCTGTTTAGTTGTTTGGGGTTTTTTTTTTAACATTCTTTCACAATCTCTCTGGTAACATCTTGTTTTAGAGGAGTCTGTCATATTGTTGATGTTGATGTCAGCACTTGACAGATATTGAAGGAATGCTGCGACTTCTAAACATCTTACTGGGATGGCCACTGAAGGATTAAAGGGTATGTAACATCCCAAAGCCAGCCAGTCTTGCATGCCACATAGATGACCCAGATGTCCTGGAGATGCCCTAGGAATCTGAAGCAAAAACAAGAGGAATCACTCCAAGTTTGGGACAGAATTTGAAAGGGTCCTAAGAGCAAGGAGAACCTTGTGACTCAAAAATGTAACAGGCAGAGCTGAGCACATTTTGCCTCCACTTTAAAAGTATAAACACACCTTTTTGGAGTATGTTTGGGTCAGCTATGAAACAGCTGTGCATGAAGTTACATTGACAGGAACAAATGGAAGTATTGCCTACATTAGACACAGAATCATGCAACATTCTGAGTTGGAAGGGTGCTACAAGGATAATCAAAATCCAGCTCCTGGCCCTGCACAGGACAGCCCCAAGAATCACACCTTGAGCCTGAGAGTGTTGTCCAGTCCTTCTTCCAAACTTCTCTTCAAGGCAGCTACTGAAATATTTACAAGTCTGCCACATTAATGGTTTTTCACCATAATTACTAAGAGTATCCTGTAACAGTATGAGTAGAGCAGTAGCAGCACCTGTTGCTTTCAAATTCTCCACATAATATGAGGTTTTTCTTGGTATGGACTTGCCTTCATGTTAAACACCATCATACCCAGAAGACTATGTGGATATTTGGTGCCTTCTGAGCCCGTCAATTAAACAGAAGCACTCTGTGCCTGATGGCAGTCATATACTCGAGGAAAGGAAAAAAGAAAGACTGCAGCTGTTTACTGCCTTTCATTTGTGCTGGATTTACCTGGCCTGCTTGGGATGGTTAGTATTTGTTCTTTGGGAATATTTCAATTAAAAATCAGACTGCAGAACAAATTGTTTGCTACCAAAATACAAAGCAGGTTTTTTTGAGCATTAACAATAATAATAATAAATATACAGTATTATGAATGTTGGTATGACAGCTTGGAAAAGTTCACTTGAGTGTTTCTCAGTATCATCGGGGCTTATGGACAGACTTATGATAAGCCTTCAGTAAAAAAAAATCTTAAAATACATAAACAAGTAAATCAGTGGAAAGATATATACAGCTTGTGCTTTTCATAATTTTTGCATAAGGAGTCAGCTCTAATACAAATATTTCATTTGTGGCTGCATCTAGTGGGTCCCACATGCTGTGC
The DNA here is from genome assembly GCF_035770615.1 of Melospiza melodia melodia. Taxonomy (NCBI): domain Eukaryota; kingdom Metazoa; phylum Chordata; class Aves; order Passeriformes; family Passerellidae; genus Melospiza; species Melospiza melodia. The sequence goes on from NC_086194.1 coordinate 81,803,767, forward strand.
ACACAAGGTAAATCCAGAATTAAAAAATCTACCGTATTTCCCCCATGATTTGAGATTATATGGGATTTGTTTTCTCAGCTTGTTTACATTCCTTGACGATCTTTAATGGCCATATAATTTCATATGGATATAATAGGATGCCTAAGCATTTATGAAAATATTCTGATTCTTATGAAAATAAAATAATGTGTAATTTACTAAAGAACACCAAAGGGAAGTGGCAGTCTCAGTCAGAGTTTGAAAATTATTTATAAAAAATTGTCTTTGGAGATTGAAAGTACCTTTGTCAGTAAAAGGGCTTAATGTTTTTGTTTCTTCTTCAGTGCAGTGAAAGTGAATGATTTCCATGGGGAATATTTTTAATTCAGTACTGCATATTCTATTACCTAAACCAATAGTGGTTTTTAATGCAATGCAGACAAGATATTCATAGGAACTAAATTTTTTTCATAAAGTTTTCTGCAAAGAAACAAAATGATGATGAATGAATAATTCATATGTTTCACAGGGAAAGGGACACATTTCATTTACTTGTAAAAGTAAAAAAGAAGGTATACTGTAAAGTAGTCTGTGTAATATTGGATCAAATTCAGAGTTAATAAAAAATAGTGTGAATTAAAGGCCTAAGGTTCAGGAAAGAAGACCACTGAAACTGACAGAAAGAACAACTTTGAGGTCTGCTATAGATAAAGGAGAAGACTGGAGTAATTGGTTTAGAAAGTTTTCTTGAAATATTTTCTCTCAATGAGAACAGTGAGTTCTCTTTCAGAAATATGTAAACTGATATTCCTTATCCACTTCAATCCTTCAAAATGGTTCTAGAATTACAAAGTTTTTAAAGGAGATATTGTATTTCACTACCTACAGAATTGGAAGTTTTCAGTGCTTTTATGTTGTAGATTTAGATACTGAGTCTACAATTGTTCCTTAATATTGCATTGGGTTAAGTGGTCAGTGAATAACAGGATAAATGAAGATGGAAGGGAGCTCTCAGTGTCAGCCAGTCCAGCCCCCTGCTCCGTGCAGGGCTGTCTTTAAAGTCACAGTAGGTTGCTCAGGGCGTTTCTCAGCTGAGCTTTGAAATTATCCCAGGATGGAGATTCCACAGCCTCTATGGCAAAACCATGATGATATCATAGTAGTTGTCAAAGATACTTTTTTTTAATATGTGGGATTTCTAGATGAAGTCTAACTTTAAATCCTGTTTACATGCCACCTAAAGTTGTACGAATCCTGAATTTCTTGCTCTTATGTCAGTACGTTGAACATATTCCAGGTATTTTCTGTATTTTAATGATGAGAATGTAAAATACACATCAAACAACAAAAAATATAATGCCCCTAGGAAGCCTTTGTGTACAGCAATATAATGCTGAATTCATAGCTGTAATGCTGAATACATTTGTTACGGTTTGAAAGTGTTTATAATTATTAATATAATAACTATGCCCCATATTACTCTTAGGGAATCAGTACATGAGTTTAAGTCATTCTCATGTTCCTAAAGAAGTAATTAACATTTAATTTCAATAAGCATTTTACCAGAAAATGCTATTTTTTCATTATTTTTATTTTTTTCCTTAAAAGAAAGTGAAAAATCCTTTTTCTCCCAGAAGAATCCATGAGCACTACAAATCTGGGAGATTATGAGTCTCTTAATTGTCTAAACTCATTTAAATTAACAAAGCTTGTCTCACCAATTTGTAAGTAGTGATGAGGAATCTAGGTCACTCCCTGAAAAACAATATTTTGGGTATTATTTTTAAAAATATCTTTATCTTTAAAAAATGGTGTCCATTATTGTAGACAAAGATTTGGAAAGTCTCTTTTGGAGGTGAGGAAGGAAGTCGAACCAAATTGTGTTATGTTCTATAGGTACAGATGAGAAGCTAAAGCCTAAGGAATGGGGCTGAGTTTTTTTTTTTTTTTACTGGATTTTTGGATTTTGGATTTTATTTTAGTGGATTTTTATTTTTGGATTTTTGGATTTTATTTTAGAGGATTTTTATTTTATTCAGGATGGAGGAGATATTGCACCAGTTTTCCTTCTGCTGAAAATATCAAGTGCAGAGAAGGTGACGAGTTTGGTTGTTAGTATGCGCCCTAAATTCAATTAGAAGGATTAAAATGCACTTTGATGTGCATGCAAAGCATGTATCTCCTACACACAAGCAATAGAGCCTGAGCACTCCTGCTGCTGCTGCCAAGGTAAGCCAGGGTTACACTGCCCTCCACCTAAGAAAGAATTTAACTTGCCAGTGGTGGATTTGGTTTTTGTGGTTTGATTGTGGTTGGTTTTGCTTCTTTAGTTGGTTTGCTTGTTGATTGGGAAGCTTTTTGCTAGCATTGTTTGGGGTTTTTTTTTTAATTTTAAAACTGCCCTGTTACTGTGAAAGCCTAATGGACTTCTTATCACTTGAATAGCCAAAGTAGGTGATGTTATCCATTGTGACAATGTTATTAATTCAGTGTAACAATAAACCATGACTATCTGTAGTGCATGCTGTGTGCTGAAATTTATATTATTATATTAGTTAATAATGTGGGATTTTTATCTGCCTTGCTTTGTTGTTTTTTCAAACAGCTTTTCATGAAAATTCCAAGTATCTCTTACCCAGTAATAAGTCAAAACTCCTTGTTTTCTTATCATAAACATTGTAAGGAATGGTCTGTCCTTCCTTCTTTCTTTTCAATGACTACAATTTCTACTTAAAAACTCTATTCACCTTCTTTTGAGAAAGCACATACAAGTACAAAATCCCTTAAAAATGGTAATGAAATAGACCAAGATGGTGTTTATCAGTTGACACTAGCATGATCCATTCTGCTGAATAGAAATTTGAATTATATGTCTTTTAGCCTGTATTTAAAAAGACATTGATCCAACCCCAACCTTTGCTTCAGTTTCCCATAGGTTGGAGTTTCTTTATCCTCATTTCAGTAGCTACGCAAACTATCCAGCCTTGTCTGTAACAAGGGAAGAAGTTTTGTTGTACTGGTGCTATGAAAATGAATTTGAAAGAAGTGGCCATACAGTTGCTGTGAATTGTCCTCTATTAATAGGGGATTGAGCTTCCAGATTTCCATCTGAGATTTCCTAGGGAAAAATAGGTCCCAGGAGCTCCTGAGGAAAAAAAAAAATAAAAATCTGGTTTATCTACAACATATGCAACTCACCATGGCTTATGCTATAGAAACAATATGCTCATTCCCATTAAGAACAGTGCATGTCAAACACACTGGACCTACTGTGCAGATGAACCATTTGACAAGATGATTTGAATGCAGGGTTTAGCACAATAAAACCGTGTAAATATTTGCTATCTGGAAAACATAGCACAGTCATCCACTTTCACTAAAGGATGTAAAATGAAATCTCTAATGTTAGACAGGAAATAAGATTTTTTTTACCAGAGAATGTCATTATATATATATCTAATTCATATATTTGCAAAAATCACTCTGGTGTCAATTACAGGCACAACTATCTGTGTATTGCCTTCCACAAGAGGAACATGATCACATTTTCACTAATTAAGCCAGTAGTGGTAACGAAAAAAAGATATGTATATTTCTTCTCATGTAAAAATATCAATATCCAATATACATAAATAAATTCATTGCAGTACAGGAGTCATTCTTGTTACCAAAAGTCTGTTATTCTTTGTGTTGGTGGTTGTTTTGTTGTTTGGGTTTTTTTTTTCCCTGACAAATATGTTACATTTTTTAACGAAAAGAAAATGTAGAGAGTAATTTTTCCTATGATCCCCTCAAAGGATGTCCATAAGAAAACTAAAAGTTTAAAGGAAAATTACCTGAGTAGCCTTCACCATTCTGCAAAATATCTTTGCTGTGGCAAACAGTAAATGCCAGTATGCACTCTAGCAATAACATAGTATGGTATTGATTATTAAAATTCCATGAGCAGAGAAAAACTCTATGCTGAATTATACACTTCACTGTAAATTTCAGGAAGATTTATAGTGTTTTTCCTGCCCTCAATCAAAAAGAGCTGATTGTAAGTATACAACAATAAAGACCCAGGAACTAAAAATATTTTAACAGCAATTTATGCTCCAATTTTAAAAAATCAATAATATTTTCAAGTACCTCATGTATTAATTACGGCATGGCTTCTTCTATTTACAAGGGTGTGAGAGATAGCACAGTTAAGAATGCAGCCTGTCAGGCTTCTCAGCTTTGGAGGAGGAGGGAAGCAGGGGATAGCTTAGTAAAACTCGGCATCTCCCTGATAACTAGAGTTATACATCTCTGTCACACATATAATCCTTTTGAGGAACTCTCCAGAAATGCAGTCCCAAGACCAGGAAGGGGAGGAAGGGATTTCCTTTTCTGCACAGTACAGCTGCTACAGATTCTGCTCTTGGTGGGGAACAGCCTCTGTCACTCACCAGCCCCCTGCATTGTGTGATCTTGTATGAGCAGGGACTGTTGCATGAAATCAGGTAAAGTGCAGAGAAAACCAATACCTCTCAACTGTATCAAAACTAGAGATGACTTATTTCTCTGGGGAAAAAAAACCCATATATGCATAAATTTAGCTGGAGTTGGAATAAAAATGCATGGGAAGAGAGAAAACATACTGCTATTTTATTCTGTTACTGGGAAGCCATTCCTTTAGCACTTAGGTCCAAGTGGACGTGCTTTTTACCTTCTGAAGCACCTTTTTGGTACAGAGAGGTTTCTCAAATTTTTTCTGGGATTCAAATTTAGTTGACTATTTGATCATTTGTTGTGATAGTTCAGATGCATTTAGATCCTTGACCTTCAGGCAAATCATGATGTTCCTTTTACCTTCTGAAGCACCAGAAGGATTTCTCAGATTTTTTCTGGGATTCAAATTTAGTTGACTATTTGATCATTTGTTGTGTTAGTTCAGATGTATTTAGATCCTTGACCTTCAGCTAAATCATGAGTGCAAGACCTCTGTCTATTCAACAGCTAACTTGTGTCTCTTAAGCTGTGATTGCTTGCTGCTGCAAATCCACAAAGCCACGGCATGTCATTTTACTTCTGTGTTTTCACTTGCTCAGCATATCCTCTCCTGATACCTAAATTTAGAGTCAGTAACAATTCTTTCCCTAACTTGTATCGCTGACAGAGTGAGATGGTTCTGTGCTGATATTCTCTCTGATATGCAGAGCGCAGCACAAGACAGAGAAGCCATTAATGTATAAAACTTAACAAGATGACAATTAATGGAGAACATTAATGGCTTTTTGGATGTGTTTCAAGCTTGCATTTAAAATATGAGCATAAATCCTTTTGCAATCCAAACTGTTCTCTGTATAAGTTTCTTAATTGGGACTGAGAGCTACTAATGATAATGACCTGAAATCGAGTCTCTCATGCCAGGTTTGATTTTGTAAAAGTATGAGCACTCTGCACCAAATTCAGCAAGTTCTTCTTGTGTACAGGCCTGACTTTAAGCCACACAAATAATTCCATTTAGACAAAGATCTTGTGCTCTCAGGTTGAACACGTACTTTGCTGCTTTTGCAGGAGCAAGCAGCTCTTTCAGTAGATTGCCACCCACAACAATTTAATCATCTTATTCAATATTTTGTTGCTTGGCTCTTAGAGATGTCAGTTAGACCAAAGACCCCTCTAAAGCTTCTTTCTCTTTCTGTCTGTTCATTTTTTTAAACTGCTGCAGCTGCTGCTGTGCCAAAAAATATGTTCTGAATTAACTTGACATTATTTAAAATTGACTTTCTTTCAGCAAGTTAGGAGACGCCCAAAGAAGCCCTGCTGAAAACTAAGTAGGGATTTTGCATCAGGTTTAAATTATACACATATATCCAAAAAAGCTTCTTGGGTTTCCCTGTTATCACACATCACCTCAACCATGTCTGTTCTGAAGTAGCATCTCACAAGGAGAAAGGAATCACAGGCCCACTGTTACTGTGTGTTTTCTCTTAAAGGTGGGACATACGTTACATAATAAATTTAAACCTAAATTTATTTTGTTGTAATTTAAGTGTAGTCTGATTGTTTTGAGTTTCCCATGATTATTAATCCACATCTGCCCATTACAGTGATCAAACTGAAAAAGCTCCAATGTTTCCAAAGTGTGGCAGCTAGTTCACGTCTCATAAAATATTTCTAGGACCCATTTCTGCCACATTCATGCCAGTTTCTCATGTATACAAGTCATATCTTTCATCATGTGATCATGTAACCATCACTAATGACATCACAAACAGGGGAGCAGGTGGCCAAACTTAGCACAAACTCAGCTGTGGGAGTTGGACCTAGTGAGATCTACTTTATCTGAAGTCTAGTTTATGAGTGCTCTGGCAAGACTGCTAGCAGAGTTCTGCACATATAAGTCATACATCTGTGGCCTTCTGCTTCCTATGGTGAAAAGGAACAAAGACCACAGCACAGAAAATCAGTTTAGGAAAGTTCTTTGCAACAAAAATGCATTCTTACTTAGGAGTGTCTAGCATCCTCTGCCCAACCCAAAACCACAGAGGCCAAGTGACAAGTCTCCCTCTCTAAAGCTATAATGAAGAGCTATATTAGCAAGGCAATAAAAACCCAAGTTTGTAATAAATTAACTGCTTGTTTTTCTCAGGGAAAATAAAATGTTCTCCTCAGTTTCAGCCCATTCCACCCTCTGAAATGGTCCCAAGGGTTCTCAGTTTCTTGGTCCTGTGGGGAAGCTGAGCTCTCCTTGTGGGAGGTCTGCAGAGGATGGTGCCACCCATGGCATGAAATATGCATGGTCTGTCCTCTCCACCCATCCACAGTGTTGCAACAAGGAGCCCAGAAGTCCTATGTAATACCTCACTGTTTGTGTGCAATTTCTTTCTACTTCTACAGAAACAGAAAGTTAACATCATCCTTGAAAACATAAGAAAGCATCAGGCTGAAGTGTGACATTGCCCTCCATCCAGTCATTTTATTGAGGCTCCACATTTACCAGTCACAGGATCCTAAAAAGCAGCAGATATGAGATTCATATTCTCATGCTGCTGGTTAATTGTTTGTTATATATCCAATCCAGTAGGCTGAGCCTCTTGACAGGGGATTTCTTGGTGTAAAGACGTGTGCGTGCACACTCACGTGTGCTAGTGCACCAACATAGGGTGTGCACGTGTGTGTTGCACAGCTCCCTGGGATGCTTAGCAGTGTGTTTGCTGGAGTAAATGGTGCTCACACAGCTCCAAAGCAGATGTAAGTTACCCTGACAAATGCTGTGCTTTCTTGTCTTTAAACCAGATGTACTGTAAAAATATGTGCAGTTTGAGATGGTGATTTTTAGCTTATCTATTTATCTCCACTGGGACACGGATTTTTGCCTTGCTGTACTTGGTTGTGGGCCTCCTGGTAAAAGATTCATTACCATTCACTGAGATGATAAACAGTTTTTCCTCTCCAGTCCTGTTATCAATTTCTATTCTATTTTTAGTCAATTATTTTTTTATTCATTGATAATCAGCTTTATAAAACCAGTTTTGCATAACCAGCAAAATAAAATGAGATACCCACTAGAAAAAAAAAATCAAGAAATATCTGTTCCCTGCCCTTTGATGGGTTTTCTCCCTATCTCAAGGAAACATTTCTAAACCAAGTCCTTTATCCTAGCTGCCCGTCAGCTAGATCCAGATGCACCCATCTATCTATCTGTCTGGACAGCCAGCTTTTTCTCTTCTTTATGCTCACTGAAATATTTTTCCTTGGATAGTTTATTTTCTCGGCAATAATTTGCAACATCTGAGACAAAGTGAATATAGGGTTAAACATGCTGTTATCCAAACTTTCCCATAAAAGGACACACTAGGGAGTTTTCTTTAAATGTTCAGATCATTGATACTTCATATTCTCTGAAAAAGAAAAGGAAAAAAAGGAAGTGAAAAATGAACAAGTCATGGATTTTCAGTGTTCTAATGACTTATACTAATGTATTCCTTCATCTAAATACAGATTTCTATTTAAAATTCAGTATGCAGGGTATTATGAATTCTAGCTTAATAGATTCCAAATAATTGCCCTTTAGAAATGATGAATAGCTGTTTAAAGCCACTGATAAGAATATACTATTTCTCTCCTAACAATGGACCTACCACATTAACTGTATCATATATGCTTGAAATTAGTTTATTAATTTTTTTATTGATATGCAAACTACAAGGTGATGGCAGATGGCAAATAACCCCTCACTTTAACACCAAAACCCTCCAAAAAAAGCCTTGTCTCTGCTACACTTCTTGTAGGGGTACAAAAAGGAGTGATAAGAAGATAGCTTTTATATGGAAGGCAGGCCACTGAAATGCAGATGATGCCATTCTGTCTTGTACTCTGTTTTCAGATTTGCTGGCATAAAAAGAATAAGATATAAGGTTGAATTAATGACCAGATTTTGCAAAACTGCAATTCAAGATGCTTTCTGTGTGCTGTTCATGCTATCTCTGGCCTTTAAAACAATTATTCTAGACTCGCTCTTTCATTTAAAAGACAAGCATCCAAAAATACTGAAATTTAAATTACATTATTCATATATTAAGTATACAAATGACCTGACACAAAAATTTCACCTAACAGAGCTGATGGTTTCTTCATAACATATGAAACTCTTTGTAAACAGCAAACAAAATAGGTAAGTGCATCTGCAGATGAATTTGCAGTTGGCATGCAACATGACATTGGAAGTTTCTGAGGTCATATGTGTTTTGTCTGCTAAACATACCTGCTGGACTTATATGCAGCACTTGAAAAAATATATATGCAAAATGTGAATCTATTAGAAAACTAACACCTTTTTGCTTAAAATCTTGGTGGAAGGTATGTGTTCTAAAGCATTATCTCAAGTATTTAAGGAGATTTACAAAGAGTGGACACTGACAATAGTATTTTTATCAAATGAGGAGGTAATGCTGAAGTTACAGTATAGTGTCATATATAACTAAATGGTTTTTCACTGTATAATGGTTGGTTTAATGCAAGTTTTACATTACAAGAAGAAATAAAACATGGATGAGAAGTGCATATATATGTTTATATTGCATTAAGAAACCAGTATTTCCTATTATGTGCATATTGTGCAATGCAACATCGTTGTATTGGTGCTCCCTTGCTCTCTCTGCCCATATGTGACAGCATGTATTTTCAGTGCAGTACAGAGAATCCATCTCAGCTAAATTTTTGCTCTTAGAAAAATATTTTCCAGTGCACTTATCTGCTAAAGCTAACTGCAAAAAGAAAATGTCTTCATTCTTTCCTAGGGGTTGGAAAGTTACTGTATTGCAAAAATTTGTTCTACTTTTTTCATTGTCATGTTTCCTACCTACAAGCAACATACATTTCCAATTAATTTGTCTTAGCAAAGTTAGCAGTGCCACTAGAGGTCCTAAAAGTGGGTTAAAGCAGTTTTATGTCTTAACTGTAATTGCATCTATAATGCTTGGCTCTGGTCCCTTTAGCCTTTTATTTTTTTTCTATAGGATCAGGGCAGTTACCCCCATCTCAAGGCCTTTTCTTCCTCCCTCTGGGATAGGCTGCCTTCTCCACACACCACTGGTACCCAGAAAAGAATGGTTCTTCTGTTTGTCTGGCCGACTGCATATTGCATCCATTGCTCCATTCAGCCTGTCTTTTCAGGTCTGGTAGCTGCTGTACAACTTCGCTTTTGTGCTCCACTGCCAGGCCTTTTCTGAAGCCAGACGCTTTTTGAAAGGAGGGTATATTTGCATAAACAATACCAAGTGAGGAGGTCTGCTGGAAAGAAAATCAAAATTCAGCTGAGCGAATCTTCCTGAACAACTCATTTCTTGCAACCAACACCTCCTATCGTTACCATCTGTGTACCAAATTATGGCCGAAAACGTGCGCCGCTCTCTCTTTTCACTTGCTCTTGTGTACAGATTCCTCATATCAGCTGAAGTATATTTTGTTTTCAAATTTAGTCTGAACAGAGATCCTTAAACAGAATTCAGTATATGGAATGAGGAAAATATGGTTCTGTTAAACAAGGAACAGAAGGCCAGCCATGCATCAGCTAGCTTGCAACCCAGATTGGATTTGTACTGAAGGCTCATCAAAATGCATATCTGAAACAAGATCTACGCATCAGCTTGCTGAGATTTCATGTCAGTGATGGCAGGGCAGCTTTATCAGAGCAGTGCAGGGAGAAGAAGGCTTACTGCTGTGGCTGATAGCTGAAGGAATCATTCTGGAAAATATGTGTGCTTAAATTAAATCTTGAGTGGCTTAAGATATTGGATATACTGAGCGCGTGTGTATATGTATCCACACAAACACAAAAATAAAGAGTTCATACATATGTATACATGAGTGGATTCATGTTCATTTCTATGCGCAAGCAAACGTAAACACATGGCTTGTGCTGCAAACTCTGTGTGCATTTACAATATTTTACACTAGGGGATAAAAATAATTAGACTAACCCTGCAAAAAAGCAGACAGGCAAACCAAAAGTAGCCACATGGAAAAATGAGAATAGGCTTTCATAAACCACTGCTCAAATCTCCCACGTATTTGCATTTTTTATTCAAGTATCCAGCTAGGTAATTTTATTTCATTAAATTGCAATCTTAATTTTGTTTTCTTGCTCAGATTCTTTGGATATAAATTATTAGCAATATTTGAAATGTATCTTCCCTACTGCTTAGATCTGTACATACAGCATCTTCCATTTCGCTCTGTCTATTAAACCACGTTCATCTGTCAGAAAAATGATGCCTAAGGATGCATTCAGCCTACAAATCTACCACAGATGAGGGGCTCTCCACCTACCCTGCTTCTTTGATCACTGCCCACTTTCCAATTCCTAGTGTCAAGTGGACTGGGAGAAACCAGATTGCCTCCATGTGTTGGCTCCATCCACAGGCTGAAACAAGATGCACGTGGGATTTTTGTGGGCATCTTTTATTGGTCTGGTTTCTTCCTACGCAAAACTCAGCACAGGGGAGAAGTTCAAACAGAAGGTCCCATATCATGCCTTTTCACCTACAGACAGGGAACCTACCAAATAGATTACTAAGTGTCTGAAGCAGCCCCTTGCCACGAATCAAACTACATTTCTGTCATGGAGCTCCAGTCACACTTGCATCTCACCCTCAGGAGCTATCCAAGCAGACAAGTAGCAGAAAACTGGAAGGAGGTATGTTCACTCCTTCATATAATTTCCAAGTCCCCTACAAGATGTGGAAATTTATTATACTTACCTTATATATACCCATTTCATACGACACTGGAAAATGAAAGTAAGTAAGTGGGGATCCATTAAGGAAATGGGCTTAGTACTAGTAACTCTTTTTACCAGATTTCATTTTGGGGGAATAATCCCTGTAAGGAGTTTGCAATTTGTTACAGGAAAAAAGTTGCTACACAAATAGCATATATAAAACACATCCATTAGGATTTAATAGGGGTAATAGAAATAAGAAAGCCCACTACATAAAACCTGTAAATTTGGCTTTATTATTCTACTTTAGTATCCATTGTACATCTTTCATTATTTTGAAATTAAAGGCATGGCCTGCAGCTCTCATTCAACCCATCTCTCAGATTAGTTTACAACATAAGTGACTGTGTCAAGAAGAAAAGAAAATGGTAAGAAAAATAACCACCAGAACTTGGTGGTTGACCAATAAAATCCAAAATATCTCCTACATAAAATTGGCACCCTGCCATAAATTCTAAACTCAAGCACCAGAGATCAGGTTTGTCATCTGGCAGCTCCTGATTTTGCAGTAAAAGAGTGAGTCTTTCCCAAGCTCATTCTTCTCCACATCCTGTTCTACCTTGCAAGGCCAAGCTACTCTGTCTCCACCAAAGCCGGGCATGACCCCACTGTGAACTCATCCAACTCACTCTGCCCTGGCTGGTACTCTCACGTGTCTCTACCTAGCAAGCTGTGAAACAGGGGGTGAAACCACCGTGACCTCATGCTGGTGTCAGGAGAGAAACATCTGTGTTGGTGTATTGGGCCTCATATTAGCAAGGCATGTTGAAGGCAGTCTGCCTTAGTCTTGCTGAAGGCAACTCTTTCTGTTACAGCTGGCGTATAAATAGAGAAAAGCAGGAGAAACATGTTTTAACATCAACCAGTGTCAAATTACTAGTTCAAAATACAGTATCTATACATATATAGTATGTATAACTGGGTGTTTAAGACCAGTGACTGGGCTGCTTCTTGAAAATGACCCATGAAAGATAACGATTTTCTCAAAGGAAATTTAGGAATATGTCAGTCCAAAAGCAGAACTTGCAGTTGAGTGATTGGCAATTATGTGTCTTGCAGTTAGTGGGCCCCACATATGCCAGCATATACATTAATCTAGGTGTTAATCCATCTGCTTTTCTGAGGATTTTCTCTATATTTCCCTCCCAATCCTGACCAGGAAAAAGGAAAAAAACAAACAAACAATCAAAACAAAAACAAAAACAAAAAACCCCCCAAAAAAAACCAAAAAAAAAAAAAACCCAAAAAACCCAAACCAAAACAAAAAAAAAAAAAACAAAAAACAAAAACAAAAAAAAAAAAAAAAAAAAAAAACAACCAAAAAAATAGAAAGAGGGAGGGTTGGAAGTAGGAAAGAAGGAAGAGTGGACTCTGTGTTGTTTGCTGAATGTGTTTTTCAGGGAGTCTGCAAAACACTTTGGAGTGGGGTTTGCATGACTGGATTTTGTAATACCCATAACTTGGAAATCAATAAGATAAATGGAGGAGAAATGAACAGCTAGCGGCCTCAGTCTTGATGATTCCAGGATAGATCTTTTTAATAAACATGAAACTGCAGCAGAGCAGAAACTCTAAGTCCTACTTTTGATTTCAAGATGTTTATCTCTCTATCTCTTATACTTCTCGGGTTTTATTCTCCTCATATCTTTTCAATTTTATCTCTTTGGTTGCCCACAAGGTTAATTGTTTTTGCATTTGTTCCGCAATGATGAGGTAAGCGTGTGTGTACATAATATTAATATATGCAAACAGCAGGGACACACCTGTAGTTTGGCTTTGTAGTAGCTCCCAGGAAAACTTAATGGGAAATCACTGTCATCCTGTAGTCATTTTGTTCATGCTTGACATGAGCTGTTGTCTGTATGGAACAGAGACAGAACCATGCCTCTGGAAGGTATAAAAAAATAAAGGAAATGTCACATAGGGAAAACTTACTTAGAGATAGATTTTGCTGGTGATGATGGTGACAAACAAAATGTTAAAAAAATTTAAACTATCCTGGTTCCTCAGTATTAGGACTCCTTCACTGGTTAATCTATCAAAATTGGGATTTGTCAAGGCTTGTTTTATATACTAAATGTTTGATTAATTTGTACATTTCTGCAATATAACAAAAAGAATTTGAAAGTTCAAGATTTAATATCCAGGAAAAATAAATTTAGATCTCTCATTTATTTTCCAATTAACTGTTCTTTATCTGTGCATTAATATTACAGATGTCTGAAGAATAATTAAAACAGATAAGCAATTTATAAAAATCTTCACATTTCATGCTAATTACCATAATGTAATGTTACATTTTTATTAGCAGCTTTTGTTCCCTCCTTCCACCCTTCCAGTAACCCTGGGGCCTTAGCCAGTCAGCATGTTATAAATCTTTGTTAAAATATGACACAAAGCTAAGAAGCTTGCAACAAAGCAAATTGGACAGTGATGGAGCTCCCCTTTCTTTACCTTCATTTCCCAACAGCTAGGCTGTCATCAAATATGAAAACAATGATGATTTTTCACAGCTTCTCAGTGGGAAGGCTAAGGGGCTTCCAGGACAGAGGGTTATGAGGGTGGACTTTGAAGGATCACAGTAAGTCCATGAGAAAGACAGAGGAGAGAAAATTGATCCTACGATCCTGATACAAACATAAGTCATGGGTCCAGGAAATGACTGTATAGTCAACATACCAGATCACACAATTATACTTACAAGCAATTAAGTCCCATTTCAAAATGAATTGGCTTGTTTGCTCCCACCATTCCTATGCAAGAGTACTATGGGAATTTAAAAATAAGAATCCTAAAGGGAATGTCTAATGTTCAAGCCATCAAGTGAGAGAACAGAAGTAATGCCACGTGATATTGTATGAGCGCTTCCCCACCTCCATTCCAGACATCTGTGTAACCAAACACCAGGTCAAGCTAAACACTGTGGTTATCATGAGCAGTTTGGAATAAGAAGAAAAATCAGTTTACATTGATACAGAGGTTTCCTTTGCTGAAATATGAGACTTCATGTCAGTAAGATGAAGATGCCTGAGTGTTTACTGGAATGGGATAAACTTGTCCAATGAGTTATCTGGAACAAGCAACAAGACCAGCTTGCCTTGTTGGCACAACAGTGGCTAGCACATTGGCATGTGCACACATGGGCACACGTGTGTGCACCCCCTTCTACTCTGGTTCTGCAAGGACAGCTCAAGCACTCAAGCATGCTCTTAGTTGCATGTCTCAGCAGCCACTACCAGCTCAGCCTTTGAGCAGTAATTTGTGTCATAATGAAGATAATGTACCTCCATATGTTTCAAAAATACACTCATCTATGCTTTCAGAAATAATAATAATGTAGTTTAGGCTTCATTTTGGTTTTATTCCTGAAATAGACTTTGATACAAGGTCGTGGAAATGAGATAAAATGAAATAAAAAAGCTTGCTCTGGTGCCAAGTCCTGAAACCTTTATTTAAGGAGAAGAGAACATATGTGTATCTCCTCAGCTTCTAGCCAGTCTATTGATTCAAAGCTACAAGACCCTTTTTGTGTTACTTAATTTATTTTTATTTATTGCAACATTGATAGAATTCAAACTACATTAGATAATGTACTAGATAAGATATTTTAAAACCTCTTACTGAGATCCTATTGGGACTGGCATGTAATTGAAAACACTTAATGGAATATTTCAGGGCATATTGCCAGAGAATGAACAAGAGAATCACATTTCATTTTAAAATGCCATAGAAAAATCATTTAAAATTATCATAGCTGTGGTTTAGTATAGAAGAGGATGGGTAATAAAATTTACATAGACTTCCTTTCTTTTGGAAATTATTTTCTCTCTTTGTTACATTTGACAACTCACCCACTGTCTTTTCAGAGATGCCTGACATTCACTTTAATTAAATAGTGAGGGGCAACAAGCAATACATTTTTAAAAGATTGCTGAATGCATTGGGTGTTCTTTTAGCTTTGGGGCCAAATTCCCTGTTGGTTTGTTCCCTTGGAAGGAAATATCAGTGATTACAACTTCTGCCTTGACCTATTCTATGATGTTACAAAGCCAAATTGTGAAACTTCCTTAAGGCTTGGTTTGCACCATCCTTTCTTCCATAAGGCCACAATAATATTTAGGTCTTGGAGGGCTCAAAACTGGTAAATTCTGAGGTTTCTGATGAAGATCCAGAAATAAACCAGGCAAGAGTCTTTTCAAACTGGAGGTTTTGTAATTAATTTTCTGGTTGCTTGCTTGCACATCCTTCTTCATCTGTTACAACTGAACAGAGGAACGGAGTTTGGGCTTTCCTTTGATCACACAACTACCTTAGAAAGCTACAAAGAGTGGCCACCTTGCGTGTTCCCATAATCCTACAGATTACTGAAGTAGATCCCTTGCAGACTGCTGATGTCCATACACATTTATACTGCAAATTTACCATTGAAACTCTCCTTCCAGCACTTCTGCCCCAAAAGAAAAAACACTCTTTTGTGAGTTAAAGATGTTCCTACAAATAATGTAGTAGTCAGGAGAAGCAATAAAAGGCATCTTCAACTGACACAAAAAGTCTCCAATTTAAATTACTAAAAAAGGGAAAATAATTTCAGATACAAATTTTCCCAACAAGAACTGTCTCTACACACAGAGGCAAGTATATACTATTTTGCTGACTCAGGTTTGGCCAGTTTTGAACTATGAGCTTGTCTTCACATATGTAAAGAATTACGGTGGAAATACTTAAATGCTTAGTTGTACCAGTTGAATTTAGGATCCTTGAACATTGAAATCCTGTAGAGGGTTTGTAGGCTAGCCAAATTTGTAGACTAATCCTGCTTATTCATGTCACCATGACAGAGTGTGGTGTCACATGGTGACAGGGTCCTTTTTATGACCTGATATTAAAAATTAAGACCAAATCAAAATAAAAAGTTTGAATTCAAACTCTGTAAAAATCACTGTCTTTTGATATGCAGCTCCAGATTAAAATGTGTTTTGAGCCTTGTTCGTATTTAAGTCTTCTCAGAGGAATATCTTAACACCAGTCAGCCAACACCTTAAGGGTATAGCTCATCCCTTGTCTATTATCCTGGACCTGTGTTTACATGAGCACAAGGATGGAGCCACACGTTTTTGCCATATGTCAACATTTATTTGCCTGCAGGTTTGAAAATAAAGTTATAAAATAGGCCCTTCATAAATCTACAGCAAAAACAATAAGATATAACAAATATTCTGAGAACTAATTCATTCTTTCATCTTCTCACAAATTACAAGGGACTCTGCTGCTATCAGATAATATTCCCTGCAGACATATTTTTCCCACTGGGTGTTCAGAAATTATGAGGTTCACTGGAATTATTTTTTCTTCTTTTCTGCTCTTTTGAATTCATTGAAATTGAATTTGAATGTGGCAAGGAAGCCACAAACACCAAAAGTGAGATGGCTTATCAACTTGATTCCTATTTTGCAAGGTCAGCCCCAAGCATTCCCTGATGCTGAGAGATCTCATATTGCAGAGTTAAGCCAAATGTGCAAAGAGCCTGTGGTGAACTGAAATAACCATGCCAAAGTGAAGATCGGAAATCAACATGCTCAGATTTCAGCCTATGGAATGTGTGAGCTATCAGCATTCGTGGTTTTGCCACTGGAGGGGTGGGGGGTTTCACAGCTGCTTGAGCAACAGTTATTGGCCAATTTATTCAAAATCAAATCATGGTCTTCCCAGCTAATAAAGCAAACCAGTGTCAGTCACACCACCACAAATAATTATTGCCTCTTTTGGAATACATCCAAACCTCTCAAATAAAACAATTGTCTAGCTAATATCTTATCTGCCTCTTGCACCTCCCACGCTCCTGCCATTGGCTTCTGAGACAATGTGATCAAGATTGAACAACATACACCATATGCTCACAGCTGCAACATGTCAAAAACAAGTTTTGAACCAGGGCATAATGCAGAGATACCTAAAGCAGCAGTGATAGATGCCTTCCTTATGGCTGTGGTTTAAAGCCCAGGTTTATGGCATTTGACCTCATCTACCTTTGGCAAAACCACAGGTACCAATGACCCATTTCTGCTTATGGTGCCAGGCTGGAGTGGATGTTGCCTGCAGGACACACTTCATATATCTGCTGGTATCTGAGGTGATGAACACAGGCAGGGTACAAAAAGTAACTAATCAGCGTGTCGAATGTGCCATGCAATTTCACAGAGCCATCATGGGGGAAGGGGCTCGCAAGGGTGTACGTGCAGTGCTGCTTGCCAGTAGACACAGATTGTTTAACAGTCACCTCCAGGCAGTAAAACCGGTTGCCAGTTCAAGTGCCAGGTAATTTTATAGGATAATTATTAACCTTACTGCAGTTATTAAAGAGTAGCTACTGGGAGACTTGTGAAGTGTGAATTATCGCTATCCGTCTGACCGGGAAGGATAGCTAATCCCCTCAAACATTTTATGCTGAGCTGAAGATTATCCCTCTCTTTAGATATTAGAAAAATCTTCAGAAAGAATCACATTACATACAAATTTTACAGTTTTGAGAGAGCATTTACAAGATTTCTCTTCCACTTCTCCACCACCACCCACCCCCCTTCTTACTTACCCTCCTTTCTAGCAGTATGCTAGGAAAACACATTTCCGTTTCAACCCTCTCCGATATTGCCATCTTCTTAGTACACCATAAGCAGAGAAGTAGAGATGTGAATCTCATTAAATCTTCCACGAAGAATGTTTCTAAAGATGATAGCAGAGCTAACACCATGTGCTAAGGCAGTCAGCACAGCTTGCTCGAGGTCCCACAGTCTCCCTCCTCCTTCCCACCTAAAGTAAAATTTGGTTTGCTGTGGATATAGACAGGGGTTTTTTTCCTTCTTATCAGGCCAATGGTGACATGGTCACTTTTCTTCCCTCGACTTTCATCCAATATTCTCCCTAATGTTCAGCTTCCAGCATCTGTCCCAGAGCCAGATGTTGCCATCAAACATTACAAGGCCACAACCTCTGAAGGAAAGTGTGAGCAAACAAGCTCTTCCACATCTACCAGGGGCAACTTCCTTAAGGAAAGCATCACATAATCATAATTATGTGAAAAAATTGTTTGGTTGGAGGTTGACCAGAGGGCAACAAGCTAAGAAAATCTGTAGCCCATTTTATGCAATATCGTCAGTTCCCTTGAAAAGGGGAAGGACAGAATATCACTGCAGTGTGCCCTCTTGCATATGGTATTCCTCACCCTTGGTGTCTCAGCTCTCCCATAACACAAAACCATGTGTTTGCACATCCTTTCTCCCTGGGTGTCTGTCACAGTCATCTGTGAGGAACATGCTGAACTTGACTATTTCTGCAGCAATTACAGAAGCGTGGTCTCAGTAGCCCTAGAGATGATAAGGTCTTTCTTTGTTCCAACCCCCAGCTGGTGCTGGTCCCACCCATTAGGCTCCTGTCATGTACCTGCATCCTTACATGCTGGTGCTAACTGCACAGATGGAGAGATGGTTTCCTGATGTGAGTTACTGCCATTTCCAATCCACAACTGGGGAGTGTCTGCCATTAGGGAGAGCAATAAATTTCAAAAGTCTGTCCTTTGTTGATTTGTGACCCATCTTGCTGCTGCTTCCTCTCCTCCCTTCCACATGTCTCTTTTGAAATAGCACATTTCTATTTGGCATGCTTGGAAGGAGTCTTCCCTTGATTATCTTGCCATTTCTTCTGCTATCTCCAGATCTTTGTCTTTTTTACCTCTGAGAGAAAAATATGTACTGGGCTGTTGTCTTCCTTTTCAGGGAGCTGTCGCACATTGGTGCACATAAGCACTGTTGGATTCCTCTCTACACACATTATTTCATCCTTCAAGATCATGAAATAACTTCCTCAAAACCACAAAAAGGCAAAAATTTGCTATTTCTATTGCACCAAAAGGGCTAAATCCATGTGACAGTAAGATTGCAGAAGATGTAACCACCCAGATTCTCAACACAGAAAAACTCCTGTCTTGCACAGACACAACTGGCCCATAGGAATCCAGAAAACACTTTCAGTCGTTCCACTAGTGTCCCATGAGGTCTTTTTTAGGTTTATTTTGATTTGGACTTTTCTGAATGTGACACCAGATATAATATGGAGGATTTTTTTTCATTGGTACTCTATCTCATTTGGCCTAAGCTAGCTCTATTTTCATACTACTTCTGTACTAGTAGTCGACCCCTTAGTTATTCCACAAACTAAGAGACAGGGACTCTTGTACCAATGCATTCACTTTTATGGAGAATCTGGTATCTTCATTTTTATTCCCTAAATTTATCTTAAAGCTCCAAAACCACTGACTGTCTTTTCACCTTTTACAGTCTGTTTTATAAAGAAAGAGAATTTGTTACTTATTTTCTTTTATTTTCTGTAATGGTGCTCGTGATGCAGTTTGCAAACTAAAAGAGTGCTGAGACAGCATCATTTAAAAGAGGCTTTTAAACTAATCTTTTACATTGATGGACCTAATTTGTTGCACTTCAGCTTTCTAAAAATCTAATGTGAAAATTAAAATAAATTCATAAATTATTGGTATTTGTTGGGCTTGCAAGGGAAATAAACTATTTCAGTCTCTGTATATATAAGCTGTTGAGGAGTCCATGCATGTAGCTATAGATTGTTTAATCACAGTCCATAGGTCATTGCACATCCAAAGTAGTATTATTTATTTTATAAAACATAAGGCTGAGATATCGGAGCTCTTTCCCTTGCTTCCTTCACAGATATTTTGTTTCATCTAGCAGATGGCTTGAGTAAAATTTCCTCTTTTTATTTCATTTTACCCATTTTGTCCATCTGGGATTTTTTCAGTTTATTCACTCACTGGAGTGAGGTTGTGTGTTGTTCATACAGTGCTTAATGCACCATGGCTCTGAGCTCAGGTAAACCTCTGACTAATTTCTATGTAAATACCACTCAAAGGAAGAGTTTGAGCCATCTGATTTTGTCCCACAAAGATTTCATGGCTGGCTGATATAAGGTATGAGACTGTCTTTAATGCTGGAGGAGCCAAGCTTGTGTTTGCATTGGTGAGAAAAACACCAAAATGTAGCTGCATTGTGCTGGCTGAGAGGAAGGGGTAGGGGAGGTCAGTCTAGACAGGAAAAAGGGGTGAGAGCAATTGTTTTGTGGATCTGTGTCTCTGAAGTCACTCTGCCAACAGGCTGATGCTCTGCTATTAGACAAGGAGGCTCTTTCAACCTCAGAGGTACCACCTGCAGCTAAAACATCTTTTTCTGTTATGTAGCAAAGTATCCTGAAAATATATTATATCAAATTAATAATGCCTGACACTCAGTGTTTATATACCCTGTTGTTCAATCTCCAGGGAAATTCATTTTATTTAATTTATATATTGCATTCCACAACTGACTTTTAGATGAATTTAAAATAAATTACTATAATTATTTCAGTGTAATATGCCAGTTAACAATGTTGGCAAAATAGCAGCAAGTCTCTCATCAATAAATAAATCTAGTCTGGGTCTTTCAGGCCATTTTACTCCTTGTAGAAAGCTGTTCCAACACTCACACGCTCTCTGGTAACTATAAGGATCTTTTAATATGGTAGACTTCTCGAGTCTACATGCATCCACAATTACATTCTACTTGTTATCATTGTCAATATAGTCACTAGTTTTAAAATTAGTAGCAGTCTCATCTCCTAAGACATTTAAGTAAGCAGTCACATCACTCTATGTACCTTTATTTTGCAAGGCTAGAAAAAGATCACACTTTTTCATTCAGGCTTTCTCACTGTTGGTGCAGCTCATTCTCTAGAAGCTCTTCTCCACTCTTCTTCATTTTGACCTGGATCTCTCTCTCCTACTTAAAAATGAAGTCTTAGGAGGGTCTGAAGGACATCAAATTCAGTTTTCCTCATTCTAGAAGAGTCTGCCCTGCTCACAGTACAACTGCACAGATATTTTTGTATTCAAAGCTACTTTGGGCATCCCATTGAAAAATAGCACATTTAAATTGGTGACGATGAAGCCAACCACTCACCCAGGATCAGTGGAAAAAGGGGTGGTTTGAGAACATGAAAAAGTAAAAGATAAATTTTCTTCTGATCTTTCTTTATTTAGAGAGGATTCTGATTGGAGCACTGTGCTCACCTGGAGACATGGAAGTCCCAGGAGCTGCGCTCTGTCAGACTGTTTGAGTCAACAAGACCTTGACTGAGTAGGCAGTTTCAGAATATTGAGGATTTAGATCTGTTAATCATTCCATGAGCACATCTTGGCTCAAGGAGAGCTTATTCTTACTAAGTCTTAAATAAACATTTTCATTTTCTTACATCCACTGTTGAGGAAGACTTATTTCACCAGAATAAAAACTTTCCCATAGTGCTTATTTCAAGGATTATTAATCCATTTTTGATTGCTTGGCTTCCTTGATTTATTTTCCTGAGAGGTAAATTTGCTGTGGAATCCCCACCATAGTTTTTTTCTTCCTCTTTTTTTTTTTTTCCCCTTTTTCTGGTCCTCATTTATTGCTAAAATCCAGGCTCAGGTTCATGAATTTTCAGCTTAAGTGAATTTAAAAAATCATTATTTACTTCCTCCTGTTTTGTGTATCTAAATATGGTAGTGTCTTTCTCCTATGAAAATGTGTGCCAAGAGACTGTTAATTTAACCTTGTGTCATTATATCTTTCATGGAAATCCATGATATGGAGGTCTTTACCATCTGCTTCCATCAGGAGGGTTATCTCAGTGTCTAGACACTATAGTGATAGGCTTTTTAGGGTTGCTGATGGATAGACAAGGCTTTGGAGAGCTTGCATTTAATCCTCTTCAGATGTGAATGGATGTTTTCCGGGAGTCTGGGATGAAGTTTAGGATTGTATTTCAAATAAATTTGTCCTGGAGTGTAAATGGGACAACTTTGGTTAACAGCAAACTCTAACAGGTCTGAGGGATTAAATAATATATGAATTAGAGAGACCTCATTTTGATACATGACATGCTCATCTTCTTTTGTTTTTAACACAAATAAAAAATCTTTAGGCAGAGTAAAAATATTATTCATGCACATACAACAGTAGTAGCTTCCTTCAAAGACAACTGTTATAAAAAATAGAATAAAATAGGAAGGGAGTGTGAGCCTCTATGCACATAAAAACTTTATCACTGATACTTTAAAACACACAGATGATTAAAAAAATTTTAAATCTTGCTACTTGCTTGCCATTTGTTTATTTTGGCACTATTCTGTTCTCGGAAAATGAGAATAGGGCAAACATGCATATTTGCCCCCTGTTGTGTTTTGGTTCTTGTGAGAAAGTACAGTGCAGCAATGCTTGGTCTCAAACAGCAGAAAGCAGCATATGTTCTGATTACCTGCCTCTGTGGAAACTTATAAAAATGCCAGACATTCCTGTGGTGTGAGGTGTATGTCCTCCAGCAGTGCTCCTGGTGTTCCTGCAGTCCCCAGCACAAGGAACAATCTCTCCCGTGAGGTGGTCAATGCCCCTGTGACCAAGGGATTTAGAGCTGTTGAAAGAGCTTTACTTGACAGAAGGAACTATGGAGATGCTGGCTCTGCATCCGTGCACTTCTCTGGCTGCTCTGAGAGAAGCTCTGGACAGCCTCCCCCACCTCCAGCTCATCACACAAAAACCTCCCAGGGCAGACCCACATCAGGCTAGTTCCTACTCTTGCCCCAGCTCCCCAGGCCTCTTGCAAACTGCGTTTGGCTACTTTGAGTTGTACAGATTGCAGGTGGAAAGCACAGCTCCCCTGCAGGAGAACTACTTACTCAAGGGGAACTTCTCAGGGACTGATCTCTTATTATTTACCAATAAATTAGGGAGGATCATGAATCAATGCATGAAAAATTAGCCATTACCACCTAACACAGTGACATTGAAGACAGCAGGAAATAAAACCTTGATGCCCTTTCAGATTGAAGTACTGTATTTGCTTGGAAACTGCCCCATTGAAGGCAGGAATGATGCATCTGACTCCATGTTCTCAGAAGGCTAATTTATTACTTTATAATACTATATTATATTAAAGAATACAGAAAGGATACTTACTCAATGCTAAAAAGCTAATAATGGAAAGTTGTGACTCTTTCCAGAGTCTCGACACAGCTTGGCCCTGATTGGCCAGTGAGTCAAAACAACTCACAGCAGAATCCAATGAAACAATCACCTGTGGGTAAACAATCTCCAAACACATTCCACATGAGCAAAACAGAGGAGAAGCAAATGAAATAAGAATTGTTTTCCCTTTCTCTGAGGCTTCTCAGCGTCCCAGGAGAAAAATCCTGGCCGAAGAATATGAATGCCACATTGAAGACATAGAAAAACAAGTTTAAAATCATACTTTCTATGAACTAATAACAAATATTTAATTAATATCTGTTATGAGATGGAATCAACTGAAAAATCAGAAGGGGTAGTGGCTTGTGTCCAGATTAGTCACATACAGTGCGGTTGGAGCTGGCATTAGGCTATCTCCAACAGAACAAAAACAGCATTTATGCTCTATGTGAAGGTGTTGATAGTATGCCCACAGGAACATCGTGCACTGTATTCTTACAATTCACGTTTATGAGACATAAAATTGAAAATGCAAAAAGTCCACACAACCAACCATGAGAACAGAAGAAATATCATGCAAGAAAGATTAAAAGACCTAGGCCTGCTAGCCTAGCTTAATGCAAGATTTAAGGAAATACAAGCGCTCAGGATAAGTGCACACAGCTGAAGGAGAACCACTGAAGTTATCAGACAATCCTGGCAGTAGAAAAAACAGGCAGAAGGAGCCATGGATGTGACCACACTGGGAAGTACAAGAAGGTTTCTAGTCACCAGTGTCCAGAGATGCAGCTCTCAGTAAACAGAACAGTAGCAAGATTTTCACTATCTTCAAGACAGAACCAAATGTGTTTCTGAAGGGGACCACACAGTGTGGCTTCCTACAAGATCAGAGGACTGAGCTGAACAGCCTCACATCATTCATTCTGTGCTCAAATCTGCTTTGAGCAGTTTGAGATTCCCGAGGAGCACAACAAAGCCAAGCACCCTTCTTACATTGTAGTACTGTTACAGTTTAAATTTGAGTTACTGTACTAAAACCAAAAGACACCAAAATATTGTCATGTTTGTCTTTCCTATCTGAAACTTAGCCATCCTCTTAAACAGCCTTCTACAACTGTGTTTTTCCTCAATTCCCCAGTCCCAGAGTATAGCTTTGCTCTTTCGTTTCACACACATTTAGGAATTTGTCTCATGAAGCTTTCTAACCTCTGTGTGAGACTGATTAAGCTGACAAACACAATTCTGCACAGTACTGGAGAAGAAATTTAAAATCCTACTCTGGAGGCAAGTCCTTCATACCAAGACCTATTTGTCAGCACATACATCAGCAACTGCACAGCAGGAAATCCTACATGTATGGCTAAGGAGAATTAAATCTGCTGGGTTTTCAGTCCTTCACCTGTAGAAAGAGACTATCACACTGCATTGCACTTTTGACTCAATAGGCTGAATTAAGTTCACCAATACACCCAAGGCAAGCTGCTGCTGACCAGACGCTGAGCTTATCAGGAGTGCCACTTTGACATGCACACTTCCCAAAGCTCTCATTGCGGGGCCTGTAAACCATCCAAGCCTTTTCCAACAGAAGATGGCCCTGCCATGATATTTCCTTTTGTCCACCAAAAGTCAAATTAGTAAATTATCATTGGTAAGCCATGCCTAGGTTCAGGTAAACTCTTCTGCAGAGGACCACAGTTTGATTCTTCCAATAGTAGTTTTACACTGCCTTTCCTGAAATCATTTTCTTCAGAGGTAAGGAGTGTTTTTTTCTTCTTCTGAAGCAAGGTAAAATTGCTCTAACTTGTCCTGGCAGTGAACATCATCAAGATGACATATCTAGAGGTGAAGACACGCAGCTGAGAGATTCATGGGGTATGCCCTTTGATGTCTGTCAGTCTTGCATGGAGGAAGAGGGGATGCCCTGAATTTGCAGCATCACGGAAAGTTGATGCCACAGTGAGCAGCCCTGGGATGGGCCAAGCTATTCCTTTACCTTTGTCTGGGATGTAAAAGTCAGAATAATGGAGAGAACATGGAGGGCTTTGAACTTGTGTTTTGCAGCCAGCAAAATGAATGCACTCTTTCTGATCTGGGATGCTGCACTGGGATGCCTATCAGTGTCTGGTTTCTGTAACTGCTGCATTTTATTGTTACCAAACAGAGATTAGCAGGCAAGCTAGAAAAAAAAAATCATGCCTATTTATCTAAAAAGTTGTTATTTGACAAATGGAAAACTAAGAATTGGATAAAAGTGAGAAAGATCTGCTGTGAAGAAAAATAGTTGTAGCTCAGAAAAATCACCCAAAGAGGTGGTCTGCAACATGATCAAAAATGAAAGAAAGCAGGTATGAGTACTGGTATTCATCATGTCAGATCTTTGAAACAAAAGTTTATATTCCTGCTCCTGTGTGGGTTACAGCTCAGATATAAAAGCTCCAACTGCAAAAAGTGTAGGAATCTGTTTAAAACATGACTACTCTTAATTCACATCATAACCCCTCACACTGCAGTTTATCAGCTATTTAAATAGAAAGAGATTAATTATGAGAGGCCTTACAAATCCTGTTCCACAGTAAATATCCAATAGTGTTTTAAAATACTGAAGAGTCTGTGTTCCTCAAAACATTGAGGTGCTATGATTTACCAGCTAGGATTGATTATGTTCCTGGTAGTACAGATGGCTGAAGTTCTGGTTTGAGTAATTTCTCAATATGATGGATCAAATTCCCATCTCCTGCATCAGGGCATGGGAGTCCTTCTCACTGGTAAAATGACAGCATGCTCCCCAACACAGGCATGCTTATGGATGTGTGCCCATTGTATTTGTGACCACACACAGTTCTTTAAATGCTTTCAGGCTGAGTAAAGCTTGCAGTTGTCAGTTAAAAACACCCAACATAATCACACTTATCACTGGAATGGGAAGCATGGACAGCCAGTTAACTGGTGAGACTGGAAAAAAGTGGTTTGATCCAGGCACTGCTTGATAGGTCTTGCTACAGACTAGATTCTGACCAGTTCAGTATGGAAGCAGTAGGATGAGAGAAGAAAGCATGTAGACTTACTTCTCTGTTGGATTAGCACAGAGTTGAGGAATACATGTGCATTTCTTTGTAGATAACAGAAGGGTGAAAATAAGGGCAAGAGTAAAAGCAAGAGCTATTGCAAATTGCAATTGATGTCTCTGTGGAAGAGAGGTCCAACCTTTACACAGTGCATGGCGGGTGAGGACACTTTCCCAAACTGTTTGCAATTTTGTACACACTTCCGCAGCTTGCAGTCCTGAGATGGCATTGTGATTACAGCCCAGCCAGCAGCCAAGTCCCATGCAGTCGTTCACTCCATCTATTACCATCTATCTATTACCCACTCAATTCTCTCCCCTAGTCTCACTGGTGAGGACTAGTGGGATTGGGGGAGAGAATTGAATGGGTAATAGATGGAAAATCCATGGGATGAGATACAGGTAGTTTACAGGGAAGACAAAAGCCATACACAGAAGAAAAGCAAAACTGAAGAATTAATTCGCTGTTTCCCATGGGGAGGCATGTGTTCAGCCATCTCCAGGAGAGCAGGGCCCCATCATGTGTGTCAATGTGAAAAATGCCGTCACTCCAAACATCCTCCCCTTCCTCTTTCTTTCCCTCTCATTTTATCTATTGAGCAGGTGTCATGTGGTCTGGAATATCCCTTTGGCCAGTTTGGGGCACTTGTTCTGGCTATGTCTGGCTAAGTACCTCCAACTTCCTCAATACCGTGGCAGTATGGAAAGCAGAAAAGGCCTTGGCTCTGTGCAAGCCCTGCTGAGCAGTAACAAAAACATTTCTATATTATCAAGACTTTGTTCAGCACAAATCCAAAATACCAGCCACTGTGAAGAAAGTTAACTCTACCCCAGCCAAAACCAGCAGAGATGGTTATTGACAAAATTGTTGTCTGCACAAGCTCCTGAGCCTGACTTTGTTGAGTAAGAGCTCTGTTGTAAAACTGTCTGCCTCAGGTCACAGCCACTGTAGGGTATCACGCTTTAGTAACACAGGCCACATTTCTGAATTACCAGTAATGTTGAGGATATTTGACTGAGATACTAGGAGCCATAAAAGGCTTCCTGGCCTCTGGTTGCATTGCTCTGTAAAACTAGCTTGCTTTTGCCTTCTCTTTTATTGTTTCTTTTACTATTATCATTATTGAACAAACTTCTGTAGTACTTTATATCATGTTATGCACATTATTATCCTAGACCAAATTTTTATTTCATTGCTTGGTTCTTTTGGTGGTGAATTGGGCCCAACCCCAATTCTTCTAGACACAATAGGGACTATACAGATAAATATTTTCTTTCCTGTTAAATACTTAAGTGCAAGCTTAAAGAGTTGAGTATATTTTGTTTGAAAGACGTCATTCATTGACAGCATAGAATATGCAGGACTAACAAAAGCAAAATCTTCCATCTTTTTTCTGACCTCAGCCTGCTACAGACCTTCACTGCTGTGGGGATGTTTTCTTACAAGTGAACTTATTTTACAGCTGGAACACAATGTTTATCTCCATAACAGAAAATGGAGAAGGTCCTGCTGGCTCGGGGCAGAGACTCTTTCTCTTGGAAAAGAACTTTCTCTGACTTTCCCTAATGTAGAAAACTCACAAAGCTGAGAGGACTCACAAACAGCACCTTCCTGTTACCTCTGTTCACGAGACAGGAATTCTCATGTGCTGACAGCTAAATGAGTGAGAAGTCTCGCTGAATCACACCGAGAAATTTTCTCCTTTCTGGAGAGTGACAGTGTGCTGTAAAGAGCTGTTTGAAAGTGAACAAGTCTCAACTGAAATAAGTGAGAGCTGACAGGTTTGGTCCTGCACATTACATTCTTTTGTAAACAAGGGAGATGTTTTCTGTGAAGATTTTCCATGGTCCATTAGAAGATTATTCTTTTGCCTTGCACACACACCATAAACAGAGAGCACTTAATTGTACGGTGGGTAAGATTTATAAGGAAAGCTACACTTCTAAAGCAGGACAGAAGGAAAAATTCTTCATACATTTAAAGGATTACATTTCAGACTGCAGACAGATAAGAAAGTAAATTTCACTCAGTGTTGCTAACAACAGAAAACTACAGGCTGCAAGACTTCAGGGTTCTCCTGCTCTCCAAAAAGTTTAAACCATGAATTAAAGGGAAACATTCAACCTAGTATTTGGCAAACCCACCTCTGTATTCCACTTTGTCATCATCCATAACAGCTCATGGCTCACACATGGAGAGGAAAGAATTGTTGATGAGGAGGAAGGGATACAGTTGCAGAATTAATAAGCTGAACTTGCAGAGGGAAATTTTGGTTAGAATTTAAGTAAAATCATACCCCAAGCCTCAGATTTTTTGTTGCAGGAGGCAGTTTTCTATCACAAGATTGAAAAATCATTCTTTCAGATTTCAAATCTAACAAATCTTAGGCATTTTTCATGTGCATTACAAAGTTTCTGTTTAATACTGGGGAAAAATAAAAGATAATTTAAAATAACATCCATAACTAGAAAATTCATAATTTTCTTTTTTAAAAAAATAAACAAGCATATACATGTAGGGAACATACCAGCTGATACATTATCTTTTACATCTATTTAATGCTCACTTGAGGCCAGATGATGATGCCTTTACTCAAAATGTGTCAACTCTACCTTTGCCTAAAACAGACTTTCAAGAGGAGTAAAGAGCTGGTTGAGCACTCCTTAGGGGAGTCAGCACCTGGCCATGGAAGACACATTCATTTCAAGTATACTTCTGAAAACAGACCAATGTTTAGGCATTGCCACTTTTGATTGTTAAATTGCTGTGACAAACTTGCCAACTGGCCCACAAATACAAAAAACAGAATGACAAATGTTTGCATCCAGCACAGAGTGGTTACAGAATAAGTTTTATATGCTTGTATGGGCACACACAGACACAATTCAGCTTTTTGATGTGGAACCAAATTGAGCAAAAGAGAGTCCAGAAGCTTTTACCATTGGGCTGAAACAGAAGCTTGGTAACCAAGCATGACTCTGCTTGGTGCTCTCTACAGAATGGTGCATCCTAACTGGAACCATGCCTGTCTGACTCCTTGGGGGTGAGAAAGCACCCAGGTGCCCTCCTGGTGAATGTATCACTGGGGAGGGAGCCCGCAGGCCAATGTGAGAGGTGCTCAGCAGCAGCCAGCCTTTTGAGAGATTGGGTAGTGAATGGAAAATATGAAGCAAAACCTGCACCGAGTGAATTTCCTCATTAACCCATTTCAGATATTTGCCCTGCAAGTTTTCTTCATTTACTGATGTCCCCTCCCCAAAATCAATGACACACAGAGCACATCGTAGTGATGGGGGACAGAATGCAGTGAATGGTCCTCTCAGCTCCTCCAGACCCCCACCCCTCTGCCAACAAACAGTGTTGTGTCTGTTAGGATATATCAAATGGTTGCACTTCAGTTCCTGTACCTTTGCACCCACACAACAACTGGAAAGGTAGACTCTGAGAGAACCAGAAGCTTAGGCAGGAAGGCAGATGATCTGTTCTACTTCTGAGGAAGCCAAAGAACACCAGGAGCCAAGAACACCCAAGAAGACACAAGGACTTATTTTAGGGACTTGAGACAAATTAAATGTTATTTCAAGAATAATATGAGTATCAATCAGATTTGTGTTTGGGGGAAAACCTGTAGTGGATTGCTCTTCTACAGAAGAAAATGAGTGCTAGGAGTGAAGAGCTCTGACTCAGGAGATGTTTACTAAACTTGCTAGGAAACTTTGCCTCTATGTCTTATTTGTCTATGTCCTGGTTTCATGTCTTAGAGTCACAATATCAGACTTGTTTGGGCTGGAAGAGACTTTGGGTGTCTCTAATCCAACCTTCTACCCATATTGAACTCAGGTGTAGGAGCAGACCAGGCTGCTCAGGTCTTTATCCAGGTGTGTTCCCAAAGCAATGTGATGTGTTTTTACCATCAGATTTAGTATGAGCATGTCATCAACTTTATGACAGCAGACTTATTTTCTGAAGGTGGGGTGTTACATGTCAATACAGCCATAGCAAAATTGACCAATTCTGACAGAATACAGGGACAAAAATCTTTCAAGAGATGAAACATTTATCAAATTCAGATCTAGACAACTACTTCTTTGAATTAGTTTTTTTTACAAGGAAACATTATTAAAAATATTTTTCTGTTGGGTCCTCAGAGATAAATTCATACACATAAACTCTCCAAATATTAGACACTTTCATGGACACATCCACCATCTACACACCCACCATCTACACACCCAGCATCTACACACCCAGCATCCTCACCAGTGCACACAGTGACAGCTGCTTGCTAAAGATTTTTTATAGTGCTTCTTTTACAAGGAAAAGGACATCAAAATTCCCTACAACATCTTTTGAATACAGACATGGTCTAGGTAGGAGCACAGCAGATGGAAAATCATCATAGATGTAGAAAAGAAGTGTTGTAAAGCACATGGTGATCAGTTGTTCAAGTCAACTAAAATGAAGCACAATTTTCTTTGTACAAACAGTACTACCAAAAAATTGCAGTCATAAGGGCAGGGAGGGCTGGACCACACAGGAATTCTGTGAGTAGAGTAGGCTCAGTAGAGCCTTTTAAGAACAAATTAACATCTGCTGGAGTTGAAGGGTCTACCTTGGGTTAATTCTTGCTTTAAGGAAAGATTTAGATGAAGTAGGCTTTCTGTCTATATTCTAATATTATTATATCCACTTTGGTCTAATGGATCCAGCTTTTCTTTGTCATCTTGATGTGCTAGCTCCCAGGCTTTTAATGTCACATGAGAATCCAGAGTTCAGGAGTAATTAAATAAACAAAGAAAAAACAAAATAAACCACCACCATCCCCCCAAAAAACCTCACCAAAACAAAAATAAAACAAAACCAAAAAACCCCCACAACAACCCAACAAGAACTGGCTGCTGGAGATAAAAAAAAGAAGCATCATGGAAATGGCATAAGGACAAAAAGGAGAGCAAGGAGTAAGCAAGGCAAAGATCTGAAGGACAACACAGAGATTAATGCCTGGAGCTTTAAGGTCATTCTTGAATTTTTTTGACAGAAGAGGTAGACACTACTGTGGCCTGCTTCCCAATACATAAAACTTGATTTCTCTTGTCAGGAGACTTTGTGGAAGAGCTGGGGATGGGACAGAATCCAAGAGGCAGAGTAACAGCCTCAGGCTGGCAAGGGCTATAATTATATTGGTGATAAGTATTATTCACCTCCATTACAGGTGAGGTAACTGAGAAATAGAATTGTAGACTCCTGGGTGTCAGAACCAGCTCCTACCCACTTTGAAGCCCAATAGCAAAATGTTTCTTCATTAACTATGAAATTGTACGTTAGCTCATTGTCAGAAGGACACATGAAAGGGAATCCTGGTTCTGCCACAGTTGTTACCCTGCAAAACCCTGTTCTTGATCTCCAGTGTCAAGGGGGTGCTCAGGGTGGCACAAAAGAATCTGATCTGCAAGTTAGAGCAGACTCTGTTAAAGGAATTGTAACTACTCCAGACCTGTGCTTATGTCTTGCACTAAACAGGAGGAATGGCTGGCAGCTGAATAGCCTGTCTCTGGCAAAACTTTGAGGGGAACAGCAAAACAGTCATTTGCATAGCTGTAAAAGACTTCAGACTGTTGAGTGATTGAAGGAAAATGAAAATAAATATATTCACCCTGAAACAAAGCAATTTGAATCCAGAGTACTTTTTATAACCATCTACAGAGTATTTAATGGGTATTAAATTGTAGCTTGTCTAGCATAAGCATAACTCTTCAATTCTATCACGGGTGTCTAACCACAGAAAAAAGGAAAAACATGAGTGTCCTCATAAAGTTGAAGCCTGTGGGTTCGGATTGAGAAAGTGACATGATTTTTTATTTTTTTTTTTTAGATCAAAAGTTCAGTCTGGTTTCTTTTGCAGATTCCCATGCCTCTGCCCTGCCAGACGTTGACTGAAAGTGACAGCAGAAGTATCAAAATATCTCATGTGTTCCTGTTCTTGCAGTATTTCTGGCCCAACCAAACCCAGAATACTACTGCTTTACTGACCACTGGCTCACTGCGATTTGCTCTTCCAGGATGGTTATTTAAGAGGTGTGACTGCCATATCCAGCCATGCAGTGTTTACTTCCTCTGCCCATCCTCTTTCACAGAAATTGCTGTCATTTTCCCAGGGGCATGTATGCTCAGGGTAGGGCAGTGCTTCATCAGCCTCCCTGAACCACACACAAGGCAGCTATTTTATTGCAGGGATGGGCAAAAGGTTTCCTCCCATTCCTTTTTGTGCAGCCACACATTATACATCCCCTAATGTGGGGAAGAGCTGCAGACATGGATCAAAGCTGCTAATAGAATCATGGAATAAACAAGGCTTAATAGGCTAACTACTTCAAATGTGATTAAAGTTACAAGAAACCAATCCTTCTCCTTAACCAGGCCTGGCAGTTCCAGGTTAAAAACTGATTTTGTGAGGTTAGATGCTCTTCTTCCACATTAGTCTTGTTTCTGTGTTTTTCCCCTGTTCCCACAAGCTGCAATTTGCACATTTCCCGGCAGAGCCCTGCCAAGCCATCAAACAGACAAGCTGGCAACTTCAGGGACTGAGCAGCAGTTTCAAGCAGAAGAGAAGGACCCAGTCACATGCTCAGCTCCCTTCCCCCACCAGGCAAGCCTCTGCTACAGTTCTGTGGGTCCCTGTATTTTTATTCACCTTTCATAACCAGTAATTTATCAAGTCTACCTCTCCCTATTGCTTGCAGGCCTGTATATTTTATTGATTTAAAACACAGAAGACACTAAACTTAGACGGTTCCCTTGCAGCAGATACTGCATGAAATCACATCTTTCTGCATGTTCATCTTTGAAGCTATTTCACATATTAAAAATACCAATAAAAGGTCATTTTTTCATGTTAATTGAGAGTTATTTTGACCGAGGATCAGCTAAATGTAAGAGAAATTAACTACCATAGTGATAGATCACATAGATGTTCATATTGAGTCGTATCTGTAAAATATTCTGTGTGATTGTTATGTATTGGTAATCTGCCAACAGTAAATTCAAGACAGGAAAAGACTTGCAACTGATGCCACCTGGAATACAATGAGATTAAATTGCTAAAGAGAAAAAGAAGGCAATATTTAGGTGACAAGTTGCAACACCTGATGAATATTTAAAGCATCAATCATACTCTGTATCAGTGAAGCTAAAACCATTTGCAAGGCCTGTAGAACCTGGCAAGGGAGAGCTTTCCTAAAAGGAAGAGTTATATATCAGAAGAGACCCATGCAGAGGTCTGTGTAATCAAGAACACCACAGAGAAGGTGCAGAGGGATTGAGCCTGTCACAACACTAGAGCTAGGAGACTCAAATGAAATTAGCAGGTGGTGGGTTTAAAACAAAATAATAGGAAGTACCTTTTTTTAACCCATTACACTATGGAAATTGATTACCACAGGATGTTGCTGCTGCCAAAGGCTTGTAGAGTTCCAAGAAGTGATTAGACGAGATAACATGAGAAAAGTTAACAAAGGACTTGGGAGCACAGAGGCATTGTTGCAGTGGCAGGAGCTCCCTGAGCCATGGGAGGTGAGGGGAACAGAAATACATGGCTGTCCCTTGCCTGCTCTTGTATCCTTCCTGACACTTCTGTCCTCAGCTGCCTCCAGAGACAGGACACTGCTCTGTGGGCACTGTGGTGTGAGCCAGCCAGCCACTCTCACGCACCAGCACTGACCAGCAGCCCAAGTGCCAGACCCAGCCAGTAAAGCACTTCCACCTGGCCTGCTCTCTTCTCCCAGGAGCGTCCAGGGAAAGCTGCTCAGGAAGCAGGTGCCACGCAGATGGCTCAGCTACTCTCACTCCCAGCCCAGCACGGAGATAGAGGGTGGTGGCTGCTGGCAGTGCAGTCCCTGCCAGGCAGGCCCACAGCTCCCCAACTCCCCCAAAGCAGCAGCCTGCCAAGCTCCCATCCCATCTCCAGCTCCTCCAGGGAGAAAGGGAGCACCTCGAAGGGTTTGCTCAAGGCAGGACTGGGAGAAGCATTTAATGTGTGTGGAAAAGGAGAGAGACTTTGGGCAGACCAGTTTGAGCACTTATAGTGTGAGAGAGCACAGGGGACAGGTGTCCCTACAGCCTAGACTTAGCTACAGTGAAACAGCATTTTCAGCCTCATCATCCACTGAAAGATGTCATAAACCCCAAATATAGCCCTAAAATCCTTGGCATCTCTTTTCTCCTCTCCTGGGAAATCCACCAAAGCAACGGGAGCTCTGTTGTTAGCTGCCAGGCCATAGGATCAGACAAAAAATGAAAGGCTGGTGGTAAAGGTTTCTCTATTTATCGTATTTTTTCTTCCTTATGTTTCAGGGCAGAATTACTCGGAAAGTATGTATTAATCTGTTGTATTAATCAAAATAAAATCTCTACTCCAGCTCCCAGATGTAGCACCGTGATTTGCTTATTCAGCATAGAATTTATGACTGTGAGGTCTTCAAGAGGCAAAAGCCAGAAATACCCTGTAAAGCTCAAGGTACATTGGAACATATAAAATTTTGTAGCATGGTGTTAATATTCAAGGAACCTAAGAAGCGTGAGTTCGTCATCAAGTATTCCAAAACCTGATCAATGTTCATTTATGAATGCATGTATAATGTATATATCTCTGCCACAAGTTCATGGGTTAAATGCCTGTAAAGAAATCTGTGAAAACTTAAACAAGAAGCTGTCATCTCATCACCCTTGAAAAGCTGAGACAGCAGAGAAAGGTACTTTGCTAATGGAGCTCTGGTTCTATTTTTGCTTTGTACTTAATGATTTTTCTTCTACCTTTTAGTTAATTCAGCTGCTTTGCAATTTAAAAATAAGTATAACGCAGCAGAATAAAATATTTTGTGTTTCTGGTGATCCTTTGAGAAAAATGGATCAGAACCTTCCTTGTAGCCTCCCTCCAGACACTATTGCCTTTTTAAGAAGTTATGGTTGTTTTTTCTTGTCTGCCCTGGTTTCACAAGATCAAGTATCTTTATTTGGGCAGCAGAAATTAGGCAATTGTGAACAACTTAATGATGGAAAACATATATTTTGAACACATACATGTAACCAACTTTCAGCAAACACCACACTATCTCCTCCAGATAAAACAAAAAAGTAATGATGAAAAGGACATGCACATCCCTTTTTCTTGAGAAGAAAACTCTTATCTTCTTAAAGCATTAAAAATGTCATCTCTTTAAAATACAGCCAGATGTATAAATCACTGAACAAGGCAAGGGCTCTTAAAGAACCTGAAATGTATCAACATTTGCTGCCAAGGATATGTCTTTTTTCAAAACTCTTTTAACAACCTTTTTCTTTTTTCCTCTCATTTTTCCCTTTTTCTTCTCAATATCTGATGAACCTGATTCCTGTCCCTGCAGAGGGCAACAAAGAGCTTCATTGCTGGTCAGATGGTTTGTTTGTCACCCTAATGAAAAGCTATAGCCAATTAGAGCATCCTCTGGCTACCAGGTGCTGGTGAGAGCCCAAGAGCCACCCTGGAGCTCTGAGCTGACCCATCACCCAGCCCTCAGAGCACTCTGCTGCTGCCCAGCTGTGGGTGCACTTCCCCAGACAGCTGTCCCTGTGGCCAGGCTGCACATCAAAGCCTTGGTCACGCTGACTTGCAGGCCCACGTGTCTCCCAGCAAAATGGGTAAACCCTGTAGAAAAGGAAAGTAGGTAAGAAACATAGATCTGTACTCATTCAAAACATCACAGAAGGTTTTGAAGGTAGTTTGTTGTTATTTTTTCACTCTTCTCTAATGCAGTTGTTAGAATACCGGGCTTTTAGAAATCTTGAACCAACAAACCAGTTTTGCTTTGGAGGAATAGAAACACTGACTTAGCAAAAGCACAAAGTAATGCATGAAATAAAGACAGACATAGAAACCACTTTCAGATTCTTGTTTTGCAGGAGGTGTTATTAGAAAGCTTGAAATATTTAAGTATGTTGTAGCTCCAGCTGCACTCTGCCACATACAGAATATTTATTCTTACCCATATTTCTCCTCCCTTATCTGTGGAGCTGACTACCAGTTCCTATAAATGTCTGTGTGTTTATTTGTGTGCAAGCATGTCAGAGTAGGGAAGAGCAGCCTTCACTCTGCCAGTGTGGCAGCTTCCAGCGTGCCACATGCATTATGGCTTGCAGCACAGCCCATGCCCACAGGCTGACAGGTTCCATCCTGTATCTCTTCATTATAATGAACCCCTGACAGCGCTGAGAAACATTCAGGCAGCAGGAGCAGCCACAGGAGTCCACATCCCAGCTGCATAAATCAGGGCTATCACTCATCAGGTAAAGGCTTAGACTGGCAACTTAGGGAGATGTTGAGGAAAATACAGCTGAGCCCTAAATAGCAGGTAAGGAAAAACCTGACAGCTCTGGGCTGTGTGAGCTGTGCTCCCTGGATAGATTCAGCTGGATGCAGGTATGAAAGCATGCATGGATCCTGACCACGATACACCTCCACATTTCCCAAATACCTCCCAGCTGCAGAGCCTTGTTATTGAACAGCAAGCCAAGGGCCCTGTGATAAACAACTCTATCACATCTGAAACCTTGCTCAGATCTTGGAGCTGAGATGGTCTAAGCCTAAGAGCAAGAAAGTAGGTAGGATGGAACAGCATCTACCAAGAGAAAAACTGGAAGAATTAGGTGGGGAAAACCAGGAACACACCAGACTTTTTGGCCAGGCCAGACTTTTTCCAGGTCTGAAACTGTCTGGGAGAGATCTTTCCCCATTTCCACAGGAAGAAAGGGTTTTATTCCAGCAGATTTAGTATGTTGTGAATACAACCACTCCCTCAAGTGACTCAGACTGTCACGTGTCATACAACCTACATGTTTTCAAGTTCAGGGGCTAAAACATGTTTAGAAACTTCAGGCCCTGGGAAAAAAAAATCCTGGAAATGCATACAGAAAAAGTTAATGTTGGAAGGGCTTTTTTTTTCCTTGAGTCTGGTAGGGAAAAGTTGGAGGAGGAAAAAAAGGGATTCTTTCATGTTAAATACTCTGTCTCAGAATGAACAGTGAAAGAATGTTTAAAGTAATGTTTACAATGATACTGGAATTTTTCCCTGAATGGATATTTTTTTTTTTCTGAACATCTCCTTCCATCCCCTCACCCCTCATAATTTCCAAGGAAAATATTTGCTTTTCAAACTTGCAACATTTCCAAAATTTTTACATCTGTAGTGAAGTTAGGGCTGGGGTTAGGACTGGGGCTAAGATCTGGGCCAGTAAGGTAGGATAAAATATGGCAGACATGTTGTAAAATGCAGTTTATAAAATAGAAACTTGAGTCTAATTTTCTGGCTGTTACAGACATGAGATCCTGACTAGACTTGAGGAATGGTTTATTCCTGGAAACTCTGTGAGGTTGACAGCCTGTGCAAGTGTGGGTGACCTGACTAATCCTGAAGCTCACAAGCATCTTTCTGTAACTAAGAGTCTAGTGGCTCCTTATCATTCAGAGAAAAGGAATAAAATAGGTTGCAGTTTTAAAATAAGGCCAGAGTGTGTCAAAAGGTTGGTGGACCCAGACAATGACCAGAGGAGGCAGTGTCTGGGCTCAGGCAGAGAGAAATTCTCTCTTGAGAAAGGATACCCATGTTCATCTTTGCTTCTGGAACTGAGCTTTCCTTATCTGTGTAATAGAGCTGCAAGCTCACTGGGTTTCTCTTGTAAAGCCATGAGCTCTTGCTTCATGTAGAAGCCACCACCAGTCTTGCTTTCTCTTTTCAAGATTTATTTGTTATTTCCTATTTAAGGGATGTATCAACAGGTAGCAAATACACTCAAGTGTGTAGGGAAACACAATCTTCAGCATTTTGTACAACTACTATTATTCAAAAGCAAGGTACCTACATACATTTATTTTATATATCAATACATTCTAAATTACTAAACACCTAAACATTTAGGTGTTTTTAACTACCTAAATCAACACAAGTTTTTGCTCTTAAAGAAATGAAGTTTCATTTTCATAAGGACAAATTTGCCTCAAATTTCTAGGGTTTCCTTTCCTCTAAGGAAAAAGAAAGCACTCTGATATTTCTTTTTTCCTTAAAAAGAGAAGTAGATGTTCTGCCTTACTTACAGCCATATTTGCATAACTCAAGTTGGCCTGTGATAGCTGTCTGTGTTCTCACAGTAAATATAATGTCTCAAAGAAACAGAGGGTTCTTTAGCCCAGGATATGATCCCACATCCAGCTCCTTTCAGCCACAGATCCAAATTTGTTAGGTGCCTATTTGCCCTCTGTAAATAACGAGAAGGCTAATTATGGTTCACTACCAGGTGTGATTCAGAAAAGCCTTTCCTAGCATAACTCCCTCTAAGGACCCAGCTGACTTCAAGAAAGTCTTTTTGGAAACTCAATTAAGAGCATGTCTCATGTTTTAATAGTGAGGTCAGACCTTGGAAAAAATTGTATTAATGTGATTTTACACCAAGACTGCATAATTTTATATAGTGTAACAGTTGTGGTACTTCTTAGGTTTGTCTAGATGATAACCACAAGTTGAAAGCAGGAAGGAAAAGCTGGCACAGAGTAAATGTACTGAGGGTAGGAAATAGCCAGTGACAGTGCTTATTGCAGAGGCATTTATCTGCAGCTTCCTCACACATTTCTTCCTCCAGAGGCAAAATTTTACAATGTTCTCCCTCATAGGGCTGCATAGTTTGCTTTTCACTTTGCACCATGCATTTTTCATGAATATCAACTTCTTATACCTCTTCGTACCTACAGGTCTGCGCCTCCAGAGTATTTAGAAATATTTGACAACAGTAAGTTAAACTCTATTAATATCCTTGCAGCCCCACAAATGGGCTCTGGGAAGTCCCATGTTGGCACTGAGCTGAGCAGTATCTCAGTTACACCCTCAGGTAACTCAAGGAAAGGCTAAGAATAGCTCCTTGGTGCACACAAACAATTTTACAATTGGCACACAATTACAATACTCAAAAATTTCCCCATTATTTCCTTAGATATTGGAATTGTGCTGTGAATTATCTGCTCCAAATACCTCTGCAAACACATCTCAGCCTTCACCAGTTCTCCTCTGTTTTCCATTACAGCTCAGGAAATAGCTGGGAGAGGAAACTTTATTTCAAATATTTGTACTAATACAAAGCTAATTTCTCAGTGATGGTTTCTTCAAAAATTTCATGATTATTTCACACAAATCCATGCATGTTCAAGTTCCCCAAACAATCCACAGAATAAAATACTTCCTACCTCGTTCACCCTCAACAAATTTGAGCTGTGCTGTAACCTGACTGCAGACATTATCAATTCCAACAAAAAATTTAATCTCTGAGTTTATAATTCACAGTTCTCAGTGGGAATAGTTACATAAATCACACTTGTTTTCTTTCATTCCTTATTTCACAATGTAGCAGTGTGACCATGGCAGAGTGAAATTTTCTTGTTACACCCAGATATGGATTTCAAAATTTCTTCTCTATTGGCTTATTACTTTGGCCACCAAAAGAGGGAAGGAAACAATATTATATAATTAAAAAAACACGAAGTACATATTTAACTGAAAATAATCCAAAATATTTTAAAATTGGAATATCCTAAATGTAACAACAGAAAATTTATATAACAAATACACTGTGTCTTTAAACTATGGTGAATGGCTGCTTGAAAATATGTACCAAGGATGATACTTATTGATTACTAAGTATAACTGCATCAGTAGAAGAAGGGAGGCATAACTGAATCCAGGGAAACATGCATGGATCTCTGCCTCTAAAGAGCTTGGCAGGAGGTTACAGCTCTGGATCCATCCAAATATCCTTTTGTCAAACACAAATTATGTGTTTCTACCTAATTCATAGGGGTCTTGAACTCCCACTAAACCAAACCAACCTCACAAACACAGTCCTGCTCTTCATGAAACAACTCTGAAATATTACAGGAGCCATCAGGAATGGTATCCTGATGGGTTTTAGTCAAGATTCATTTTGGCAAAAGATTTCTAGCAGCATGCTGCAGGTTTAAATTTCCCTGGATATCTGCCCTGGTCTCCTTGGAGCTGTGCCTAAATGTCTAACTACAACCAGGTACAGAGGAGAATGAATTTGCTTTTTCTGGCCCAGAAGGCTCTCGCTGGGGAGGGGAGGAGCAGGGAGATGGTGAGCACCAGGGTTAGTCTCAGAAGCAGAGTCCTTTCCAGGGCTAGCTGTGCCAGCCTCAGGCGCTGAAATATTTTTGGGATGTGGGTTTAGTTTTGCCGCTCGTTCATTGGAGGGATCTGAGGCACACAGCTGTTTCATTGGCTTGCTCCTGTCCTTCCCACTGCCTGGCACCGTCTGCTTCCCTTTAAACCATGGAAAGAGCAAGTATTTCACTAGGCTTGAGCCAGGAGCTGCAGTTTATCAGCAGTTTACATCAGTACCAATTACTAGACTGGGAAGAGCAGTGGAAAATCAGGCCTTTCGTTGAAATGCTCAGGTGGTGTGGGTAGTGCTCATGAAGTGTTCTGAAACTGCTTCTGTCTGTCTGCTGGCTTGTCTGTCTGTCACAAGCCCACTCCCTCATTTCAGTATGTCAGTCAACCGTGCGTAGCATCACCTGGACTTTATGGATGGTATTTATTTTAATAATGCTGGGTGAAAACCAGGAAAAATACGTTTCCTCAGAGGAAGCATGTGCTTCTGAGTTGCAAAAACAACCTATTTTTCTTGGGGAGAAAACAAAAGATAGAAAAAGAAAAAATCTTAGAAAGTGGTTAACATAAATAAAGTGAAAATAATTTGAGAAAGAAATGTTGAGGAATACTGGAGTCATTAGCAAAACTAACAGTTTTAATGTCTTAGACTTGAGACCCATCTCAGCAGGGACCCTCATCCTGACAGTCCATGCTGCTGCTCTTCTCAAAGAATATAAAACTCAGAGGAAAGGGCTACTGCAGCTGTGCTTGAAGAAAATTAATCTTCTGTGGTACTTCATTGTATCACAGTACATTATGACTTTACCTATTGGCAAATAGTGTGCTAATGACAATTACTGTGCTAACGACAAGCCAGACGTGCAACATGAACAGGAGCCACTTATTTTTTGAGGGAGAATGACACTTTTTCCCTCCTTTTTTTTTTCTTTTTCACCTCTAACCTCCTGTGTGCTCTACTCTAATGAAAGGCCAGAGGTTAGGGCTTTATTTTCCTCCAGACCATGAATGCAAAATAGCGCCAGCATGAACAGTTCAATGACCCCTGTGTGTTCTGAAGCCACCAAAAAATGAAAACAAATGTTAATCTGAAGCCTGACTCATACTCTCCTTGCTGATCTATACTTATGGAGCACATTAGGGCCACTTACCAAATGAGGCTGAGGGGTGATCTCTGACCCCGCTCCATTTTCAGATGGCTGTGCTCCATTTGCTGGGGCCCTGGTGCTGCTGCTGGCCTTGAGTGCTGGGCTCCTGCTCCTTCTCCTTCTCCCGTGGTGCCCACTGCTTCCCAAGTGCAGCTTACATAAGCCAGAGCCATCACCAGCACACATCAATGGCAAAGTTCCAATTTAAGAGTAGATGGCTGGAGTAGGTGTTATTAGTACCCCGTGTCAAGCTGTGATTGCTCACATATGGCTGCAGGCTGAATAGCACTTTTGATTCAGGACAGAGAAAGAAAAAGTTGGTGGTAAGGAAAAAAAAGAAAGGAAGATGAAACAGTCTTGAATTTACCATTTTCTGGTTTGAGCTGTTTGGATTAGAAATCCTCCTCAGGGTTCCTAGGTGGTCCTGATCCTAAAGTCCTAGTCTTATGACACTGAAGCCACATATTCAATAGAAAAGTAGTTTGAAAAAGGCTTCTGATGAATAACACATTCTTCTTCATACTGTGACAAAAGCCAGAGAAATATTTTCTCTATAAAATTATTTTTAAACAAGAGTGAGGTTCTTGAATTTTATCTCATCATTCTGAGACAGACACATTTCATGCCTTCTTTTTTTCTTTACCCTATCCTTTTTCCATTTCAGTGTCTCTAATGCAAATAAGAACCAGAGGTTTAAGTCTGCATTGTTTAGATCTGAAGATTACTGTTGGCCTACACATATGAGCTGTGTGAAGACTATTAGAGAGTTTGATTTTTGTTTTCCATTTTCTGGGAAAATCTTCTGAAGTAAAAGTCATATATGTCACATCAGTATCTATTTGAATATTTGTTGCTACAGAATGGACTAAAAAGCATGTATTGTGCATATACAGCGTTGTGCAAGGGAAAAGAGATGAGACATAGTCAGCTCCATTAAAGTTTGCAAAGAGAAATGAACAATTAGATAAAATTGTCCTTTGAAACAGTCAGATCTCAAAACAGAAAAAAAAGCCAATGAACACTTTTCTTAGGATGTGCTGAACATATGTCTAGGTTTATAGGTACATAAAGCCCTCGTATACAAATGTATTGTAATTCCCTACTTCTGCACTTAAAAGGGATGTGCAATTTTCTCTGCTTCAATAGGGCTCTTCAAGTGAAGACTGAGCACTAGTGGTCAGAAATCACTAGATGTTTTCTTTCATTAAAGAGCAGATGTTCACAAATTTCCTGCATAGTTCAAGTGCAATTAGTTTCAACTGGTTTTAAAGAGTGTGATTTCATATATGATTTTGGGGACACTACCTAGCATTGTACTTGAAACAGTAAAACTGATGTTTGTCCACTTCAGCCTTTGCCAACTTTTGTTACAGGCTTCAAAATAAAACTAAGTCAAACAATAATGTCAACAGGTAGTGGTCAACACTTTTATTGCGAATAACCAAAAAAATCATACTTTGTTATTACTCGTGATTTTTATATCAGTTAGATGGGTCTGACTGAATTATTCAAAAGGCCAAATCTTTTACACTGTGATGGATACATGAATTGGCTGGTGCTACAGTCAGCATTTACTGTAAGTTCTTAACCTACTGTCAGCAGATACTCAAGAAAAAGACACTGCAAGCTTATAGTAGTATAGTAGGAGTCCCTGTAAAATCTATGTACTGTATAAGTGGCCTTGCCCCAGTTCTAGTTATTCTAAATGAAGCCACAGCTGTGAAGTCCTTAGTTGGACAGCAGCTGTGGCTCGTGAAGGTTACTAGGATAAAAGGGGGTGGGTTGAGAGCCCTGATGAAGTCACAAGGAACAGCACTGCTGGGAAGAGTTGCACATGAGAAAGCCATCCAGAAGGTATGGATTTTAGAAATATAACAGTATGGTTACAACAAGTGGTGACCCTGACGTGATGGAATGTGCAGCCCTGATGTAATAGAGATAAGACAGCCAAGAGCTGCAGATGGCCATTGAGCCAGGACTGTGGGAAAGGCAGCCAAGAGCTGCAGAAGAACATAGCTATTGAATCAAGGAGCTGTGGCAGACAGGAGCTGCCAGAAATATGGCCTTTGAGCAAGAAGCTGCGTGTGTTGTACGTGGCCTTTGAGTCATGGGGGAATGTATGCATTGTAACGTGGCCTTTGAGTCACAGTAAAAGATATGTATTGTATGTAAATATGTCTATGAAACCTGTTCCTCTAAGTAAAAGAAAAGGGGGAAATACAGTAGTATAGTAGGAGTCCCTGTAAAATCTATGTACTGTAGAAGTGGCCTTGCCCCAGTTCTAGTTATTCTAAATGAGCCACAGCTGTGAAGTCCTTAGCTGGGCAGCAGCTGTGGCTCGTGAAGGTTACTAGGATAAAAGGGGGTGGGTTGAGAGCCCTGGTGGAGCCCCGATGAAGCCACAAGGAATAGCACTGCTGGGAAGAGCTGCATGTGAGAAAGCCACCAGAACGTATGGACTTCAGAAATATAATAACAGCATGATTGCAACACAAGCTCTTAATGGTGATGAGCATAAGTGGGTAGATTAGGTGTAGATGTATATTTACTTTTAAGCTATAACACTTGGTTCATCTGAGGAGGAAAAATCTGATGTGAGGGAAGGAAGGGAAGAAGACAAT
This sequence comes from Melospiza melodia melodia, assembly GCF_035770615.1. Taxonomy (NCBI): domain Eukaryota; kingdom Metazoa; phylum Chordata; class Aves; order Passeriformes; family Passerellidae; genus Melospiza; species Melospiza melodia. The sequence continues at coordinate 81,848,091 of NC_086194.1, forward strand.
CACATCTATAGGGGCTGTGGATCACCAGCATTGCTGGAAGACAAACCATTTCAATTTAAGGATGGAAAACTTAGCATGTCTTCAAGGTTGTTGTCTTCAGTCATGTTTCAAAATCCATCAGTACTTTTCCACAGGTATAGCTCAACAGTAAACAACATTAGCCTAGAAAATTCCCCTCCTGTCTGAATCCCTGAATCCTGAGTGGACTCACTCAGAAATCCAGGAGCTAAACTGAAGGCTGGTAGGCAAATGTGTGGAAGAGTCACTCTTTTTCTGTAAAATCCTAAATATTGAAGTATTTGATTTAACAAGTCTTGCTTTAGGCTAAGTTAATTCATTGGTGTAATTTTGAAAGGGAGGTGGGGTGACAAGTGGTATTTTGCAGAGCTGTTCAGGAGAAAAATCTCTTCCCTTGAGTGCTTCATGTCTAAATTTATGGAATCCTTTAAAACCTGGTTAATTCTGACTTGATTCTGATTTTTGCATGTCTCCTTTTTTCTTTTACATTTGCTTTCCTTTTGGATATCCATAAAGCTAAAACCCTTGCACAAACATAGCCTTGTTCTTGTTATCTTCAAAGTCTTCCCTAGGTTTGAGCTGGATAGCAACTGTTTGCATAATCTGTATAAATTATCTATATATTTATGCAACTTATTATAAGTATTTCTGTAACAACACAGGAGGATACATACCATTATAATAATCTAAAGATTCATTAGCACCACAAAAGAATATAAAAACATATCAAAATGTGGGCCCTTTATTCCAAGACATCTCACCTTCTGTTGTGGTTTTGGATGGGAGGACAGTGCAAGGGGAACTGAATGCTAAAGGGGGGCTTTCCTTGCCCCATAAAATTAGTTACCTTTAATTACCAAGGTGGTGCTTTCCTTATATATGGAGATATAAAAATTGCATGCTTTAACTATCACTTTTCTGTGAAATGTTCTCTTCTGTTTAATCTACTCAGAACAGAGTTTGGAGTTCTTTCCCTGTATAAGAATCTTACTAGGAATCTGAATTGCCTCTTTGGCAAAGGCCATAAAAACATTGTACTATTCAGTCTTACTCTTTCTCAGGGCCAATTTTTAAATTTGAGTCTAGAAAGGCTTTTCAGGGGGCTACTCTCTTAAGGTACCCCTACAGATTGCTTGTCACTTTCTGTCCTTATCAGACTTTCCTGAAGAAGCAACACACAGAAACAAGACAGTTCAGGAAGTCCTACACAGCTGGTAGCCATCAATTAAGAAGACAAATCCAGAAAACAAGAGGTCAAAGTGAAGCAAGGAGAAAATTCTGGGAGCAAGACCATGTTTCTTGCTGCCTCCCCTACAGGCCCATTGGCTGATTTATACAAACTATCTCCTTTCCAAAACCACATGACAAAACTGAGAAGACAGAGCTACGAATCCCGCTGCCTAGGACACGCAGCAGCTTTTGAACGAAGGGGAAAGAGGGTGACTTCTTGAAAGGTGAGAAGATTTACTTTTCACTGCTATGAGTAAAGTGTTTCATATGTTGTCAGTTTTCATCTTATTTTGCACCTGTCATAAATACTCTGTCTTTTCTCCGAGTATAAAAGAAAACATAGTGGTCATGGAGAAGGGGATATAAGCATAATGGAAACAGACCATCAGAAACAAATTTTAAAAACAGTGCAAAGATGAGAAAAAAACCTAGGAAAAGGAAGATGATGTGCATTACGTTCCCTGCCTTTTAAAAATATACAGCTTCCATTCTGAGATCAACTCCTAGGAAATTATTGATCCTATAACAGCAAGAGTGTTTTTGTTCAGAATTATTTCAGAAAATTTGTTGAATGAGCTAGGGGTGTGAAATTTATGTAAGCTATTTGGAACAGCAGCTATCTTTATGCTTTTGTAAAATAGCTAGCCCAAGATGTTTGTAAATGTCTAGACAGATAAATGGAGTTATTGGGTGTAATCTAAAATGCAAATAACAGTAGCAAAAATAATAATGAATATCTCTGTACTGAACAGGAATTTAACTCTGAATGGCAAGTGTTTTATCTTCATTTTTTAAAAAGCTGTTGCATGTTTATCCAGCCAAACAAATGAAGTATGCTGGATCTCAAAGCTTAAAGTATTAAAAGCCAGATTGGATGGGGCTCTGAGCAACATGATGTAGGGCAAGATGTCCCTGCCTATGGAAGGGGAGTTGGAACTAGATGATCTTTTGGGTCCCTTCCAACTCAAACCATTCTGTGAGGCTTTGAATCTATAAATCTCTGGAGAAGAAGTGCACAGCATCCTGGAAGACTGAGGTGTAAAACCAACAGGAGCCAAGGACCTGCCAGCAGTTTCCCAGCCTTCCCGTGCATTGCTGAGCCTGTCTGCAACCTGGACACCAAGCTTGGTGCTGGAGCTTGCCTCACCGTGGACCACCACCAGGTGTCTACCAGCCTGGAAGAAAAGCTCTATCAATACTTTTTGTCCTAGGAATTATAGAATTCATAACCAAATGAATACAGCAAAACAATATATGACACATCCTAGTGAAATGCAGGAAACAGAGATGTGTGTCTGTGTATCTATCATTGAAAACACTGATGATACATACAGTCTTAGGAAAAAAATGGACTATAGAAACAGTGACAGCAGCAGCTGCAGATGGGTAAAGACAGTGGTTAACTATAATTTTTCCAAAACAAGTAGATGCACTAAGAATTCACTCAAAACACCCAGTCACTGTCTCTTTCTCATTTTGTCTCCTGGCCCTCATGTTAACATTGATTTCCCTTAATTCCTAAAGTGTCTCAGCTGAGCTCATTTGTAGTATTATCACATATTCTATAGCAAATAATTGCCTTTGTTTACACGACACTCTATTCTCATGAAGTGGCCTTGCAGGTGAGTGACAAAGCTGAGTTTAAACTTCATGTGTGCCAGCTCCTACTCCCATGGACTTAAACCTTTCCTACTTACATTTGTCTGACTCGCCAATCTACCTGGATGGGAAAAATCCCACCCTAATGACATGCTAAAAGGAAGGGTGACAGTTCTCTCTGCTTGCTTCCCTGGCTGCAATACCCACCTGAGGCAAATGCAGGTGTGTAAGTTGGCACAATGCACACAAGCTCCTATTTGCTCACATTGCCACACATTTCCTCACAATGGGCAGCCAGGCAGAGTGGTGGAATCACTTCATGACCACAGAGCTGACAAAAACTCTGGATCTGGAAAGATGGCTTCACGTTTTCCAGTCTCCTGTCCCAGGGAACAGGAGCAGGGGCCAACATCCCAAGATTCAATTACAGCTAAAGACCAGTGAGCTCTCCAGAAAATGCAAATTTGCCCAGAAATATAGTTGCATGGGTATGAATGAAAAGATAACTCCAGATGAAAGAAGAAATTATAGAGAGCAGAGCTTCAAAAATGTCACACACCCATGCTAACAGGACTTATTTCTAAAAGGTTAAAATGACATTTTTTTTCACATAGCTCTCACTGTGGCATTTCGATAAAGCTGCTCTGAGTTGCTTCTGTCTTGGCAGATGCTCAGCAGTTCTCTTTTTCCTCTCCTTGCTCTGTCAGCAACATCTGGCTGCAGTGTTTCCACCTCTGCAGCTGTTTCTCAGCTGCGCATACAGACAGGCAGGGCAAGGGGCTGACACACAGCCACCAGGAAACAAGGCAAGGGAGGGAAATGCCAGCTGGAGAAGAGGTTATGAGGAGCCTAGGAATCATTTCCAACCCTGAGGAAGGGATAAGGCTCAGGTTTGCAGAGCTCTGTCAGGTGCCGGTGGCAGGACAAAGAGGTCAGTGTTGTGCACATCTGCCTCTGCGATTTAGACCAGAGGATGTGGCGGGCCAGCAGGGTAATGATAACATCAAGGGCAGTGCCTGTGCCTCTGCACAGTGTTTTCTCTCTTTCTGTGAAACAACTGCTCGTAATCCCTTCATAAAAATCCCAGCTGCCAACTGGGAGCAGCTTTAAAGGGAAACACCTGCTCGCTATTAGATGCAGGGGCACCGACTCCTCCACGGTCCAGGTCGAGCTGGATGGGCAGATGGATGAACGTGGCTCTGTGACACTCCCCTGCTTCCAGCTCCGGATGGCTTTCCCTGTCCTTCCTCAAACTTCTCACTCTTTCTCCTGTCTCTCTACCCCACACAATGGCAGTAGAGCTGAGGCCCAGTGAAATGACAGTGCTGACAAATGCTTTTACATGTGCTTAGTCTGGGTGATTGTGTTTCTCCAAAGCACACCAAGGGCTTCACAGATCTTAACTTGCACACAGCTGTCCCTGCTCCAGAAAGAGGCAAGCAGAAGTTAGCTGCTGCTGCTGACTTGGATGCAAGGGTTGGTAAAATTTCTCTTTGACCAACTCAGCTTTCTGAGAGATTTTTAGCAAGCCAAACCAAGGCAATTTCTTTCTGTGCAGGATTTCTTTCCACCTTGTTAGGACTCGCAGTCTTCCCCTGCTGCTGTTGGCTGGCATTAATCTTAAAACTTGCAGTATTAGGAGCTTTGCCAGTGCCCATGTGTTTCCTCTTTAGAACAGCTCATGATATAAAAATATTCTTAGTTCAGACATGAAAAGCATATAGGTAAGTCTTCTATTGATCAGGAGAAATATGGATATCAGGATAAAAGGGGGAGAAAGCTACTTTAAATGCTCCTGAGTCCAGCAAGGTGTCTTTCAGAGGATCAGGAGCTCAAGTGCAGTTCCTCAATTTCCAGCCCTGTGTGCCTCTGACTCACCACCTCCAGGAGTCACTTCAGTCCTGGTTCCTCAGTTCCTCTGGGATCAAGAGTTATGTCAAGGAACATGAGGAGGAACCAGCTTTTTTGCCCCTCATCCCTAGCAGTTCCCCCTAAAGAACATCACACATCCTGCTTAAACTCTTAGCCCTCTCCAAAACTCCCATCAGACAGGATGACTTTGCATTACCTCCTATTCAGTCTAGAGGGTAAATATCACTCTTTGGCCTTATGCCTGTTTTTTATGCTTAGTTTTCTTCAGGTGTGGTGTGATTGCTGGGGTAGCTGTGGGATGCTGACATGGAAACAATGAAAACTTTGAAATCTGCTTGACAAGCATATTCCAAAGACAAATCTATGTTTTGTTTTTATGTCTATACATTAAATTAATCTCTCCAGTAAGCCAGGTTGGCTCAAGAATGTGATTTTTGAGGGGTGCCAATTAAAATTCCTTATATACTTTCTACCCTTAGAGCTGAGGCCAACACATCTCAAAAAATAAAAGTAAACCACAAACACATGTGAGTGCTGTGAGCATCTGATCACCTGACTTGACTCAATTGATATTTATTTATCTGAACCCTGTTTTTCAAAAGTTTTGACACAAGCATTCCCTGTGATCTCCTTATAGGGATGCCTACCAGACATCAGGCAGATGGACTGGGGAAATCAGTTTTTGCTCCAACATTTGCCATACAGGTTCTCCTTTTCCTATGAAACCTTCCTAAAAGTCTCCAAGAGCTATTTGGAAGAGTCATTAGTGGAGGTGAAGAGAAAAGAAACAGACTTTCATTGCTTTTAATGGAATGGTTAGAAAAACAAGTACAAACCTTTTTTCCAGCCCTTGTGTCCTATTTATTACTTTTATTGGCTTTTTGCAGTCTTGGGCTGTCTATATGCACTACAACCCTTTGAATAGGGCCCCAGTGGTCCATGAGTTTAGTCAAGAACTTAAATCAGACTTAATCTTTAAAATATTTGTTCCTAATAGCAGAATATCAGAATATTTCCACATGAATTGAGAGGTAAAATATGAATTTTTTAATTGTTTGAGTTTTTTTTGGTTGTTTTTTTCTTTTTTTTTTTTTTTTTTTTTTTTTTTTTTTTATGTGAGCTGGCTGTTGAATCTCAATGAGATTCAGCCACCTAACCCTCTTAGGATTCCTTGGAAATCCTATCCTCAGCCAGATAAACCATGGCGTTTTAGCTGAGGAATGAAGTTAGCATTCACATGGATGTCTGATCCTATGTTTTGTTATTAGAAGACAGACTTAGAGGGGGACTGGACAGCAGAATAATTAACTATGGAACTTTCTCATTCTGTTAAACAACGATTGATGCCAATAACAGAGGCAAGAAAGCAAGGTCAGAGCAGAAATGAGGCTCTAAAAGACAGCTGCTGGAATATGAGCTATTTGCTTCCTGCATTTAAAATGAAAGACCTAAATGCCCTACTTGATCTCTGTGAGAAATGGAAGTAGAATCAAAATGGGGAGAAGTAGGGCCATGCTAAACAGGAGGCACAACTCTTCTCTCTTCTTTCCCTTTTTTTTTTTTATTTTTTTACATTTCAGAAAACACTCGTACTCTGAGAAATATGGTTTAGCTTTTGTAGACTGGATTGTTCAGCACACTTTGAAGAGCTACAAGTTGAAAAAGTAAGTGAGATGGAAAAAAAAATGCAGCTATGTCTAAAAAAATTCTAAATATGTATTAAATTCACAGTCTCCATTATATCCTTTAGTTTTATTTAGAGGATTGCTAACATGAGTTTAAGAAAACTTGTTTGTACATCAGAAGTAGTATATATATGCCTATAAAATAACCTTTAGTCCAGGAATCCTACTGAAAACTATATATGTGAGAGTGTATGTCTATATATACATATATGTATATAGATATAGATAATATAGATAGATATAGATATATAGATGTGAGAGTGTATATGTCTATGTATGTACACACATGCACACAGAGGTGTGGAAGAGGGGATGATATTCAGACACACCAATGGAGTAGTATCAGGACTTTTTTCCCCCTGTCAATACACTCCTGTCTAGGAGGGAAGCAGCTGTTTAGCAGTGTGATGTTGCTAATATGAGCACCTTACACATTGCAGGCACTTAGCACGTACCCAAATAGTGCAGGGAAGTGGACTTAGAGAAATAGATTCGATTATGTCTGAAACTGTCCCCCAAAATATGAATAAAGGCAAATGGCACCTTATTTTTCCCTTTTTCATCATGAACTCCATGCTTAAGTGTTGGCTCTGTAGGGATTCATGAGCACCATCTTCTCCTGAAACATTAACAGCTTTTCCTTCAGCATCTGGACTGCTACCAACTTAACCCAATTCTTTTTAAATAGTAAGGTGTAGTAAGATGGCTTGTTTGTTTGGCTTGGTTTGTTGGGTTTTGTTTGTTTATTTCATTTGGATTTTTTTGTTTTGCTTTGTTCTTTAATATGGCCTAGCAGAATAAAACAAGTTAAAGAGCTTTGGCTTAGTTGAGACCCAAGATTATCAGGCTTTAGCTGCACGCAAACAAATTTAGCAGTGAATAGCAACTTAGTCCAGTGTGTGTCAAGGCCAGGGAAATCACATTTTGGGGAAGAGACAGTGCCTATTCCACAGCCTTTGAAGATTGCAGCTAAAATTAGATGGTGGCTGCTAGCCAGAGAAAGAAAACATTTTCCCCTCTTTTGCAATGCATCCAAAAGCTGCACTTTCAGGGGTTTCTATAAACCTGTCACACATTGAAGAAAAGACATAGATCCTCCCATTCACCTGTGAACTAGAAGCTGACAACTCAAAAAAAGAGATTAATTTGTTCTGGCTTGGAAGAACATTAAGCAAATATGTACCATATCATTTTACCCATTAATGTCAGTTTAATAGAAATATGTGGTCAGTTTTTTAGCTATATTTAGTGATAACTAGTCTGAATCTCAGGCTTCAAAGTTGGTCTGAGTTCCAAGAGGAATAACTACTAGTCACTCAATGAAAATCAAACCCCTTTTGACTTCAATATCCTTTGCATTGGACCTTTAATCTCTTCTGAAAATCTTAAATTTTCAAAAATTACACCTTCAGAAATAAAGCCAAAAAATTTAGTCCTTGGTGGCCCAGGTGCAAAAGGCAAAAGGGCGATCAGAGTTCAGACTTGTTACATTTGAGGTGCCAGAGCTCTGAGTCACCATGGTAGTGGCTGAAATACCATATTATCCCAGTTCCTCTGATGAGAAACCTGAGTGTCAGATGAGGAAAACTGTGATTCTCATGGGAAAAAAATTTGGTAAACATGTTTCACGTCAAGCATGGTATGCCCACACGGACAAATCCAGTTTGAAGCCCACTGTTAGTTTTTTCTCCTTATTTAGTAAGAAAACATATATGTCAATATAATAATTTCCATTTTATTGTGGCTGAAGCCTCACTTGTGGGCTCTCAAAATGATACCACTGAAGAGCAGAGCTTAACCTCAGTGTTTGGTGAAAAAACACAGGAAAGACAGCACCTCTGCTGAGGAAGGGAGTAGAAGCATTGAGCAATATTTCAAAACAAGTGGACAAACAAAAATATACGAAGCAGCCACTACAAAGTCAGTGCAGTCAAAGTCCCTTCTAATTTCTTCTGGGTATCTAAGGTGAATCAAAGCCAAGCCAGGCTCTTGTGCAACTAGAGGGAAACAGTCCACATGTTTAGGCCATTTTCTCATGTCATTTCCTGATGGAAAACTGCAAAGCACTACAGTTCTTGCTCTAAGTTCCTTTGTGTTTGTATATTGTTCCACATAAAATTAACACTGACAGCAAAGATCCAGGTGCTGTTTTTTTCTTTATTTTTTATTTCTTTATTTTTTGTTTATTTGGGCTTTTTTAGGTTTGTTTTCTTGTTTGTTTGGGGTTTCTTTTGTTTGTTTGGGGTTTTTTGTTGTTGTTTTTTTCCTATTTTTGTTTGGTTTAGAGTTTTTTGCTATTCTTATATTGAGGAACAGTAAGTCTTCATTTGGGGTGGAAAAAGAGGAATTTCTCCAAGGGCAGGCGTCAACAGTGAAGCAGAATATTTTTTCTTCTCTGAATTCAAGCTCTTTCTCAAAGGATCTGAGTTTTGCAGTGAGTATCTATGTTGGAAGCAACACGGTTGTCAAGCATTTATCAGTAATATATAGTAGGAGAGATTCTCCTAGCATGCTTTTAGAAGCTGTCAACAAAAAATACTCATTATAACTTAGCCCTATCCAACAGCTGAGTAACTGTTTTACAGAACTCCTGAGGAATATACAAGAAATACCCATATGTACAATGATAGGTGCCAGAGAAATCAAATCCCTTCATCAAAGCTGTATTTATCTTACAGCCTTCTTTTTTTTTCCTTTTTTTTTTTTCCTTAATAGAAAGGTCATTTCAGTTATTGTTGGTAGGCACAGCCCCATATTGATGGGTCCCCTATACGTCAGCACACCAGCATTAACATTGCTCAGATAATCTTGCTGGCAAGCAAAGAAACAACTATCATGTTACTTGGAAGAACTGAAGCTATATTGTGCAGCAGTCATTAGTCTCCTTGAATCTGCTCATAATGGTGAATGCATCATTCTGCCTGCCCGCAACTCGTGTAACAAACAGCACAGCCAAGTCTTTTCCAGTTCTGTTATTCTGTTTTAAAAAACACTGACATTTTCTTAAACAGACATAATTTACAATTTTAAGTAACACAACAGTGCCTTGGTGTGCAAGGGCCAGCAAGCAAACAAGACTCCTTTCACAAAGATAAAAAAAAAATAAAAGACACAGTCTCGTGCTCTCTGAGGTCACCATGGCTTAAAACTGGGGTGAGGGGGGAGGAACCAGGACCTTTCTGTGACACGTCTTTGGCTCTGGAGTACGTATTGTGCTCCCACAGCAGAAAGGCCAAGTGCAAATAGAGTTAAAAGGAGCATACAAAGCCCTCTGGGGGCATCAGCTGCCCGTGTCTACACCATCCTGCCCTGTGCTACACCTACTGCATCTCAGGCAGCAGCTTTGGGGACTGAGCATCCATGCTGTTTTGATCTCTGATTTATATTCCCAGCTTGCCTGACTTCTCCTGACTGCCAACACCACATGGCAAACACCAGGGGCACTCACAGCACCAACCAAAGTGTCCTCCATACACCAGCTGGTTGAACCACCTTGTCAGGCACCTCTTGGAGCATCCTCCATTGCCACATGTATCCCCACCATGCAATGCCCCTACTACTCACATTTCCAAGTAGAAATATATTTTAAAAAATATAATTTTTAGGATGGGTTTAGTTAAGAACAGTGCCCTTCACACCCGCCATCTGTGGGCCACCCATCTACATCAGAAAGCACAAGGTGGTGCTCATGAACTGGCAAGTGAAGTCCTGGCATATGGTGGAGTATTAGTAAATAACGTGCATTCCCTGCTGGTGGGCACTAAACAGAAAACACTGTTCTGTTTGTGGTCCTGGCACAGCTGGGCTTCTCTGCTGCTGCAGTGCTGCCTGGACAATTCAACTTGTCTGAGTCTAGCAGCTGAAGACAGATCACAAGCACATGATATTGCAGACCTCCAGGATGAAAATAATGGCATACTTGTCATTGCTGAACTTCTCTGGCATCAGTCAGCATGGCAGCTAAGGAGGAGATGCACTTCCCTCTCCTGCCTTTTGTAAAAGCTGCTGCAAAGTGCCACAAAAGTGGCCTTTTCTCTGAGGAATTTGATTTTTGCTCTCTATTTTTTCACGTTTGGAGGACACCGTGCTTCCCCCTGTGGTAGCCTGTAACATACACCATAAGGTAAATCTGTTTTCTGTCACGGGATGTTAACTGAGGGCATTAGTCTTGAATCACAGCCCCTGAATTAGCATGGCCTATGGGAATGCCCTTATCCCTGACTGTCAGTGGGTTCATTTTTCCCCCAGCAGAGCACCTGGCAGCCCAGTGTTCCCTCTGTGCCCTCCCCTGTGTGCAGGCTGCACAGGGAAGGGCATCAGGGTGGCACTGTAGGATACAAGTGATGAGAGGCAGCTGTGGCTTTACATGACCTACTAAGCACTTTTATTTACTCACAACTAAATAAATCATCCCATATATAACTGTCTCAGGCAAGATAAATGAATAAAATTCTTTCTTTACCTGAATATTATTAACTCTGGGGTAGTGACATGAGGTCCAGAATCCAAAATCCTTCACTAAAAGTCTGTCCATCTAATTTACTAGATCCTGCAACTGCACCAGGAAGAAACAACATCTTGAATGTGAGAGCCCGTGAAAAGACAGCTACTTGAAATTAGAGATGGATTGAAAGCAGCAGGTGACATGCAAACTGCAGCACTGGTGTTGTCTAATAAGTGAGCAGAACCATACTGCAATGGCAAATTTTCATCTCCCAAAGCAGCTAAAATGAGAAACAAAACAGTAACACAGCCTGGAGGGTGAGGGCTGCATCATAACAAATTTTTTTTCAAGTGTTGGGATTTTTGTTTTTATCAGTGATGTTTAATCAACATTGGCTCATGGAAATGCCCAAAGAAAAAGCCTTTATGGAAGGAAGAAATCCATGTCTTTACATTATAGGTTCCAAATGAGATCATAAATGTCCCAAGCAGTGTGAAAAAGGCTGCTGTCAGGAAATGGTTTATGACTGAGCAGGAGCAAGAAGCCTGGTGACTCACACATCATGGCCCATACCTGGATATTTCCGGAAAATTTCTCAAATATGAGTAGTTCAAACAGCTCAGACAAGGATTAGGTAAGAATGCAAATATGGGGGCTTTACAGGAAGATAATTCAAGCTATGAATCTTTCCCAAAACATCTTTGTCTGGAGTACACTCCCTGTGTACATTCAGCCTTTCTTCAGTCACATTAATATTTTGCTGAAGAAGCAAGTTTAATAATATTTTCTTCTCTCACTCTTCCTTATCTTCTGAAACTTCAATGCACATCAGTAAAATAACATGGTCCACAGGGGAAATTGTCCTATTTTTCTATTGTCTACAGGCTACAGAAAATCTGAATTCAAATCTGAAATTTAAAAATTGGCACAATATGAGTTGAAGTCAGTATTAACTAGAAACTTCAGCATAAAATATATTCATTTGATCAAAGCAATATTCTATATCCCATGGAAGCTTTTGAAGAATATTTAGAAGTAAAACAAGTGGGAAAAATATCTCTGTGCCAAATTTTGAGCTGTTTTTTAAACACACATCAAGGCAAAGCCATAAAGCAGCCAATTGCCTGTATCTTCTGCCAAGAGCAGCATTCCCTCTCTCTCTCTCTCCCCCTCTCACTTTTCCCCTCCTCCTTCCAAATGAACAAGATCAAGATCAAAAAAACTGCATCAAGTCCTTGAAGCACGTTTCAAGTCTGCAGGAATATCACATTCATGTGAGTCACCACCACACACACACACACACACACACACACACACACAAAACTCCCTTTAGTTGCTTCTGCTGCTGTCACCACCAAGGAGCAACCACAGCACTCTAGGGTGAGACAACGAAATAGAGAATCTGGTAGCCAGTGAAAAACTAAAAAAGCAGAAGTAGGGTTACAGAGTGAGGGAGAGAGCGGGGAGCATTTGGCTTCAGATGCCAAAAAATTACTCCCTACAGCTGTGTGCTAATATTATGATTATTATTTTGGCAGAGGCTTTTTTGTTTTCTTTCCCAAGCTAATCCTGCTCCCCTCTTGTGCAGGTATTGAGCTTGTGCTGGGCCAAAAAAGCAAAAGAAACAAGGCCATCAGTTTTAGATTTGCTGTGCTCTGTCCAAGATATATAGCACATGGCAGCAAGGGAAAGCAAGAGAGAGGGGAGAAAAGAACTGTGCTAATGGTCACAGCCTGGGTAAAAACCTTTGACTTTTCCAAGAGTTTTAGTTCAGAATTAAAAGGTGACAGGGATGAAGAAAAAAATTTTTATTCCCGATTGCCTCTGATGTAAATAATTAATGCAAATAACTTGGAATATCTGATTAGCCTGAAGCTCTGTGAAGACATTAGAAAAGCTTTAGTACCAGAATATTTTATTGGAGGAGTTTTTGGTCAGATCCTTCTCTCTATCCATCTTCCTTCTTCTATCAAAATACAGCATCATTGTCATCAAAGACCTTTCATAGCCATCACGAGCTTGCACCAGATCTGCATATCACATGCTGTATCAGCAGTTCTCCAAAGAGCACTGTCTGTGACAGGCACTGCTGTGCAGTGGTGGCGAGGCAGTTTTGGTTCCTTGATAGTCTGAAAGATGCCTTACATACAGTTAAACTTCTGCTCTTGTGCAGGATTATTGCTTAGATACCCCATTCAGTAGAATTCACCCCAGCCCCCCCAGTTATTCCTTTAATCCTTAGGAAATAAAGGATCTACACTCATTTTTTGCATCCATCCTGTAACTAAGAGTCCCTGCAATAAGAGGCTTCTAAGCACATTTTCTCCAAATTCCTTAGCAGAGGGAAGCATGACAAAATGTGAGGCATTATGGGTACAAGTCAGAATACAGACAGAACTTGTGTCAGTCAAGCATGTTTATTTAAGTTATTAACAAAAGAGAAGGTGTTCTGCCTTGAGATTCCAGTATCCCCTATTTCCACTTTGTCTTTCCCTTTTTTTGCTCCTAGTCTAACATTTATTTTTTTTATGTTATTTCTCTCTGTAAGTGCATAAATTTTATCATACATCTTTTTCCTTCTTCTGCTTAAAAGCTCTTACAATATTTCATGTACTTTTGGGTCTTTGTGTCTCTTTTATGTCAGCCTCCATTTTCTTGTCTGAAACAGCTGCACTCATTTGTCCCCTTTAGGGCCTTGATCCTGAAAACCATCTTAAATCAGAAAACACTTAGACATATGTTTAGCAATGGGGTTAATTTTTACATGAACTGCAAGGTAAGCATTTACCTGAAGCTGATCAAAGTTCAACTGCTTTGCCAAACAGGTGCAGATTTTATATATATTTATGTATATATACCCACACATACATGCACATAAGATAAATGTTTTGTTTGAAACTGAACAGCTTTCCAGAAAGAGAACTGCTGGCTCATGAAAAGTATTTGGCAAATTATAACCTCTGTCTCGGGTACCTAAGACATATTACATTCATCACCATCACTCAACTCAGTGCCTATTAAGACCCTGCACAAAACACATCCGCTCCTCATCTGTGGCACGTAACTGGGATTTCCTTCCAAACTGGTCACTCCTCTGCTGCACTGGACCTCTGCAAGGAGAAGCAGCCACTGTGGCGGAGTGACAGCCAGGAGGAGCAGCACATCCTGGAGCCGCTCTGGTGCAGGGACACAGGGGCTGTGTCTGGGAAGCTGCCCCAGCTTGGAGTGTGCGGGAAGCTCTGCCGAGCAGCTGAGCTGATCTGCCTTTGCATGGGCTCCACAGAGCTTCTCAGCAGGGACCTCAGAGGAGTCTCGCATGGCCACAGACCCATGGCACACAGATGGACATCCAGAGAGCTCCCCTGTGACCAGCAGCTCCCTCTACTCCCCTCTTGTGGGCACCACCCAGAGAGCTGCCCCAGTGCCCAGCTCTGGGAACCCTACATGAGAAGGATGTTGACCCATTAGGGTGGGTGCAAAGGGGGGCTACAAATATGATCAGAGGGATGGAGCACCTTCCCCATGAAGATAGGCTGAGAGATTTGGGGATGTCCAGCCTGAAGAACAGAAGGCTCTGGGGAGACCTTATAGAATCTTTAGGTATTCAAGGGGGCTACAAGACAGCTGCAGAGGACTTTCCACAAAGCCTTCTAGTGACAGGACGACGGATAATGGCTTCAAACTAAAACCAAGCAGATATAAATTAGATATTACAAAGAAATTCTTGACTCATGGGAATTCCTGAAGCACTGGAATGGTGATACCCGAAGAAGCTGTGGATGCCCCATCCTTGGAAGTGACCAAGGCCAGGCTGGATGGGGCTTTGAGCAATCTGGTACACTGCAAATTGTCCCTGTCCGTGGCAGGGGAGTTGGAACAAGATGATCTTTAGGATACCTTCCAATATAAACCATTCTGTGATCCTGTGATTCTGTGACCCAAATTAGAGTGCAAGCACATTTACAGCAAAAGGGAGCCCAGAAGACCTGTCACTGATATTCATTGCTTGTGTTAATGTTTATGTGTACCCTCAAATATTAATTTTTTCATTCCACTCCTGTTGCAGCACTCTCCCAGGCTGCACACAGACGTGCACATAGGCACCCACATACCAACACATGGCTTTCACAGGGCTTTGTTCCATCGTGACCTGGGCCCCTTCACTTTGTCAGATGGAGAGTTGAAAAGATGGGGGTATTAATTTCAGACACAGGATAGATATGGCCTTAAAACCAGAGCTGTTTCTCAGGCAGAATTCAAGAATGTGGGCAGACAAGTTTGCCCTGTTGGTGCTGTTTGTATCTTCCAGCAGTGGGGCTTGACCCCCATGCTCCCTTCTCCTCCTTTCCTGGATGAGTCACTTTTTGTAAATCTGTTCTCAGGTGCTCTGTTTTCACATTGTATTGGGAACTTGAATCGTGAATTCTTTTGGCAACATGCTACCTAAAAAGCTGGGTTTTATGAAGCCTGTATCCATTTGGGGATTCAGTTACAGAATCCATTCAGATATGCCAAGGGTACCAAATGTGTTTAGGCATTTTCCTGAACAGAGACAATATTAACACTAATAAGAACTAGTTCCACAAGAAAGTAATTGTAAAACTGGGAATCTTTTTTTTTTACTTCTAATTTCAGAGACTGATCTCAGAGTAGGACCTTGGGTGAGGAAGCAGAAAGGCAATTACTTCCAGTGTGCTGGGCGAATTTGCCGGAGGAGGGAAACTGAATGTTTGATGTGTTCCCCAAGGCCAATGTTCCACAATTATAAAAATATACTGCCTCCCCTGCAACTCTGTGAATATAAAATGAAGCATCTTACCTACCATTAATTAGCTGTATTTTGTAGTTTTATGGACATTGAACATGGTGTTCTAATTTGCATATATTAACATGTAATTTACATGCTCACTGCAAAGTACTCAGTTTTATTGCCATTACCTTTTGTGGCCTATTTCTCTAATGACTATAATGGAATACAAAAGAGATTTCTCATTGTGTTTACCCTGTTACCTTATACATGAGTTTCAGAATAATGTGTCATGCTGAGAAGTGGGAATTTTCCTGTAAAAGGTTTTGCTTTCTAGTTTGAGCCGCATCATGACCACCCACTCTGCTGAATTCTCTAATTCTTCCTATATCTCCTTAGCCACTGCTCTTTTTTTACCCCCATAAGGACAAAAAAATATTTTAGAAGTCAGGTACAAGTGTAGAGACTTGCTCCGTTGCCTGCACTAAAAAAGAAAGTCAGACACAAGAATTAATGGGTTCTACTCTGTCTATCAGCACCTAAAGGCACAGAGAGAGAGAAAAATAATCTGCAGCTGGGGAAAGCTGAGCAGGGTCAAAGGGCAGTGCCTGCATCTGCATTCACTGAGAGGCAGAGAGGAAAAATAAAGGGTCCCTTTTTGTTGCAGCTCAGCACTATTTTAGAAAGCGCAGATACTAACTTAATTACCACAGTTCCCTTTTGCACTAGAGCACTGCAGCAGGCTATAAATCAATACTTAAGGTCACATTGCTAAAAGCACTGAAAAAGAGTCTTTCCTCTCACTGCAGCATGTTGTTTGCTGCTCCTGAAGCAGTGTCACGAGAGTTCAATATCAGAGAGAGAACAGGGCTAAAACAATAATTACAAAAGAAATCAGAATTGCAAAAACGTTAAGGTGCAAAGAGAGCAAGTCCAGTCATAGCAGATGCCATGATTACATCCAGCCTTCCCTGCTCTCCCAGCTGAGGACAGGAGACACAGCAGCAGGTGCCCAGCAGAATGAATACATTTCTTTCCCGGCTGAATTTTTCTTCTGGAGGCCAAGTTGATGGGAAAAGAGTACATCTGAAAAAATTACAGTTATTTCTGCTGAGTATATCTCTGGCAACTTTATCACACATCTGAAATCAATTATACATATGCATGCATGACATCTTATTTCAATAAATTGTTGGTAAAGGGGCTCAGGAGTCGCAAAAATAGATTTTTTTTTTTCCACTTGCCTTTCTATTATACCTGCTGACCCAGATATTTCACAACCTTTGGAAGGGAAAACAACTCATATGAGATTGGGAAGATATGGAAAAAGCCACTTCCAGCTGAGATACACTTGGCACAGCATTTAATGGCTTAGCCAGAGGGAGGTTTCTTTACGTTTGGGTTCACACTGGCACTATGCAGCCAATACTAATATTAGATAGATAGACAGAGGACTTGCATCCAGGTGCCCCAGGTTCTACAGGAATGAGACACAGGATCCCATAAACACCTAGTTTAGATGCTAGAACATCTACAGCTTTGCTGTTTACAAACTAATTTATGGAGCCAGTAAAAACTGCCATTGCAATTGGGGGTTGAGGGACGTTTGGAATTAAAGAACTTAGAAATCTGTCCAATATTAAAACACAAATTCAAAAGAAAAAAATATTTTTAAAACGCTAACAGATTTCTACCCAAATTGAAATTTAATTTCCAAAACCTGCCTGTATCCTTAGAAGGGACTTGAATCCCAGATGCTGGTAAGCACCGCTAGACAGGGTTTTTTAGTCTGGGTGTGAAGCGGCGTAGACGCATTCAGTTTAGAGTTGTTGCTTCTAGGTTCCCTGAATTTCAGGCCAAACACAGCCCCTGGAAGTCTGATGTACAAGTGGGAAAGGGTGGACAAACATCCAGGAGCTAATCATGTTAGGCGTGCACTGTGGAACTCATCAAGGCATGCTTTGATTTAAAAGAAGACCCTCAGACGATGTATTTTGGACTCTTCCAATCTCATTTTATGACACCAATTTTTAGTGAAAGATTCCTGAGAAGAGGAGAAAGAGCATGATGACATTTTGAGTTGATGTGAGGATTATTTTTCACCCTTTTGCACAGGTACAAATAACCCCAGTAACCTGTGATGTGTCTGTCCTGATAATACAGTCTGCAGATTACCAGATCCACCTTCCTGAGACATTATTTGATAAGGAACTGGCCTAAATTCTGGCATGTCAAGGAAGAAATTGTCCATGTGCATCTTAATATTTAGGTGTAAAGACAAAGCTAATCTTTTAACTCTGTGTCAGCAGGACTCATACATGGCTAGTGAACGTGTGCCAGCTAGGAAGAAGAAAAAGACATTATTTTTCCTTTTAAAAACATTGGTATTTTGATGATGGGCATTGTTTTAGTTCCTGTAAAGTTACAGAGACAGGGCTTCCTTTGAAGATACTAATGCACTTTTGGGTGTATTTAAGTTGGAAAATTTTGAAAGCTTACAGACTGAATAGGGAAGTAGTTGTGGCAAAATTTGATGAAGCTACTCTATTCCAGTAAAAACAAGTAAAATCCCAATATTCAAACTTATACACAGGGTAAACTTACTACTTCCTAAATCACTGATGTGCTCTTGATTTGAAGTCATCAATTAAGGCTTCTAAGTCTGCTATGATCAAATTATGTTTGATTCAAATTTTTTGAAAGATTAGGTAGTGCTACAGACTAAAGGAAGCCTCAATGTACTTTAAATCAAAGGAGATTAGACAAAGCCTAAGTGTCTGCCAACACAATATTTGTAACATTTGTAACATACAGCAACTGTTATGAGAACTCCATTAACTATGTGTTCCAAGTGTAACTATATTTATTTAAATTCTATCATATGCCAGAGCACATCCCATTCTTCAAATAGCTTCATCCCACATTTTAAGGAATAGTTATGGGGCTGTAAACAGGAATGTGGATGGAGATAAAGCATTGTGCCAAAACTTCAGAAAATAGCAAGATTTAGCAAGATTTCAAGAGACCTGCAAAACCTTGAAATAAGGTGTAAAGCATTACCTAGGAAAACATTAAGTGAATATTTCCTACACAACACCTAAAACTGAACCTTTTTGATGGTGACTGGAGCTGTTACATGAGACAACATAAAAGTATTAAAAAAAAAAGCAAAAAAAAGCAAAAAAAGCCAGACTAGGCCTCAATTTTATGTTATCTGAGATTTGCACCATTGCATTTCTGCCACTGAGGAAGCTGTTTTTATGGAAAGATGGATGGCACTGATCATTAATCACAGGTTTGCTCAAGCAGTGCCACCGTAAATACTGAATATGCATAAAGTCACAACTGAACATACAATGACATTTTTCCCCTTCCACAGACTGTCACATACAGAAGTCATGTAGAGAAAGACACTTACATAAACTGAATAAAAACAATAGGAGCTCTTACTCATAGCCAGCAAATTTTGCTTGAGGTATGCATTAAGACAATGCTGCTCGTCTTGAAATTCTTGAATACTGTAGTTTTCATCCTTGATAATGAAGGATAGTCTTCAGCCACAGTGAGTATGTGCTTTCAGATTTAGAAGGAAAAAATCATGTAATTATTTCTCTGTTTGATATGCATTGCACATTCTTGATTTACTAATTGACTAAGAAAGAAGGAACACCGTTATTCCTAAGTACCTGTCTCATCTGTATTCCTTCCATGCCTTGACAATTGTACAGTATAAAATTAAAGATGTTTCTCCTTGAAGTGTTACAGTGGCACAAAAGTATCTGTGGATTTTGAGGATTAGAACAAAATTCAAACAAATTCAAGTATCCACTCCTGGCCATTTTGTGATTTTTCAGTGTAAGATTGAGCAAGTCATAGAAAATCTGCTCCTTGGGCAATCCATAGAGGATCACATAAAGGATAAAGCCTTTAAGCTACATCATAGTAACATTATGAGACTTAGTTACTGCAAATAAGGCACTGAATTGTTTTATACAGTTTCTGTGCAGGAGAGTTTCTGTGTAGGAGGCCCATTCCCCTAGTGTATAAAAATATTGTTAAAACAGTACCAGATAAACTACTCCCAGGGAACTTAAATTACCATAAGAGTTATTGTTACTAAAAAGTTAAGAAGCTGAAGCATATTCTTATGCTCCATCTACTGGTTCTTCAAATGCTCAAAAACATTCATAAACCCATCAACAAATATGTCAGGCTTCAACATGTTGAAATTGTACCTAGAAGCAGATGTTCTCTCTGTGATTTTTAGTTATTTGGTCTGTTCACTTGTTGTTTTGTTATTTGCTTTGTTTTTCTACTGGGGGCTGAAAGACTCAGATATTTATAAAAAAGGAAATATTTTGGCCAAAATGCAAAACAATTATTTGAGATGTGCTGCCACAGTATCTCCTGACTCAAGAAGTTTTCTTACTTTGTGCCTCAGGATTATCAATTGGTAGACCTCTTTGGCCAGCCTCCATGTCCCACTCCTTCATTTTTTTCACCAGGTCGAGATGTAGGAGAGGTGCCCTTGCTAAATAGGAATGAAACCTCAGAAGAAATATCACATATCAGGCTAGGAAGGTGGATAGACAGGAAGACATGTTTAATCTTTGTGGAAACATTAACAGTTTAAGGAGAGGGCACATGTCCATATGTCACCACAGTAACACCCCAATGCAGTCAAACTGTGGCATAACCCACATCCTAGACTTGGGAAGCCCGTAAAGTTTCAGCAGACCTGAAGTCAGATTAATATTTAGAAGCAACAGATTATCCTTTCAGCAGAGGAGATTGTTTGACTGCAGTGGACAGGCAGTTCCAGTGTGCAGGATAAAGCATGTCTTTGCTGACATGGGTGCACCCACAGCTCAAGTGTTTCAGCAGTCTCATGTCACTGTCAAGCAAAACCTTGAATCTGAATCTATGGACAGTCCAGACACCCCTGGAGGAGACGTGGAAGGCAGAGAGCCTTTATCAGCCCTGGAAGCAGGATGTGTTTGCCAGCTTACCCAAGGCAAGCAAATTGTCACTGAGATGAAAAAAAAAAACTCAAGAAAGTAGGAAAGAACTGGGTGTTGCTGCAGATATATTCCTTAAGAGAAGCTCTTCATTTCCTTGTGTTAACTGACAAGGCCAGTAAGAAGCAGAGCAGGATGATTTTTGCTCAGTGATGCCTGCAGATTTTGTGCTTTTAACAGGGGTAAGGGAACAGCCCTTTGCTGACCCTCTCCTGGCAATGTTAGGCACTGAATTTCTGTTTGTATGATATTCCTTCACAGTGTTTGGGGGATATTGATTAACTCCTTTCTGTGGAGACAAATGGACTCTCCAGTGCAGATTTGAATTTATCCAGTAAAGTGCCAAAGAATCAAAGAGTAAAGCCAAAAATGAGAACAGTAAGATAAACTGGAATAAGGCTTAGAAAGCAGTTTAGAGGCCAGGATAGTGAAATCACAAGTTAGCTGCAATTCAAGTGCTATGGAACTGAAAGGCTTAAAGTATTCATAGTATGATATTCCTTAGTGTACCAAAGAAGACCAAAGTCAAACAGCTGCTCTACCAGTACATAACAGTGTATTCACTTCTAGTCTTAGTTCTGTACATTATAATTTTCTCAAAGACAGAAAAAAACCCCACTATGAAACAAAATAATTTTTTCCTTCTTTACAAATAATCTAAAAGAGCAAGTAACAAAATATTGTGTATGTTTAACAATTTAGTGATAATATAAATGGCTTTTTCCCTAAAAGATTTCAATGTCTACCAGAAATAAACATTATGAACATCATGAATCCATCCAAACATATCCTGAAATCATAGCAAATTTAAGCAGGATTACTGCAGCAGTGTTCAGGCTTTTGATTTTGCTGACAAAGTTTAAATCTCTGCACCTAATGCATACCTCCTGTTCCTCCAAGCCACAAGGAACTGTTTCCAAGACCCAATCTCCATAGCAATCCCTCCAGCTTTTTGGTTTTAAGGAATTTTGGACTGTGGCACTGGTTATGAGAGCTGGAGAATCTGGGTTACCTGCCAAAACTCTGGAAACACATGATGAAGAGATAAGCACCCCAAAGCCTGCATTCTGTGATTCCTCATATCTTGAGTCTTTGTACAACGACCAAGCTCTAATGACCCTGCAACCGGAGTAAGGCCTCACGATGTTTCAAAGCACAAGGATGTAAATAGCTGGTGTTTCTCTTCAGATTCCAGTCAGGGGTAAAGCCCGAGGGAACAAGAGCCCAATCTGAGGGAATGAAGATGTGTTGCTGTGGCTTTACTCACTAAAACATAAGAAGAGCAATTTTTAGGGTTTGTACTTTTTTTGATTTGTTGATTGTTTGGGTTTGTTTTTTTTTTAGTTTGAATGCGAAATAAAAAGTTTGGTTGCTCAGTGAGGAAGACCTGTATCACACAGGAAAGAGATACCAGGTTACAGTTTCTTCCCCTCCTTCCTGAAACATGATAATAGGACCACCTTCTCATACTTCAGCATTTCTTTGTAACCACGGACATGTTTCTCCCTTTTTCTGTGGTCTGTTCTCTGTGTACCTATAGCTTCTCTGCTTGCAGCCATTCCTTTCACAGGAGGGCATCTTCCCCTCATCCTTTTGTGCAAATTTACAAGAGAAATATCCTAATCTGTCTCTATAAGGTGTTAAATACTATTGTGATAAAGCCAAACATGTTTTCTACTTACCTGGTTTTCAAAGGAGGGAAGAGAAAGACATGAAAGACAAGCCCAAGCATAATGACAGAAGTGGGGAAGGATTTTAGAAACATTCTCCTATGTTCCTGCTACCATACCACACTCATTCATATGACTAAACATGATTAATCCACTTCATGTAGCTGTTACTATTTGAGAAAATATCTCTCTAAGTTTTTTTAGCATAAAGCTCTTCTTCATTTCATTAGGTGCTTCATGAAGGTACTATCACAGGTGTTTTATTCAGTTTCTTTTTTTCCTGAATGCATTCACCATAATTTTTTTAATCACCAGATGTTTTTATAAGATTTTGGTTCAGAGATGGATTGTATACTTCATTAAAGACAAAAAAAGAAACTCATCCAATATAACCCATGCGCATGCACTCATATGCACAAACAAGGAAACAAATGAGAGGAAGGATTTAGTGACAACACCATTTTCCACTGCCTAAGTGATTAGAGAGTCCAGTGTTTTGTATCAGACAACCTCTTTCTCTCCCCTAAAGCTTTAAATAAACACTTGTGCTAATTGCAGGTAGCGGCGGAATACAGCATCACGTGTTTCAGGACTGGCATGGCTCTGAAAGGGAGTAAACAAGCCATGGTAGATTAAACCCTGTGGAGTGCTGTTTTTCTGTCACTGTCAGTGTACAGCAAAGAGAGAGTCCCATGCTATTTTACTGTTTCTGTCCTTGTAATGTATACTGGATCCCTATAATTTATGACACAGAGCCATTGCTTCGTGAATTGCACTTCCTTTTAAACTGATGCTGAACTCGTTAGTGGGGGAAATGTGACAGGTTGATAGTGGTTTCTTATCTGCAGGTTAAACATTTTCAGAATAATTCATGGCCAGCAACTGTTGGGGTTGTAATGTTTTTTTAATTAGAGCTGGAGTGGACTGTTCACTAAGCTTTTGTGCTCCAGCAAACAAGACCTCATCACCATCAGTCTGAAGGTTGTTACCTTCCCATCCATCAGATTTCAGGGAGGAAACATTCTGAAACTCATCTACTGAGCTTGAAAAAGCTGTCTCAAGCAGTGAAGCTTAGGAAGCAGTGAAGCAATCTCTCTGGAAAACTCAGGGTGACTCTATTTCCAGTCATCCCCATTCAAAAACAAGCATAATAAGATATAATGAAGAAAAAGGAGCATTTACTTAAAAATAGTAACACTTTTTGGGGTGCAATGTAATTCCTATTTCTGTCCTTGCTACTTTAAATCATTAGGATATGTGTTTTGAAGCTTCTTTACTATCAAGGCCAGAACATGGATTTCCAGTACCCTGAGAAAAGGCTACAAATCCTTTGAAATCCCATCATTCAAGGAGATGGAGAATTAGAAAGCAGACTGCCAGACTTATGACAAAAATCACAAAAGATCATTCTGAAAAGATCACAGGCCAAATGAGATCTTTCTAATGCAAGTTTAAATGCTTTGTTCAGCTATATCAACAGAGAATCCAGTTTGGTCTCTAATTTCAATAGTGCACACGCTACAACTCTACAAGTTACCTGTAAATGGGTATTTCTCTGTGTTCCTCAAGAATCAGACTATACTCAACTACTCAGTGCAAAGGGATAAAAGTGTATTCCAGTTTGTGCAGTCTGCCTGATAGGTCTCTTTATGCTAGCTGAATTGTATCCCAGGTGGGTTTAACCCAAAATTTACCTTGTCTAAATATGCAAATATTCCAAGAGACTGTTTTGTCACAATTGAGACCCAATCAAATAACACCAACATTAATTTCTGACACAACTCCTTTGTGTCTGGCTGTTTATTATACTAATTCCTTGTTTATTTTCTTTCACTGTTTTTGTACATTCACAGGATTCATGGAAAGTTCTGGGGCCATCCCTTCAAAACAAGTGACATCAGCCTCTGGATTCTCTGTCATAAAATATGGCATAAGTCCTAATTAGAGCTCACCCACAGCAAGAAATCTGCCTTGTAGCTTTTCTTGTAACAGATGAGTTGTTTTTTCTTTCCAAGTTTGTTGGAAAAATAAAAAATTCAGTGTTTTTAAAAAAGAGGGAAAAAAATCACTGTAAATGAATAAATGAGCAAACACACGTGCATTTTTAATAATGCATGAACACTTATTTTAAGAATAATATTCATGGAAGAGCTATGATTGTTATATGCCTGAAATTCCCAAATGGCAAAATATAATTAAAGTAAGAACTGTTGAACAAATAAACCTGTTAAATACACAATATTACCAGGCAAAATGGCTATGCATTTATCACTTTGCCACTTTAATTACATTGACTGCTGCTCTTCATGCATATATTAATATCTCACTAACATTATGGAGGCTGAGACATAAATTACAAAGCACTGTCTTAAAGGAAGACTTTTATCCAGGCAGAGTATAGCAGTAACAAGTTTTACATACTTTTACAATAAAACTTAACATTGAAACCGATCCCTGCTTTTATTTGGATAGTTTTTCTTGCAGTTTTCAGAAACCTCATCTGCCTGAAATAGTAATTAATGAAGTGCTGGCTTGGAAAACCCAGCTAGAGTGGGTTTCAGATGCATGGGTCAAGAGATTCAGCCTGGGATTCTAAAAGTAGCTAAAGTGCAAAACTCACAGAAGATATTCAGCTTATCTTGAGAAAAAGAAACTAAAGGAAAGGAAAAACTATATGTCATTTCTGTATAAATAAAGACTACTATTTTAAGATTGTGTGGATTATTTCAGGAGGTTCTACATCATCATCGATTGGCTGGATGTGGCTTTGAGTGGGTGTGCTAGCTATTCACAGCAAAAAAAAGGTCAGGAAATTCATTCCCATGGGATGAACTTTTCTGAACCTGGAAATGAGCAAAGAGACTTGGAAGTGACTTTTGACCATTTGGATGAATGATGCCAAAGCTGCCTTCAGCACATTGTAATTCTATAATGTATGCAGCACTGCCTGTGTTTTGAGACCAAAAGCTGCTTAATACTGTTACTGGGCCTGAGAAACCCCTTGGAATGGCAGGTTTAGTTAAACAAAATTCAGGAGATATTCTCACACAGCCTGTCACCTTAAAGATCTACTTACAGAGGGCTTATCAAATGTTAATCTCTTGACTAATGGCTGTTAAAATCATCTTACAGGCAAAACATCTTACACAGGTTACAGGCAACTCAGAAGAAATTGTCTAGACCTTTACTGTTCCAAAATATCAGGTGCTGTAGAAAATTTTGACCACAAAGTCAAGTCTGTGGATATTTATCTGAGTTGTGGGTATTTAACCACTCAGTCACACTGTATTTTCTTCTTGCTCCCTGCCTTACCCGGGCTACAGGAATGAAAACACTTCCAGAATGGGAATCAATATTCTTTCCATAGTGCCTCACAGACTAACCTCAGAGCAGAGACAGAATACGGGTCTTGTTCTGCATAGATATCAATTTCCTCATTGATGCCCAGCATTTTAATGTTTGTGGGGTTATGGGGTTATTTTATTCCAAACTATTAATGGTCTATGAGACTTTTGTATGGAAGGAGAGCATAGGATTTTCCCTATGTAATAAATGAAGAGCTAAGGCATATACATGAGTTTAGAGGAGTTCTTCATTTCTCTGTTGAAAAACCTAAGATCCAATTTTTTAGGTTCCTTTGTTTGTTGTATTGTTCTGTGCATTGACAACTTCAGAAAAGTTAAAATTCAATTGTAAGTACTGAACATACCACAGAGCTGCCACTGTGTGCCTGAAACACACCATGGTGGGACACAGAAGAGCAGCTGTCCAAATGTGTGTTTATGCCCATGGATTTCCCATAATTATGCAGAAATTAAATCCTGCTAAAAAGGGAAGAATTGCATTTTGATGAAAAGGATTATGCTGCCTTTGCCGCAAAATCATGCAATCCCCTCCTCTCATCTTACCTTACCTATTGCACACTGTCCAAATCCTGCTATCAGAGAGGCACAAATGTTCAAGTAATATCTTTATTTACTTGTCAGTGTCAGCTTGTTCCTTGGGTAGATTTACTCAGTCCTACTGAATGATAATGAACCAACGTATGAAAACTCATGGTCCCGTGCATAAGCAACATGAACCTGTAAAGGGACCCAAATTCAAATTGCATTGACAAATTGAGGGCTGGTATCCCAGGCTTCTAACCACATGATCATATAACATAAATTAAAAAAAAAAATGGAGAAGAGAATTATGCAAAAAACCAATATATAAAACTGCATCAAGGGGAAACACAACAGGACCTCAATCTTTGCCTCTGTCACATTGTCTTCTGCTGATTAAAATAGAGTAACCAGTAGCAGTGGGAAGCAAGAGGCTGTTATCTTCAGCAATCTGCCCTTAGCAGTGGATGAAGGACAAAGTTTGACACTATATTTCACAATTACTTGCTTCACAGATGGGAGTAATGTCGCAATTCATAAACCTGATGTGGTTTTCCAAATCTGAGTGGAAATGCACTTCAAAAGCTCCCTCCCATGGCTCTCCACATTTCTGTTTCCCAAACATCTAAATTACCCAAAACCATCCTTATAGACCTGAGTCTGATCTCTGTCCCATCCTCCTCTATTCTTTACTCCCTGCTCCTCTGCCCTCAAAGATAAAAGGATAATTGCAGTTAATAAAGAACATAAGGATTATTGATTTTCAGCCAAACTTGTAGAAATTGCAATTCTTTAGGCTGAACACCTTGAAAAATTAAGACAAATTTTCAAATTTTACACGACTTCTCCAAAGGATAGAAGTGTCTCATTTTCTTCATATTAGGCTTTTTTGGATGGAGCCAGTCTACTATTGTCACTGTAATTTATTGATTTTAAATTTTTTTTCATATAATTTGGTCTGACCAGTAGTTGTCTGCAAATGCGACATTGGAAAATAATTTTCTTGGTAAATTGCCTGTGTGGTTTTAACAATGGCATTTTCTTTAGCAAAGGACAAAATTCAAAGAACAAGTTTGGGGACTTTTATGGATTTTTGGAGTTTTTTGGGGGGTTTGGTGGGGTTTTTGGTGGTTTTTTGGGTTTTTTTTTTAAAACTGCTTTTGAAATAGATTTTAATTTTCTTACATTTCATATTGTCTTATCTCAGGTGTCCTCCCACTGAAAGTTTAAAGGTACATAGTATATAAGAAACATTCTCAAAATATAATCCTTGATTCCTGTAGTCCAGTCTTCAAGACATAGCAGCATAAACTAGGCCCCTTTAGTCATCCACAATTTACAATACATTTGTCTGCTACATAAATTTGACAAGACTACTGTAAATTTTTTGAACAAGGCAAGAATTTCTGAATTTGCTATATGTTACTGTAGATTAAAAAACAAACAAACAAAAAAGCTTTCAAATCCAGATCAGTTATTACCTTGTAGAACATTCTGAAATGTTCTTCCATTTCTGCTAAAATAACAGTTGTGCTTTCAAAAACAACAACAAACTTGACATGTCATATGTCAAGTAGTGGCAAAGCCAATTTCCAGGTGCTATAAACTGCAAACAAGTTTGTGATCTCTCAAAAAAACTACATCAATTTACATCCCTGTGCTTAAGTACAGCCTTGTGCTTTAGAGTAGTAATGATTCTTTAAAAATATCTAAAGGTACTCAAAACCAAAATTTAAGGGAAAATCCTCTGGCAGAAATGACAGTGTCACAGGATGGCATAGACCACTGGAATAACAACCATGCTATCAAAACATAGCCAAAGGAACACGGTTTGAAAAGAATTAGAATATCATTATCAATGACATGAAGAAAAAAAGATAAGAACAGCTTAACTACTGCCTGTCAGTGAATGCACCTAGTTCAGCACCCAGCCTAAATAGTATTCAGGCAGCTGCCTGTGCATATACCCAATATTACATGTTAATGCAAAAGTTAAGACTGCCAAGATGGCCTTTTCTTTTTTTTTTCCTTTTCTTGCTCATTCAGATGGAAACACCAGAGACTGTGTTAAACTTTTTTGCATGGTGTGCATGTACTATGCATTCAAAATTGAATATCAGGATGTTCAGTGTTGCTCCATGACTGACAGTTTCTCCATGCTCTACAGCATGGCTGGAAAGGGAATACACTCAGCAGGACCCAGAATATGGATGGGACTTCAATCTTTTATTAAAAAGACTCTGACCTTTCTCAGTATTAATCTGATCCACATGTCTTCACCTCCCAGTAGCTCAGATTTCCCACTTCTAGAATGAATAAGAAGAGAGCTTGTCTACTTGGATAGATCTGGAAAGGAATTTAATATCCACCTGTCACAGGGAAATCCTTGTTCAACAAATAGGCTAAAGGTACTCAAAATAATGGTCTGGATTGTAGCCCTCATCTTATGGTAAAGCCATGGGGTAACAATAAGCAACTCCTTTTAACATTTCCATTTCTCCTTTCCCTCATTCATTTTGTAGTGACTGCTAGAGGATTTAGTGGGGGGACTGTCCCTTATTGTGATGTTCCTTTTGTTTCTTTTCTCATGCCCAGTGCAGAGCCCTTTAGTGGCAACATGGTTTAGAGCATCTATTGCTATAATTTGAAGAATTTTTAAGTTATTTCATCTAAGTGCAAAATAATTGTTTTCTTTAGTGCATTGACTACTTCAGACTGTAAACATACAAATCATTAAGGGAATGATAAAGGAAACACAGTGTAAAATTGAAATGGTTGTCAACTTGATAGGCTACTACGGCTCAAGAGGAATTACAGTCTGTCATTCAAAAAGTCAAATACACAGTGGTTAAATACTAGAAAATATTTATGAGACAAACAGCAGTATTCAGAGTTCAGATAAAGAGGCTGTTCTAAGGCATGACAAAAACCAGCATCTGTTGAAATACTTCTAGCCCAGAGAAATCCGAGATAGCATTCTTTCGTTCTCAGGTATGGCAGCCTCTATCATTTCCCTCAGTAGATGGATTAAAATGATGACAGATGAAGATTCATTGCCAAAGTAAATGAAGGATCACATTTAGATACGTAATTACTTGGGTTTGCGCCACCAAAAAAAAAAAAAAATAAAGGAAGCTAAACACAGATTCAAATATCTACGCTGGTAATATTAAATTGTTCTTTGACATTCAAACAACTGTCAGAAGCTCAAAGTAGCAGGGCCTTTTCATCAGCAAAGAACACAATTGTGGTGATGACTTAGTTTCAGCAAATACCTTTTTTTACCATACAGTTTTTGGCTATAAGAGGTGTCTTCTTCAAGAAATGCTGTCCAATGTGTATCCATGCAGATTTTCCAGATCTTCTGAGAAATGAAATAGGTAAGTCCTGTTGCAATGTTGAAGACTTGGCATAAAATCCTAACCCTACTGAAATGAATGAGATTTATTGCACAAATTTCAGTATGGCTTGGATTTCACCTTTTGGATGAGAGAATAACCACTCGATACTTCATCTGTCCTAAACATTCCCTCAAGTCAATCAGGACATAACATATTCCTACAGCTCTCCTCAAAGCCCTTGTTTTTGTTTCAACATGGTGACAGATGCCAGCCATATTGGAAGCATTTCAAACTGACTCTGAGTGAGACATTAACTTGGTGCCCAGAGAATAAACTTTCCTCTTCTCTTTGCTGAGCACATTAGGGAATGTTTCAGACATGTTTTGAAGGACAAACCCTTTTGTTTTACTAATAGGGCTTATGCACATACTTCCAGTGGGAAAACATCTGTTTTACAAATCTGTCCTCCTAGATATAGCTGGATTCAAACTACAGACTCTGGAACCACATCCAAATACTCCCAAAGTTCAGCAGAGTTTGGATCAGGGGGCTGGACTGAAGTAATTGCAGAAAAATAGGCCAGGTTTGGGATTTAAGCTTCATACATTTTCAGGGACACTGAGATTTTGTCTCAGGACCAGCTCTGCTTCTCAGTTTTGAGCACATTAATTTCATGTATCTTTGGGCAGGCAGGCTGCACCTAGGCACAGCAACATAATACAAGTATATTTCAGTCAAAGGAACTGCTCTCATGAAAATCTGAGGTGAGATTAAAAGTAACTTTTTAATTCCCTTTCATTTGTCCACCAGAGAAATTTTCAAACTTCTGCCTCAGTGCACACCTTAGTCAGAAAGTGTAATATGATCCATTACAAAACCAAAGCTTTTAAAAAAATTATTTTATAACAAAGCTGGCATCTAAAGGTTGTCATATTTGACATATTGTCCATTTTTTAAAATATTGGGATAATTTTTAAGCATAATAATAACTGGGGAAGTAATTATCTTAGTTTTTTGAAAATCTGTGGTTTTGGTTCTGCTCCTTAATGAACTGTCATCAAATAAAAATAGACAAAAAATAATTCAATGAAACATTGAAGATTTAGACCAAAGTACCTCTGTGAACTTTTAAGGTGAGGGATTAAAGTCTTCTGAA
Organism: Melospiza melodia melodia; assembly: GCF_035770615.1. NCBI lineage: Eukaryota > Metazoa > Chordata > Aves > Passeriformes > Passerellidae > Melospiza > Melospiza melodia. The sequence continues at coordinate 81,878,755 of NC_086194.1, forward strand.
ACATCTGCTGCTCAATAGTCTCTATCAGGTCAGAAGTTTCAAATACAGAATCTACTCCTTGTGAACGTATAACAGATGTTGTTGTTCCTTGCCTCATACCCAATATATGATTATGTAAGGGAGGGTAGCAAAAAGCCGTCTGAAGCTATCCATGAATCCTAGAGAATATCCAGAGAATGAGCCACGCTAAAAATCACAGCTTTGTGTATCTAAACAACTCAAAAAACACACTTAGCAAACAGACTGTCCAAGAAAAACAAAACAGCCTAAACCACTACTCTCAGATAACAATAGCCATAGCAAATTGCAATCCACACTCACTGAGCTCCCTAATCAATAGTCTTAAGAATTAAATATTTCTTTAAATCCTTATTGGGACAGACATCAATTACAAATAATTAAAGCAAATTACAGCATCAGCTATTCAGTATGTAGACATAACAGCTGAGATGAGAAAAACCACTAAGAGAGAAGTTCAAAGACTGCTGAAGCTGGTGCAGCCACAGCTACACAGATCTGTTTCCAGCTGAAGCAGTCTCTGTCCCACTCTCTGCTGCTGGTGATGCCCCTTCACTCCTTCCTGATGCCAGCTACATAACTGCATATTGATCTGGAGAGAGAAAATTCTGCTAATACCTTTTTTTGCTACATCATTCTTTACTCACAGAAACATGATAGAAAGGAGCAGGTACAGCCTAAAAGGCATGAAACACTAAAAGGCAGCTAAAGACTATTTCTGCAGACATAATGAGCTTTGGACTGGACCTCATCTCCACTGACAAAGGATTAATCATACAGTTACCATCTTTCAGCTTAAAGGAGAGATCCCAGCCTAATTCCATTTTTACCTCTGCCTGCAACAAGTGATGCTGACAATGACCAATATTTTCTATGTCTTTCCTCCCCAAATGTAATTGCACCTTATATTATTTTCTGGATCACATTGATGCCTTAAGTTTTAGTTTTCACATTTTCCAGATTCTGTGCTGCATTAGTATATAACTGAACTTCATATAAAGTTCTCTTCACAGTTTAGTTAGACAAAAGAATCCTTTTCCAGCCTGAGAACCAAGGACACCATTGCAGCTTCAGGTCCAAAAAGTGTAAAGAACAGCAAATTGAGGAGCATGGGAGGATGGGACTTCATAACCTGAAGCTGTAACTGGGCAATTAACCCCAATATGTAAATGGACCAAAACTTATAAAAGTGTGAAAACTCATGGTCCACTATCCATCTGGGGTGTAGCTATGGCTGGGCTTTTGTACTGCCCAAGGTGTATCCTTTGAAGGCCTTTTAATAAATCTATTTTATTCCTTTAACATGTCTAGCCTCTGTTCTAGGCAGCCTCTCAAGGCATCAACATAAAAGCCCAGAAGTGGTGCAAATATTAAGGAAAACTCAAATGTCATACATGAAAGAGGTGTGATTCTGTAAAGCTGGAAGAGAAAGTCACTTTGTACTTTGCACAAATGAACAAAAAGAACAGCTCACCACTGAATGAATGTTTTATCATTCTCCTTTCTGGGAGATATGAAAAACTCCTGCCATAAAAATGCTGCCATTTTAAGAGAACCAGAGTATTCTTAAGACTGTGCCTGATGCAGAGCACAGTTTTCTCTGAGAAGTCTGGGAGTCAGACACCTTGGAGGCAGGCTAGAGGACTACATGGCATGTTGCTGTTTTACAGGAGCTGCTTTGCTCTGACAAGGAGATTAAAGGAATCTAGGTTTCTTCCAAACTCTGCAGCAGGACTTTGCACCTCAGACTGTGGCACAACGAGGCAAGTGTGCAGAGCAGGTGGTTCACCTCACTCATCGTGAGTCCAAGATAGATGGGAAGGGAGGCAGCTCTTGAGAGATCTCTTGCAGCCTGGCAGCAGTTCAATCCATTTCAGTCCTTCTCGCAAAGCTCTGACAGGATCCAAGCACTTCAAAAAGTCTCTCCCCTCGCTGTTCCCCAGAAAAGTGCAAATTTATTTTCTGTGTTGCCTTTGACCCGTAACTCAAGAGGGACTGATAGTTATAACCTGCAGTGAAAGCCCAAAATCACTTCTAGTGGAGTTATTGTGAGTCATGACTACTGGCGCACATTTTAGAAGAAAGCACAAAGAAAGCACAGTTTTAAATAATAAGCAGTTAGGTAGATTTGTGGTTTTTTTTGCCTAGAAGGAAACTTAGCATAATGTATTTCTCTTCTCTTGAGATTATGTGGGGCACTGACATCCCAGAGAAACCAAGGGTCACTAAAAATTGATGCACTATCCTCACAAGTCCATAGAGACAAGACAGGCAAGACAGGGGCATCCTGAGTATTCCCTTTTGAATAACTTTCAGACAGAGGTCTCTAAGTATAAGACAGAAGGTTATTTTTGTAATTTTATTTTTACATTCCAATATTTAACTACCGCCCCACCATTGAGAGAAGATTCAATGAATAAAATAGGAAAAGATTCATGGAAGAAATGAGGACTCCCTCTGCTAATATATAAGTTCAATTGATGACCTGGGGTTGGTAAGAGCTAAAGCATTCAGCCCCTCTGGATCTTTTGCAGTCTTAGAAAAGAATCAGTGACCCACTCAGTGAAGTGTCTATAAAGAAATGAGGCCTCTCTCATAATGATTAAAACTAATCAGCGTTTGTGTTGGCAACAAAAAAGCTGAGGATTTAATGGACACAGAAAAGAGACAACCTTCCAGCCTAAAAGGCTGTGCCTCAGCTGTACTTAACTGATATATCCTAGGCTGAGGAAAGTCTTGGCCTCATAAGACTTGCTCAACATCTTACAGTCAAGTATTATTGTGGAAAAACATAGGAGTTTTTGATCTGTTCTTCAAACATAAAGTATGAAAAGGCTTTTCTACTGGTGACAAAATCTTTCAGCTTCATCAGTGCTACGCATTCTATCAGGGCTCAAAGTAAAACACCCTGTCCTTTCCCTTTAGAGATTCTCAATTTAAGGCAAATTACAAAATTATAAAAGCTCTTGTGCCCCAAGGTAAAAAAGCAACATTTCTATACTATGCTGTTCACAATATATGGGCTCTCTTTACTGAAGAGAGAGGAGAAAAATGGCTCTACCTCAGGTTGCAGGTCCCAAACTAATAATCAGATAGCTTGCCCAAAAAACAGTATGGCTAGTACGCAGGGGAAAAAAGGCCTCTCCTTCATGATCTAGTTTTTATTTGAAAGGCATCAAAAGTAAGACAATATTACATAAATGAAAACACCCTGAAACTTGCAGCTCCTAAAGAAAGCTGGTGTTCCATGAGTTTTATAACTGAAAATTGTGAGAATTCCCAGCAATCACAGGGGAAATTAGAAGTTTCCCAAACCTGCTAATGAAAATGGTCATCTTGGTATTGTCAGTGCTTGTAGGGTGCTTCTTTCTCAGCCTTGTCTACAAGTTATGTCTATATTAGGATGTAATGGAGGTCAATACGAGATCACAGCAATAAGAACAATCAGTATGCACATTTCAGGGAGTTTTGTCTTGAATACTTACTCTTCTTGTTGACTGAACTTCCCATAGTGATGGAAGGAGGCTGTGTGTGGTCATGGAATATGTCTTTAGGTTTAGTTTGGTTTGAACAGGATCCAGTTGCAGAGCCTGAGACCTCTGTTCAGCGTAAAGTCCAACACAGGGTGTACAAGGGTGCATCTGCAGATTGGCTTCTAGAGGATGCACTTCAGCCCAAAAAAATGCTCTTGTACACACTCCTCAAAGAAGAAGATTAATCACTTTGAACAGATGAGGAGGGGGGAAGAAGAAGTAGTATATCCTGGCAGTAAGGATAGAGAGGGTCACCTTCCCTGCAGCACTTCAGTCCATGCCAATCCAAGTGAAACCTGGAGGTATGCAGTCCTGCTCAGATCAACAGACTGCATGTCTGAGTCAAGGGAAGAGCAGGTTTCACCAATTTGCCCAAGTGAATCTGCTCGTAGTTCATCACAAATCATTCTCAGCTGTTTGTTTTTCTATATAACCATTTGTTTTGGTCTTCCCATCAACAAAGGCTGTTTTCTGGGTGTTTGCTAGGAGCCGTGACAAACAAAGCAAACCACCCTATTTCATTAGGAGCAGGAATAACTTTGTGAACATAAAAGAATCACACAGAAAAATCCAGCTGAGGCTAAATATTTGGCTCCAATCAAAGACTTGCAAAAACTAAGTTGAGATTTACAGGATCCAAGCACATTCTCCCTTTCATCTTCTATGACACTGGAGGATGTATAATTAATGATGAGTGAAGGACTCATGACATGGTTATGGATCACCTTCTGCCTGACTTGGTCTCCTGAATATTTTTTATTGTAAAAAAACTCTTTGTGGAATACTGTCATTCATTAATTGCCTGGTAACATCAGTTTCCTGACTGATATCTGCCACTGATCTGACGAATTGGGGAAGATACGTTTTTTTCCCAGATCATGGATATCTGCCGAAATTCTGTTTGGACTCTTTTATAACACCTGAGGCTGGTATAATATAAAAAGATTGTCAAGCAACTCAAGGACAACTGCAAAAAAAAGGTACAGAGACAATTTTAGGCTTCTCATCAGTGCAAGAAAAATTTAACTATGTTGACCCAAAAGAGGAAAAAACTCACTTCTGAGACACCATCAAATTTTGTACTTAGGTGGAAAAGGGCCTTGCAAGATGTAGTTGGAAAGTGTGGCTGTGAAGCTGGATTTGAATTCCATGGGACTGAGGAAAGAAGGGACGAACTCTTTAGAAGAGTTCTGAAGAGAATATGGAAGTATCTGTATGATGTTTTGTGGGAGAATTTCCTACTAACCTTTCCTATCAGCCTGCAGGAGTTCACTCAACCTGTTTGTCTCTGGTAGCTGGATATGACAGTGATGTGTGATCAGAGTTATCTGACCAGTGCATGATAATGGCCATATTCCACCAACCCCCAGCTCTCACCCTTTCCAGAGTAGGGTCATTTAAAGAGGCATATTTTGTGTTTGGGAAAGATCCCGTCAGAAGGAAAATGGTGTTTTTAAAGCTTCAGATAAAGCCAAAATGTTCCAACCCAACTGATCCAGAATGGCAATTTGCTTTCTCTTCTCTTGAAATTAATTTGTTTTGGCAGTTCCTTCATTAAAACAAACAAAACCAAATAAACAAGAAACCCAGAAAATAATATTTTTCTTTGTAAGATTTTTTTTTAATATTATTTAATGAGCCATAAAAGCCCCAGTTAATTGTTTTAAGAATTTTAAATTAAAAAAATGTTGATGCTTTTGGTTTTTCCCTCTTGCAGTATAAATAAACTTGAGAAACACAACAAATTCAAAAACCTAGCTACCACTGAGTTTTCCTGATTTCTCTGATCAATTCATTATGCTTTTCATAGAATCATAGAACCATTTAGTTTGAAAAAGGCCTTTGAGATCATTGAGTCCAACCCTTAATCCAGCACTGCCAAGCCCACCACTAAACCGTGTACTTGACTGCTACATCTGTGCAGCTTTTAAAATACCCCCAGGGATGGGGACTCAACCACTACCTTGGGCAGACTAGTGCAGTGCTTGACAAGCCTGCTGGTGAAGAAATTCTTCCTAGGATTCAACCTAAACCTCCCCCAGCTTGTGGACATTTCCTCTTGTCCTGTCCCTTGTCACTTGGCAGAAGAGACTGACATCCACCTGGTTACACTCTCCTTTCAGGCAAATGTAGAGGTGATAAGGCTCCCTCTGAGCCTCCTTTTCTCCAGACTAAATACCTCTCTCACCTGCTCCTCATCAGACTTGTGCTCCAGACCCTTCACCAGCTCCATTGCCCTTCTCTGGACACGCTCCAGCCCCTCAATCTCCTTCTTGTTGTGAGAAACACAAAACTGGATCCAGGATTCAAGGTGCAGCCTCACCATTGGCCAGGATAGTGGGGTAATCTTTGCCTTGGTCCTGCTGGCCACACTATTGTTGATACATTTCTGATTTTTACATCTTTTCAAGAATCTAACAAAAAGCCTTTCAAGGCTCCTCAAAGATCTTAGCAATGACCAGAGTAATTTTTCACACTGAATATTCATTCCTTCTGCAGCATATTCCAGTTAGGTGTGTAGTTGGACTTCTAGGATGGGAACACAAACTATGGCCATTTTTGATGTCCTGAAATGATTGAATATTTAACACATCACAAAAATACATTCCAGTTCCTCCCTATTCAAATGCAGAAGTAATTTTTTTTTTGATAATTTGTCTAGACTCGGTTTCCCCTTCTTCCCAGAAATGTAATTAAAAACCAGGTCTGCACTGTCCGTCAGATGTACATTTGGCTTCAAGAACATGGATGCCCTTGGACTTTCATCTTTCCACTGCCATGCACATTGTTTTTGCTGTCACACTCCACAGTTTCATAGACAGGCAAAGCCTGGATTACAGTGGGAATTCTGCATTTCTTCTTCACTTAAGAATATGCAAAGCCCATAGAGGGAGTGCCAAAGTATCATTCCCTGCTGTCCAAGTGTGACAAGTATATAGACAGCTTTCTCAACAATCTGAGAGAGCAAGAAAAGCATGTTCAGAATTTACATAAATTGCTGGGCCCTGTTGACCATCGAATTTTTTGAGAAGGCCTGCCCTTGTAAACTGGGGTGGGCATAGAATTCCATCTCTCTATTACACTACCAGAAAAGATTTCAGTGATGAGAGCTACAAATATTAGAAATACTAATGATGGGTAGAACTTTGTACTAGTGAGCTATTTAATGAGTAAATTTCACATGTGAGTGAAACGGTGAGGATAGGGAGGGAAAATGCAATGCGTAGGTTGTTTGGATGGAAACTCACACCACTGGCCAAATCCTGACTGCTCAAACTATGCCAGTAACCACTGGCAACTGCAGTAGTGTCAGCTCAGCCTGTTCCAGCTGTAAGACTGTGTAACTCACCTTATAGTCTTTCATTGGGGCTTTAATGACTCATAAATCACATGCCAGAATCCTAAAGCTTGCTTCATCCTTCTCTCAACTAAGATTTCCTCTGTGACCTTTGACAAGATATTTCATTTTAGCCCTACCGCAGATCCTCATCTACAAAAATGGTGAGCATAATCCTATTTTTTATGTTCTGTGAAGGGCATACCCAAGACAGAGCAAAGCACTCAGAAGTCACCATGCTACCATCCGGACAAATCAGGCAGAAAAAGCAGCTAAGCACAAGGCAACTAAACAAGGTAGATAGACATTTTGTTGCACATTGCACTTTAATTGTTCATGCATGAAAGGAGATGTACTATGAATTGGAAAAAAAAAAAAAAGAGGGACAGCCTGGTAAGAATTTAAAAATTTTATATCATTTGTGAGTTTACCTTAGACCAAACTCATAGGGGCAGAAAGGCAGGCACACACCTACATTCACACACATGCAAGCATTTATTTGCATGTGCAACTTCAGGTGCACGTGCAAAGCTCATTTTTCTATGCAGGTGAAAACTTTTGCCAGTGTTGAGGCTTGCAACTCAGGACATTTTGCACATTTCACAAGGGTGGAAAAAAGTTTTGATTTCATGGTAAATGTTTCATAAAACAAAGACCAGATGTTTGTCTTAGCTCCTGTTTTTACTCTGCCTTACTTTCCCAGCTGGAGTTATTAATTATACCTTTTATTCTCCTACTGCAGCTCTTAACTCCAAAAGATTAAATGGCTTGATTAGCACTGTTTAGCTTTTCCTAGGTGGTTTATTGAATGTCACATTTAACATTCTGGCACCTCACAGATGAAACTATATTCTTGCAGCCTTGAAGAAATTTGACTTTTTTTTAACCAGAGATCAAGAGAAGGGCATTTGTTACATATTTATGAACACATCACATTGGACATTTCTATTTATTCTTTAACACGCTCTCACAAACACACAGCCTGTCCTAGGCTGTATATTATTTATAAATGTTGACACTCAGTACTTTTGAAAAAGCCTCTTGGAAAAATTTTCATAAAATAGCAACCAGGAGGCTTACAGAGATTTGTAGAAACCTTGGAGTCAACAAAATATCCTGACATGATTTTTCTAACTCTTCTACCTGATGAAAGCCGATAGAAAAGAACATAATTAAACAATTCTTTAGCAGATAACAAACATTCAATTCTTCATCCTGGTGCAGCTTATATGGCTGTACCTGTGCTCCTGAGAAAGAATCAATAATTCACCATGAGACACCTTTGATGCTGCTTCATTAGCAGCTGGTTAAGATAGTGCCAAGATTTGTTCTTTCAAGTTGCCTAAGACCCAAATCCTAAAGCTCTCTACTCAACTGAGCCTTGAGCCAGCCATCAGATGATGGCCATCCCAATGTTTGCATTGGACTAGTATCTAAAGCCAGAAGGCTGCTGTGGGATTGCTGTGAAATAAAAAGCTGCCTTTTTATTTCACAGGCTGCGAGTTAAAGTGCTTGCAAACAGCTTTCTCTCTTCTCCCTCCCATCCTTAAAGTCTAGGATTAACATGGGTATCTGCCTAGCTAGCTGAAAATGCTTTCTAAAAAACATCATTTTGATCAATTGAACCCATGCTCTTCAACATCTTTTCAGACTCTAACATTTTAAGGACTTTTTTAGAAAATGTTCTAACATTTATTTTCATGTGTTTTCTACTTCCAAGAAAACACAATGCTGATCGATCAGCTACTTACTCTGAAGAGAGAATAGACTTTGTAGACTCTGACTGTTAATAGCAGAATACAGTAAGAAGTAAAGGCTTAACAGAGATTTCAGCCTATGGCTGGACACAGGTCCTACATAACCACTGAAAGCTGTTCCTGTGCAAATGGAGCCAATGCCAGCTCACTTTGGCCAATTTTCATAATCATTTCTTTGAATTCTGAGGCACCTGATCTTAAAAAGCAGACCTTTTATTTCTTCTAATTTGCATTCACATCCACACAGAAGTGTCCACGGAGCTGGGGCTGTATCTGCATCACAACAGAGCACAGGGGTGAGGGCACTGCATGGAGCTTGCCGGCTGGAGGAGCTCAAACTGCAAAGCTGAAAGCAGCCAGGTCACACCGAGTAAATGAGACAGAGACCCCCTTTCATTCTTTGCACCATATGCCAAGCATCTTGCACGCTGGGCACAGGGCAATAGCAGCACGCCATGTTTATATGCATGTGCCAGGAGCTGTGGCCATTGCCACAAGTGCAGAAGCAATTAGGACTTAGAAAAATTTCTAAACCTGCAATGATTTTTGTTTGCCACAGATTACCCCCTCACCCCGCTCCCCTAGTGTGGTCTCTCACTCTGCTTGGTTTCCCATTTCATTTACTTCCATAGTGACCCCCCAAGCCCAAACAAACAAAACCAGATGTGAGACTAAAATGCTATTTTGTGTCACTGCAGCAGCCCTTTGTTTTGCCTCGTTTGTTTAGCTCTAGTTTGTAAGAACTTTGGGGCAGAGGCTCTCAATTGCTCTTTGTTTACATCTCATCTGCAAAAGGGCCTCCTCCTTCTTCACTGGCTCTTGTACTCTACCACAATAAAGATGACTATTAATAATATGACCTTCAGCTAGCTGGAATGTATTCAGCAATTTAGGGCATTGACATTGGAGAAATCCTTATGAATGCCTGAGATCATATAACCCTTCGATTTGTTTTCAGGCCTATCTCCAAACTGTGGTTAAGTAGCTATCATTTCTAACATTTGCATTCCTCTTACCCCATAGTGTGTGGGGGGGATGGTACTATCATAATTATACCACATTCTTCTGGGTTCCATAACGAGCTATTATTTTGCTAATGGAATATTCAAGCAGTCTGCAGTAATTTATCAAATAGTCCCAAGTCCCATTTTCTCTGTGTGAATCTTTTTGTTCACAGGTAAATTGATGTGTGGGGGGTTATCAAGGCTTTTTTGTAATTCAAATTAAGCATTCCACCCCCCTCTTGGAAAAAAAGATCTTTAGACACAGAATGTTATTTTTTTTTAATGATGTTTAGAATTAGAATTGTGCAGGCTTCCTGTGAGTGGCAATTTCTGCATTTTAATTCATTCTTACAGTGTTGTTGCATTTTAACGCCTAATTTTGAAAATTTGCCTAAACTAAAAAGGAGCAAAATGTAATTCCATTTCTCCTTACAACTATTGTCTGCTCCACTGTCAGATTAAACTGCCAACAGTGTAGAGTGCCATTGAATTGGAGATGAGAGGGGAAAAAAAGCACCACCCTCTCCGTTTATTTTACTTTCAGTAAAGAAAAGCCAAAAGCCAAAACCTGGATGTGTACTTAGACCACACTAAAAACACACACACACACACACACACATGCACACACACACACCTCTTCAACTGTGGCATCTGATCTTAAACAGGGAAGAGGGAAGGGGTGTGCACACATAGCACACTCATGCATGCACACATGTGTGCAGGGTAGGAGGGGAATCGGTCCCAAATAGAAGAAGAGTATGTGCAAATGATTTCTATGAAGGACGAGGATTTCTTGTCTTCTCAAAAACTGTCTCTGTCACAGTCCCTCACTCATCTCCTAACTACAGCTGGGAAATTAATGGCTGGCAATGTCAAGTGAAGAGTTTTGGCACAGAATGACAGAGTGGCTGAGGTGAGAAGGGACCTCTGGAGACCGTCTAGTCCAAGCCCCTGCTTTGATCAGAATCACAGATGACACAAAACTAGAAGTGGTTGGTACACCTGATGGTTGTCAGCAAGAGCAGGTTGCTCAGGATTTTGTTCTGGTTTTGAATATTCTCATGGATGAAGACTGCACAACCTTTCCTGAACAGATGTTTGAACAACCTTGCTATTATAAAATAAGTGTGCTTTTTATACGTTTAAATGGAATTTTTTAAAAATCGATTTACACCAATTTCACTTTTCCCTGCCACTGTGCATCACTATGAAAATTCATCCCTGTCAGGTGTTTGCACACAAAGATCTCCCAGAGCATTCCCACCTCTGGGCTGTTCTCTCAGCCTCTCCTCCTATGTCAGATGCTCCAAACCCTTGATCATCTTTGTGGGATTTTGCTGGACCCTTGCACAAGGGACCCCAGATCTGGACCCAGCATTCCAGTCACACCTCATCAGGGCAAACTAGAAGGAAAGGGTCACCTCACTCCATGTGCTGACAGTGCTCTTCCCAATGCACTCCGGGACAACACCAGCTTTCTTTGCTTCAGGAGCCCACTGCAGGTGATGCCAACTTGGGACCTTCCAAAACCTCCAGGGCCTTTTTTGCCAGGCTATTTTACAATAGTTTGGCCCCAGTCTGGCGTGGTGCATGGGCAGGACTGGTCATTTCCCTTTCTTGAACTCCAGGAGGTTCTGGTCACTCATTTCTCTATCCTGTTTATGTCCCTGTGGACGGCACCAGGCATATCAGCCACTTCTTCCATGTTGCGTCATCTGCAATCTTGCTGAAAGCATGCCGTGTGTCATCATGCAGGTGATTAATGAAGATATGAAATACTAGCTGCTGGACTGATTTCTGTGATAAAATATAGTGACTGGGCTCTAGCTGAACTGATTGTGTCACTGATCACAAAACACTGAGCCCATCAATTCAACCAATTTTTACCCTACCTCAAAGTCCACATCCCTCATTTTCCTCACCTCATAATCCATTCACTTCCTTCATGTTCTGTGCAGATGCAAAGGGAGGCATTATGGAGTGCTACAGAGGAAATTAAATTTAAAAAATCATATAGAGAGGTTATTGCCTTCATCTGCCCCTATAAATGTTCTGTCCATCTCATCTTCTTAGATCCAGTTTTCACCACAAATTTAGATTGTTGCATGGCTTTTCTAGACATTTGCTTCTACAAAGTACATTACCAGGAGAGTTCTTGCCTTTTTCAACCCATGTTCTCCTTTGCATTGGAATGACATATGCTGCCAGGAGTTTGTGCACCATTTAGGGTGTCTGAATAAAAGAATCTGTTTATTCCCTCTCTTATAGAAACAGCTTCCCCTCATTTGTTGTGGAGTCAAAGCAGAACCAGCTAATAAGCAGTTTTGAAATCAGTCCATGAGGCATGAAAGCAGAAAATCTACCAACCATAAGGGTTTTCATCCCTGACTCATTAGTTTGGGCGAAAATTTTATTCTGTAGGCAAGCATTTCATCCCAGGAATGCCTATGAGGAAACTCAGGGGTTACTAGGGGAAAAGAGAGAGGTACAATTTTGTTTGTGACTAGCTTTTCTAATGAAAATCATTCTATCACAAAGAATTTCTGATTTTGCCCAGTAGTTTATCTTTCTGTAGCCTTAGTTCAGGTGGTACTGAGCCAGATATCATCTGAATGTGCTGATCTGGTATAGTTATGTTTATTCAATGCACTGATAATTTCTGAAGTGCTCTGCTTATATAAATATATAAAAATCAGAATAATGAAAGGGCTTGAATTTCATCAGCTTTCACCCAACCAGTCTCTCCAGCCTTCAGTTCATGCCTTCACCATAAACTGGTTTCCCCCCTTACCTGCTGGATAATCAGTGCACACAGGGTAGCATGAGCTCCTTCCAGCAGTGCACAGTGCTGACTTCTAGTCTTCCACTCCAAGAACTCACATCAAATGCTGCAAACCTCAGATGTATGCATACCTGCTGTACAGCCTGTCATGGGAGGGGCATTATAGATGGGGTATTGTGACAGCATAGCGTGAAAACAAATGAGTCAGGTAGTCATTTTATCCAAATGACACAAACAGTACTGGCAGAGACAGCTGGGGAGGTGGGCAGGAATTTGCAGCTGTGCTAGGAATTCCTACCAGAAGAAGTGTAGCCAACTAATAATGTGGAAATTTTAACCCTGAAGTAATGTTCTGCTATAAACAGCAAATCTCTTGCTACTCTCTGCATGCAGGCATTTTTTAAATTTCCATTTTAGAACATATGTCAGATCTTGCTCTATTGTAACACATTCCCTTTGAATGTGTTACACATCAGCCCCATTAATAAATACGTCATTTGAAGTGGTGAAGTGCCTGGAGATGCTCTATTGCCACATTCACTGGACATAAATATGCTGAAGCTGAGCGTCACTAGCCACATTACTAGCTGAAGAAAGTTGTGCAATATGAACATTTGGCTGGTAAATAAATAAAGCATAAATGTCTTAGAATGTTGCCTGCTGCCCATAGCAGCTTAGGGTAAATGTAAGCACTCTGTGTTTCCAGTAAATTTGTGTCATTATAATTAAACCAGATTTCACTCATTTGCTTAGCTCATCTTCTACAGTGAAGGTTGCCATCAGTGAAAACCTGTAGTCTTTGCCTAAGGCAAAGATCTGTAAAGGTAGTTGAAGGTTATCCTCTGGATTAGTATTTGCTTCTTTGAAAGTGTGAGGTTAGGTACGTGTTTTGCTGGAGAACAGAGGTAACACAATGAAAAAAGTTAAAGGTCTATAATTTATATTTTGAAACTATAGAAAGACAGAGTATTCTTTGTGCACCACAGTAACACTTTTATGAATACAGCATCTTGCCACTGTTTTTAAAAGCTACACAAGCCATTATTTGCACTATACAGTAAAAAGCTTTGTTTCACTTATGATTCTTGCAGATAAAGACAGAATTACAGTACATATTTTGCTGGCAAAGATCAGTTGGTCAAAGGTTTCTTGACTTCATATTAACAAAACAAAACTGTACCAAAAAAAAGTTCATAAGAAGATATGCTATTAAAAGCATGCTTTGGCTGACACAGCCATATATACTCAGGGGAGTGCTGGGGAAGTCTGAATAAGCCTTGGCAGTGCTGCAAGTTTGCCAATGTAAAAGCACTGCAATCATGAAGGCATTTGCCATTGTAACTGTTCAGGCTTAGTACAGGTCTGTCCTGAAATGGAACTAAACACCAGTGCAGCTTAGCACGACAGGAAGATATTAGACATATACAGGAGACATTTGGTGATTCATGGTGCACATAATCTGCCACAGCAGTTACCAGGGAAAATCTGTGCAACGTGGAAAATTATGCAAATTCATTTTGCAACAGGCTGATAAACAAGAGAGAAGAGAGCAACAGTTGCCACACTACCAAGTAAAACTGAAGCAGAGCAGCCTGCCTAGGCTGAGCTGAGTGTCCCAGTGACATTCCTGTGACCAGTCCAGCATTTATCCATAGTGTAACAAAATGGAACAAGGGTTCTAGGGGAGGGAGGTAAGGAAAGAAGAACTGCATCAGCAACATAATTCTCTTTTTGATCCTAATTTCTGGTACTGCAAGAGGCAAGCAGAGCACATTATGTGTACTCTCATGATGTTGCTGTTCCATGTGACTAGGATTCTGCTTTCCAGCTTATTAGATCAGTTCACATTGTCCAGAGAGGAGTCCTGCCAACTGTGCTTTATTCCCAAGCTGCCAATGGGCACATGTGCACACACTGAGGATAACTGGCCCAACATTTAGAGGCGCTGTTTCTCAGAAGCCAGGACTACAGCTCTTGCTTTGCCACTGAATCCTGATCTCACTAATTACCTGGGTATGGGTGAACACAGGGGGAAGAAAATCTCTCCCCCTCTACCAAGGCAAGGAAAGGAAGAGTAAAAGTTGTCAGCTGCTCATACATACAGATAGGTCAAACTGTTAAAGACACACTGCCAGCTTAGTGTGCAATCAATCACATTTCAGTCATTGACATTTGGGGCCAGACCCAATACTATGCACTTCTGCCATGGTTGACACAATGTCACTCTGATCTCACTTGTCTCATTCTGCCACAGAATGTATTATCATCGCTTTTACTGTAACAACACTTTTTCTGAGGCAAATAGAGTTCTGCTTCCCAGAAGCATCTCATACACAACATGAAATAAATCTCACAGGAGAACTGGATGCTCACCTGAAATGCTGTCTTTTCACCAGACATTTTTCTGCAATTACATGTCCAAAATAGTTTTCCAAAATAACAACACTTTCACTTTCCTCTTCTATGGAATTAGAAGCCTTCCTGCCTTTTTTCCCCACGATTTTCCTTTAGTTCAGGGAGTTATTCTTTCTGTCTTCCATGTTGATGTAAAGTGATTTCATTAGTTCATGTGGAAAGGAAGACTAAAACTGCTTGTTCTGCTAATAGTACTGCTTAATCACACAACTTTTGAGGACCCACCTTATCATTTCAAACCAATCTGTGGTACAATATGATCAGACTGTCTTTCTTTTCTGAGGATCGAAATGAATAGAGGCTCTAAAAACTGAAAACACAGTGCATTTTATAATAATTCAGGAGCCTTCATGATTAAGAGACCATACACTGAAAAATTTCCTAATTTTTGATCTGCCTCATTGTTCATGAACAAACACACTCAGCTACCATGACTAGCGGAGGAATCAAAAAGAGAGGCAAATCCCTCTGAAGAGAGGCATATCACTCCTGTCTTTTATGGGGGCAGGATACTGCAACACTCAGAGGCTGTGTCCATGGCTGATTCATGCAGAAAACAGGAGCTTTCTTGTTTCTTGTGAAAGATGTTGGGCCATGATGAGAATCTTCCCTAAAACTCACCCAGTTTAAACTAACATTGCCCTGCTGTCATCTCTTACTGTTGTCGTGGTCTGGTTAGTGCAAAACTCAACTGAAAACACATGATATTGAGTAGGATTTAAACATATGCATGTAAGCACAGTAACCACAGTCCACATGGAGGTCTTTCACAAGGTTACTGTCCCCTCAGCAATATTGTGGGACAGTGGAATTTATAGCTGGTCCAAGCACAAAAGTTCACATTGCTGTTTTACATTTGACATCTTAGTAAGCTCAGAAAAGGAAAAACTTACAGCTTACCCTTGTTCCTGACAACGAGCTCACACAAGCCCCACCACTGCAGCTGCTTCTACTGAGAGGACTTAATTTTCCTGAAAATCCTTTCCTGCCCCCTTGCCTTCAAAATCAATATGTTGTAGTTAGTTATTTCATAAAGTGCTCCTCGTGCTCTGTACACAGCTCATCTTTGAGGACAACCTTTAGATATACCTGCTGCCTGCAGGGCTGTTAGTAAAAGGACACCTGGTACTTTGTAATGGGGGATGTGCCATGTGAAATCTTCATAAATATATATTACAATTGCTCCTGTTACCAAGGAAAGCAAATTGTCTTTTGTTCCTTAGTGAGATATATTTTCTCCCTACCATCCTTCACTTCCAGGCCGACCTCTTGCCTACAGACAGATGTGAAGACAACCTTAAGTGACAATGAGACAAATTTCATTTTGTAGTGAGCTGCTTCTTCAATTATTTTTCTCCTCTCTATTTCTTCTGTCTGACCCAGACCAGGCTGTTACTCTGACAGGGGTCCCTAATCTCCAGATTAAAATATGCAAATTATTGTCTTCCCTTCCACTTAGTCCACTGTCAGATACATTGAAACGATAAGAAAGTCTTTGATTTGGTTTTACATAAGATGAACATAGTTACTTATTTTTGTCATCTTCTTTAATTAAGTAAACCCAGTTTAATGTGATGTAATCAAAGTTCAGGTACAATATAGATCACAGGGAGCTTTATGTTCACTGAGGGAGATGCTGCTAAAAAAAACAAACAAACAACCTCTGAAAATCACTAACACCCCCTACTTTCTACCTTACATTTCTCACCTTCAAGTTAGTATTAAGTAAGTTATACTAAAACAATGGAATGAAAAGCAGATGTAACTCATCAGCTTTTGAACTTCCTACAGATAATTCATACTGAAGTCTTTAGATTGATATTAATGATAATTGGCTTAAAATTTTTCAAATAAATTATTCTCAAAATACATGGATATACACCAGTTTTCAGCCACTGTAAAGCTAAATTTGGTTGATATTTTTAAACAACAGAATCATATTACACAAAGAATGGCTCCATGCAAGGATTTCCCTTTCTAATTCCTCTTGAGTTTTAACTAATTCTAAAAAAGCCTGTTTGGTAGTATAAGCCTGAATACAGAAAATATAACAGACATTTACAGGTACACAAAGATGTAAATATACAGAATTTTGAAGGAGAATTGTAGGTGGTCAAAACAAACTCCCAATTTTTTGGGGAAGTTTGGAAACATGTAGTTGGGGGGGAAAAAAAGGACTATTTCCATAAGCATGAATCCCTTTCTGTCCCAGGTACTGTTACATTATAACATAATAGCTGAAAATCTGGAATTTCATAAATGTGTCCTACATGGTTGATATAATTTTATCAACATGTGACATGGATGGTGCACTGATTGAAACAAAATACATGTGTTAGTAGAGACCTGAGGAAGAGAAAATATAGGTCGCTAGAAATCATGGTAATCTTCTCAATCTTCCCCAAATACCTGGGGCACCATAACCACATCACCTGAGCCATGCTGCATTTTAAAAAAGGCCTGTTACACCCTGGCAGCCCCTAGCTAATATAATTGTTTTATTAAATATATGAGTATCTTCATAGGATTTCTTCATATTTCATTTCACCCACTTGTACATCTACAAACTGAGAAGTTTCTGAAATTTTGTAATGTTGTAATTTTGGCAAGATTTCCTTAAAAGTTTCTGACTTTGCCTTAACACATTATAAAGACCATTTCAAGCAGCCAGGCTACATAGTAAGGAATTGTTCCTCCTGAAAGCTGTCATGCTGCCACAATTTCTTGTGTGATGTGGGCTTGCACTGACAGCCTCCAAAGCAATGATAAATAAAATTACTGCAACAAAAAATTTTCAGCTCCTTTAATTAGACTCTGAGTATGCCCATTGTATGAGCTTTTTCACTCAATTATTAACACGCAGCAGAAGGTGAAATAATTGCTAAGACCACAAGTTGTAGTTACTTTCAATTGTATAACACAAAATTCATAGAAGCATAGCAAGTTTATCTTGGAAAAGACCTTTAAGATCATCAAGCCCAACCATTGACTCAGCACTGTCAAACATTAAACCACGTACCTCAGTGCCACATCCACACATCTTTAAAATACCTCCAGGGATGGTCACTCAGCCACTTCCCTAGGCAGCCTGTTCCAGTGCTTGACAACCCTGCTGGTGAAGAGATCTTTTCTAAAATCTAAACCTTTCCTGGCACAACTTGTGGCCATTCCCTCTTGTCCTCTGACCTGCCACTAGGCAGAAGAGCCTGACCGCCACCTGGCTACACCCTCATTTCAGGCAATTGTAGAGAATAATAAGGTTCCCCTGAACCTCCTTTTTTCCATATTAAACATCTCCAGCTCCCTCAGCTGCTCCTCACAGGATTTGTGCTCTGGACCCTTCTCCAGCTCCACTGCCCTTCTCTGGAAACACTCCAGCACCTCAATGTCCTTCTTCAAGTGAGAGACCCAGATCTGGATTTCAAGGTGTGGCCTCACCAGTGCCAAGTACAGGGAGAGGATCCCTGCCCTCGTCCTGCTGGCCACACTACTGCTGATACAGGCCAGGGCCATTGGCCCTCTTGGCCACCTTGACACTGCTGGCTCAGGCTCAGGAACTTCCAACCAGCATTCCCAGGTCCTTTTCTGCTGGGCAGCTTTCCAGCCACTCTTTCCTGGCCTGTGGCAATGCGTGGGGCTGTTGTGACCCAAGTGCAGCACACAGAACTTGGCCTTGTTGGCCTTTGTCCATTGGTCGAGTCTGTCCAGATCCTTCTGTTTCCCTTGTTTGTGAATCCACCCTGTGCACTCAGAGGAGCCCACTATGGATCACCTTGGTACTGGAGTCACTCACCTCAGCTACTCAATTGTCTAGCACAAAAAGAGGTCCCTGTGATTTCAGTGGGTTTGGAGATGAGTAAGCTACAGCTCAGTAATTACACCTCTAGCAAGGGATTCAGGTTTCCTGACAGAGTCACTGTGCAACCATAATCACATCACATAAGCAAAACTTACATTTTACTACATTGCTATATACACAAAATTTACATTTGTCAAAAAAAACCCCAACAGAAACCAAATCTGGTACTTAAGCACAAGTAAGCTTTGCTTTGGAAAAGCAGCTGAACACTTTAGAGGTTGCAGGCTTTTGCACTGTATTCACCAAAGTAAATCACATCACTTTGTGTGTGCCCACAGGCCAATCTAGCCAAGCTGCAAATCTTGCAATCCATCTCCTCCCCATGCCTGAGACTTTGTAAATTAGTCTCATGGCACGTCTATATATACATGCCATGTGTTTATGTACAAACAAGCATTTTAATTTGTAATTCTTGTGTTTGTCATGGAGGTAAAACTAACTGCTCTGTCACTGTTAAAGCTAAAAAATAAGTCAGGAGTTCATACTCACAGAAACAATTTGAGTAATTCACACCAAAAATTTGATTCAGTCATAAAATCCCAGCTTTATCAATACATAGGTCTTTGCCTCACCCACAAGAAAATGTCTAAAAGTGAAAAAAACCAAACACATCTATCCTCAGAGTTTCTTTCTGGCTTAAGCAGCTTCTCCTTTCTTCCATCTCCAAATGTAAAATGTACTCACTCTTCCATATACAATGAATCTCAGTGTCTGAATTGCCATATCTCTTTGTGAACAGTTTATCCTCAGTCTTTAACCACTTTGGATATTGGTCCCTGAAACACTCCAGCATGCCCACAAGCTACATCCATACGTGTAACAAATACCTTCAATTTCATGCTGCAAAACTTTTCAGTGACAGGAAAGAGCAAAGCTCTCACAGCTTTTCCAGAATCTTTGAATTGAAAAAAATTACACACCAAAATAACAATGTTGTCATGACCCCTGTGAAGCCCAAAAGAGAGAAGAAAATGTTGTATAACTGCAGGGAGCTCTCCCCAAACAGTGTGCACACAACCCGGTCCATGCCACCTGGCTCTGGTTTTTACTGAGGAGCTTGGCCACAATCTCAGTGATCTTTCCTGTTCTCCTTCCCTTCAATCCTTGCTCTCTCCCCCATGATCTTCTGGGGGGTCTGGCATTCCTTCTATGAGTGATTCCTGTCAGAGAACAGCAGCTCTTTCTGCAGCATGGGCAGCTGCTCAGCTAAACCAATCCAGGACCTAAAATTTTAATGTATCTTAGCGTTTAGTGAATATATTGTAAGGATTATTCATTAAATCCTTGAAGGATTACAGTCACACTGGTAAGGTAAAGAAAAAAGATTTAGGATCCTGTTACCAATCCCTCAGCCTGTTACTTCATACACAAATAATACCTCCTGGGATTTCTTATTAACTGCATTCTATTTAAAATCCTTTCCTAAAGTCTGAAAAACCAATTTTAGAAAAAAAAAATAATTTAAACTTGGTTACAATTTACTTGCTAGATTAATCTTGCAAACTTTTAATGGGTATATTAATTAGACATCATTAATATCTCCAATATCAGACATGAATTTCTGTTGTCTCTTAAACCAAATATGATTAACTTCACTCGTCCTCAAGGGCATAATTTTGCAAAAATTAGCAAGCACAATGTATCAACTGTTATAGTATTAAAAGTGTCATTTTGTTTATGATTTCATGTGCAGGTCTAGAGCAGCCTGAAAAGCACCTCATGCATTTTGCACCAATGTCCTTGTGGGATTGAAGACAGAAATCAAATGGGAAATGGTTTAAAATACCACATTATCATTCACAATTCATATATTCTAAGGTAAGTTATCTGAAAGAGAATTGTCTCACCTCAAAAGGACCCTTCTTAAATATAACAGTGATCCTTCAAATACTGCAAAAGTCCTACTGATGGTGCTAAAATCTCTTCTACAAAGGTGTATGAAGAACACAGTTCTTTTTGTGCAGAGACAAATTTTTTAAAATGCCATTAGACATTTCCTTTCCTTCCTAAAATTTCATCTATTTAATTAGCCTTTATACTTAAAATACCATCAAGAGCCTGGAAAACAGAAAACTATGCTGTTCCAGCCTTTTTGGCAGGTTGTGGCTTCACTGCTTCATTGAATCTCTCTTGCAATTACTGCAGCAGCTGGCAGAGCGTGTGTGGTGCCCAGCAGGAAAGCCCTCGAGAAGCCAGGGTTTCTCCCAGGCACCCAGCAGCTACCCCGCTGCACTTAGCTCAGCAATACCCCCATCTCTCACTCTCTCCAGATGCTGCCAAACAGCCTCAGCACCCCTGTCTGCTCTTGATATTCTTGTCGTCAGCTAGGAGAGGTTCTCCACAGTCTAACTCAAGTTCTGTACACTTTTTCCAAAGACTTCCATTACAAGCACAGTGTAATCGCAGATGCTAGTTGATTATGTTTTTTTTTGTCACAGCATTAGACATTCTGTCCCCAGTTCCTCTTTCTCTTGTCCTTACACTTTACTTTTGAGGAAGTACTTTATAGAAAGTAGGTCAGCAAACTAAACATCCTCAGTGCATGAGGCTATTATGGAGGCTGGTAGTCATTTGAAGGATGGTAAGTGACCTGTTGTTTTTACTGCCAGTGCATTCCCCATAATACAGAGGGTGCCATCTCTTTCACACACAGAGATTATTCTGTTCATGACATTGCATTAAACCCCATGTAATCAGAATTAGAGCTAGATATTCAGGCCCATCGGAGAGAGTAGCCACAACCCCATGCATCTTCTCAATTGTTTACACTCCTGTCTGCTCCTTCCATCTGACCTAGTAGTCCCCAGTGCTCAATCAAATAAAGGTGAACACAACAAAGCGTTCACTACTCCCCATCTGCACAGGACAGATGATGAATCAAACTTCTGTCACACAACCACTCCCAAAGGGAGAAGTCACAGAGTGATCAATTGGTGCTTCATCAAATGGACCTCTTGTCCTCCCAGCTCCAACTCCTTTTGATTGTTTTCCATTAAATATCGGAGACAAAGAACTGTCAACCTCAACTTTTAAACTGCAACTTTCAGCAACGATCAACAGTAAATAATGAATAGGTCTTTGACATTTTGATATTTCCATGCTATATCAATTTTTCTTCAGCTGGTGTATCAAGTCACAAGGATGCAACTCTGTCCCCAGAGACCCCAAAGGTATTTGAAGTTCCTGTAAGCTGAGAGCAATCCAGAAATTTATAGATATAAATCATCTTCCGATTGGTAGGGACATCAGACAGTTGCCAGACAACGTCTGGGACCATTTATATAATTTTAGGCAAGCCACTGCACAGCTCTCAAGCTTTCAGAGAATTAATTAATTCAGGATAATATCGTCAGCTTACAGCTGAGAAAGAAAACACTCTATTTTTTGAGTGTGTTATGATTTCCCAGTATACTAGGAAATCAGTGGGCAAGAAACTGAAGCTAATTTTGGATGAGGCAACATGCAAAGCAAATGCCAATATAAAATAAGTTAGTGAATAACTAGTGCAACTATTTAAATATTTAAGCCTGGGAATCAACTGTGATAAGAATAGGGAGAAAAAGATATCTACATTTTTCCATGTTAAAATTTCTTCTGCTGTAGGTGCTTTTTGTATTGCACAGCTTCATCTAGTGACAACCAGCTGTTTCCTCATTTTAAAAAGAAATAACACATTTTCAAAATCAAGTCCCTTCCCTGATGAGCTCAGTAACACAAGAGAGCAGGGGATACTTCCTTGTCTTTTCTCACACTGCAGAACTTCATGATTTTAGAAACATGAAAGTTGCTAAAAGTTCTCATTTTCTAGGCAACAAAACCCCAGCCTCTTTGGCAGCTTTCCTTCCTTGTGTGAACTTCATTTTCAGCAGACAGTGTCCATCCAGGCAGAATTCCCTAATTTCTTATGCTAATACTGAAGCTTTACTAGCAGACAACAAGGAGCTTTTTTTGTATCAGTTACATTTTGGGCAAACTCAGCCTCATTTCATACACCAGGGTCTCGGGCTTGCTTATATTAGCTTACACCGTGGAGGAAGTTGGCCGAGTAATTCCAGGGTTGGCTTATCATTGCTAAACTATAGATGGATGTATTCTGTTTGGCTGGGTGCCCAGGCAGCTTTCTTTTAAATTCTTAATCCCACTTAAACAACATGTTCTTAATAGAAACAAGCGGTAGTTTCCACCCAGTAACTAAAGTCACTAAATAAAGCACAGCTACCACCAATTACCTTCTCTCCAGCATGACTCACCAAAATGCTGGGGGCTAAAGGCTATCTGACAGTTCTGTTTCTGCTGCTGCAAGTCCTGCTTTTCCCAGTGAGCTCTTCAGCTCTTTCCCTCAGACAGTCTGTAAAAAAAGTGTATTCTGCATCACCTTTCTGAGTGCAATGAGCTTAGGCTGGCATCAACTCCCCAAACGTACCCAAATCCATTTAAGACTCTCGAGCATCTTGGTGCCTGCCAGATGCCTTCCCCAAAACTCACTTTTCCTCTCCACAGGCTCATAGAATTGGGGAATCACAGAATGGTTTGGGTTGGAAGGGATCTTAAAGACCACCTAATTCTAATCCTCCTCACCTGCAGCAAGGACACCTTCCACTAGACCAGGTTGCTTAAAGCCCTTTGCATAGTTTCTTACATTGCTCATATACTTTGTGGGTGAGTCTTGTACCTCTTTTTATGGCTACCAAGAGCCCTGTTGTCATGCTAACTTTATCCCCATTCTGTCTGCTGTGCTTCCACTAAAAAACATCCCAAATCTGGTGCAACTAAAAGTGTTTTGTACTGGGGAAAAAAAAAACAAGTAATACATCAGACAAAGCAGGGAAGGAACACGGAAGAAGGGCAGTCGACAAATATATACATCAAAAAGACTGAACAATACTTGATGAGAGAAGTCAAACATATACCTATTATAAAGGAAATACAGTCCTCTTGTCACAAATATGCTTCCTTTCAGCTTGTTCTTTCACTAATAAAAGATATAAATACATAATAGCATTGCTGAGCAATAAAGAAACCCAAACTTCTCTTATCCATATACTTTGTAGGCCATAAAATGGGGGGCCAGGTTTCCCAATCTATTTTAAGACTTCCTGAGGTATTTCAGACATGAAGGAATAGAACACATGTATCAGAAACTTTTATTAATCACAACACAGCTTATAGCCACATTTGTTACAATACCCTAACTTGCTTAGAACTAAAAATATGTTTGTACACTTGAACAACCTGGTGAGTCTTGATCACAGCTGCACTGATGAATTTTTGTGACTACAGCTAGCAAGTACCCCAACGTTGATTCAGGAGACTCTGATTTGGGACATTAATCTTCAGAAAGAATAACCCAACTTTAAGCTCATGAATAAGCTCTATTTACTTCCATGGTTAATGGGTTGTGTAAATACACATCCCTGAATGGTGTCTTTAGTCAGGGCCTTGTTTTCTTTAGAGAGGGATCCTGAACCATTCCCATGGATCCACTTTGTTTCTTCTTTTCTCACAGCTATAAATGAGAGGGACATCCAGGTCTTCTGGACAAGCACTGCTGGTGCCACCTGGGACAGACTGCATGGACACAAGAAAGAATATGGAAGGTTCACTTCACTGGAGAGCTGTAATAGCATCGATGTAGGGGTACAGCCCAAACTTCTTCTCTGTCTCCTCATTAAACAGATTTCAGAAGCTGATCACCAAACCATAGATATGCTGTTAAACTCTGTGCTTTTAACAATTTCCTTCTTTTTTGCAGTAGTTACTGTCTAATGAACATTTTAAGTTGTTTTCAATAATGCAGTTACTTATCTGTTTGCTATTTGCCTGCAAAAAAAACCAAACAAACAAACAAAAAACCCCAAAATCCACCAAAAAAAACCCCAACAAAACACCCAAAAACAACAACTAAAAGAAAACCACACTTACAGAGATACGGGTAGCTCTAAAGGTCATGTTGAATTTGGGAAAGAATACAAAGAGACTGGGACTTTTACCAGAATGTGGGAGAATATGTGTATAGGAAGGCTGCAAATATTTCAGTGGAGTGGATTTTATTTTGCAGTCTATCTGGTTTCACTTATATGATAATTGAAGGGAAATGGTGATAGAAAATAGAGCACTTTCCCATGCTGTGTCTAAAGCTTTTTTAATGATTAAATGTCGTCATATCTCAAGAGTACCAAAAATACTGGTGAAAGTCATCTTAATTTTTAAAAACAAATATTGATGAGAACTGCTTGTAGCTGGACATAGTTTTGGATTAGAGCAGGTCTGTCACTAGAGTAAGTTTTATTGTGATGTACCCAGGAGAGTTTGTATTACATTCTACAAGAAAAAATGAAGACAAAAATGTTTTAAATTCTTTTACTAAAAGATTTTTAATGTTTCTTTGGCTAAAACCACCCCTCTGTGTAAGACTAGCCACATCACTTGTTATTGTCACAAGTGAAAATATCTCTAGGGACATAAACATGTCTCCTGAGAACACGAACCAATATCTGCTCTCACTCCAACAGCTGTACCTTTCTAAGTGAAAACAGAGTTCGCCCTTAATAGGAAAAAAAAGGCAAGACAAAAAAAAATCTGAGAAAAGCAAGCAGATAAGGACAGCATAAAAGGGAAAAATGGGCCACGGAAAAACTTCTCTCACTCCTTCTCCAGTTCACAATGCCTAATCAGGAAGTTTTTCCCATTCCTACTGGCTGTGGTTGAATTAAGAACCCGTCCCCATATATTGAAATACTTAATTCCACTCTCATATAATGTACTAGCCAGTTGTCAGGTGTATATATCAATGCACATATTTATACTTCATTTAAATATCTAGTTCTAACCAAAGTAGGCAACTCTAATTGCTCAATTTCCATGTATTTTACTGTGACATTTCACTGTTCCTTTTAACTTGGTTCTGGACAATTCTGTTGCCTCAGTTTCCTTGCAAATTGGGACGATTTTTTTGAAACAGCAAATCTTCAATAAAGTTATAAAACCCTGAATTTTATGCTACCATTGATCATAACAAAGGACAAGTCAGTTAAGTAGCTAAAAGATTGGTATTTTCTTATTGCATTTCATTAATTAAAAAATTCAATCATGATTCTTCACAGAAGATTTTCTTCTGTTAGCATATGCATTCAGACACTGTTTTATAAATTTCCACTGTGCTTGGATTTCAGAGGTCTGTATTCCCACCAAAGAATTCTCACAAGATTCCTATTATCTCATTTTCCCTTTTTATTTTTTTTTGGCCTTGCACTTTGACCCTGGCATTCTCAAAAGGACACTTTGTTTTTTACATTAGGCTTCTACCACAGACTGGTTTTCTAAACAATAAAATAGAGTAACTTGCAGTCCATACTTGTCCAGAGTCCGAGAGACAGGCTCCACAAGCCAAATATATACAGTGGGAAAGTATAATTTAAAATGTTCCAGACTAAACATTTTAAAATCAGACAAAATAAATATTTCAAAGCACTAACCTGAAAACTATTGCTGGAGCTTGATGTTGTTACTGCAGTAGCTCCTTGTTAAAAGATCATGAATTTGTAATGCTTTCAGACATCCTACAGATAGCACAAGGAGTATACACTGGCTCACAAATTATTTGCTGTCCTTCAGCATAACCTCCAATATCCAGTGCTGTACCTTTGAAATTAGGAGATCTGTAGTTTGCTAAGATCAGTTGTTTACTTTGTTATGTGTGCTATTTTGAACAAGAACTTCTAGCTATTTGAAATTAGAATGCCAGGCTCAGGATAGAAGTAATAATAAGAATTACTATTGTTATCATTCTGTGCCTTCATCACTCACAGCTCTAACTCACCAAAACCAGGGTACAAGGAGTTAACTGAAGTAAGAACTTACAGCAGGACAGGTTCACCCTCTACAATAATAGATTGCTGTTTCTTCCAGGTATTGGATTTCCCAAACCTCTAGGCTTCTACCTTCTTGGACAGGCCCTCAGCAGGCTCAGAAAGAAATATAAATATTATCAAAATATATATGGCATCTGCTGTATTCATCAGATTTTTCTCGAGCGGTTTGAGTTTTCTGGTTGCTGGTTTTGGGGTTTTTCAAAGGTTTTTGTTTGCTTTTTTGTTTGCTTTGTATTTTGTTTTGGGTTTGGTTTTGTTTTGTTTGTTTTGGTTTCTTTGAGGGATGGAAGAATGCTAGCTATAGGATTGAAGACAGTAGGGTATTCATCTCTACAGGCCACCTAATAACTTAGCATCCCTTAACATTCAGCATGAAGATATGACTATGTCCTATGCAGAAATGTTCATTATATTAAATAGAAGAGCATTTAAAGATATTTTAGGGCCTGTACCCCAAGAAAATTACCTATCTAAGCATTAAAACCAATAGTGTAGTAGTGCAGGAAGCATCAAAGTTGAATTTATTATTCAAAAAAGGATTTTTTTTTAACCAGTAAAATGAAATTTCCTTTTTAAAAAAGAAAAATAATAAGGTCTTGTGCTCAGGAGCCCAAGAAAGCTCTGATAAAAATATCTTGCAATTACACTACTGTAGATTTCAGTTTCAGATGATTTCATGTTCCAGCAGGAAGTGTGTCATGGTCTCTGTGTTATATGGAAGCAAACTGAGATGTCATTCAAGCTGTTTCAGAGCTTTCAGAAGGATTTGAAGGAGTCAAACTTCTTTGACCAATGAGACCACCCTTGTCTGGCACTTTGCTTCCTAAAGTGCTTTATGTATCTGTTATTGGGAGAAAAATGTTCTGAAACAAGCGAATCATTAAAATGCACAATGCTCTTGTTAGTGAGGAACAATCATTGCACACTACTACTGCTCTTATTATCCCTTCCAAAATTAAAGACTGAGCAAAGTACTTCTCAGTCAATAAGGAATGAAATCCTGGATTCTCTTCTAGCTTTGCTCAGAGATTGTGTCATTAGAGGGTTTATGTACAAAAGTACCACTCACCCTTTTAAAGTTGAATCTGATTACTCCACTCAGGTAGGATTCCAATAGTTGAAACAAATTTTCACTTTGGACCCACTACCATGGTTGACATATATCTAAGAAGGAAAAAAGGAGCAAGTGTTGGCTCTGAGTTAAGACTCAGAGCAGAAGAGCAAGTGGCAAACATGAGGACACTGCGTGCTGAAATTAGAAATGTTTTATAAATTTCAATTAAATGTTGAACACCAAACATCCAGTACAATTTTCAGTGGTAAGCCCAAGAGGCTATGACACAGAGGGAGACAAAAACTGTCCATTGTTATGATACAAGTTAGTTATTTTACAGTATTTAGTTTGATATTAATAGGGACCAGGTCATAAAGGAAAAAGAGTTTTCTGGTTTGAAAGCAAAAGGAGTGAGAGACTCCAAGTCAGAAATACAATTTATTAGGAAAAGAAAACCAAAATGCGTGGAAAATCCATTGACAAAGTCAGAATACAACCTGACACCCTGTTGGTCAAGGTGTTGGTAGCAGTCCAGTTGCTGGCTGCAGTCCTCCTGGAGAGTCAGATGTAGTTCTGTTGGAGCAGGGATCCTGCAGAAAGAGTGCAGTCTTCCTCTGAAGATCTAGCAGAAAAGATGGCCATTCCTCTGAGAATCCAGTGGAAAGACTTCTTTTTGTGTCCCAAACCCCAGATTATATCCAGGTGGGAAAGCTTAGACCCTCCCCCCTGGGGGGAGCATCTCACAATGGGCTGATATCGTTCTGAGTCCATTAAACAGAAATGGCTCCTGGAGGGAGTTATCTCTGAGTCCTGTGGCAAGGCATTGATGGGCCCATTAACAGGAGATAAGGAAAAATCAATGCTCCTCCTGGCTTCAGCAGCTCTTGAGGATGGGAATATAATATGTTATATAACAATAATATATATCTTAATATCATAACCTAGGTTAAAGAGTAACATGAATGATGGAATTATCTACAAGCCAATAGAAAATAACAGCATTTTATTTTAACATCCAAAACCATCCTTCAGCACCACCACTTAGTACAGTTTGTAACTCATTGCCAGGTGTAAGTGAATGTTACACAATTTTTGCAGGTCTGTGTTTATATGTATTTTATTATTTGCATAGTACAAAAGCTATTAATTAATGTGACAATATATAACATAGTTGTTGAGAGTCACTAGAGAAAACATTTACACTACTCTCATGTTCCCTGTTTTCTGAATCAAGATTGGCCTTAACAGATGACATAAATTTCCAGACTCTGTAACAAAGCAAGTAGTTGATATGTTGCCATGCATAGTAAGGAAGACTTTAAGAACAATAAATGAAATCTTTTTCAGCTGCCAGAAGCAAGCCACAACCTGACTCATGACTCCTCTTAGAGTAGCTAGTTGCTAGTGTCTTCTTCTAGAACAAGTCCCTGTGTGGACACTCTTTCTGGAGTAAGAACATTTTCACAGAGGTTTACTACAACTCACATTCATCCCTAGGGGAAAAGAAAATCCTAATACTACTTTGCAGCATTTATTTCACAGCAGCTATTTTGAAGATTGCCAGTGTAGTGGCTTGACCCTGGCTGGATGCCAGGTGCCCACAAAAACTGCTCTGTCACTCCCCTCCTCAACTGGAGAGACAGGAGAGAGAGAATATGATGAATGGATCATGAGTTGCGGTAACAATGGGGAGACATCACTCACCAGTTACCATCATGGGCAAAACAGACTCAGTTTGGGGACATTAATTTAGTTTATTACCAAAATCAGAGTAAAACAATGAGAAGTAAAGCAAATCCTAACAACTTTTCACCATCCCTCCCTCCTTCTTGGGCTTAACTTAATTCCTGATTCTCTATTCTGATTCTCTCCAAGTGGTGCAGGGAGATGGGGAATAGGGTTTAGGGTCAGTTCATCCCAGATGTTTCTGCCTCTATTTCCTCCTCAGAGAGAGAAGTCCTACTACTGGCCTAGTGTGGGGACCCTCCCATGAGAGAGGGTCCTCCATGAACTGCTCCAAAGTGAGTCCTTCCCACAGGAAGGGGGAAGTTCATGAACTGCTCTAATGTTTCCAGGGCACAGTAACTCAGGAACACGCTGCTCCAGCGTGGGTCCCCCACAGGGTCACACGTCCTACAGGAAACCTGCTCTAGCATGGGATCCTCTCTCCATGGGTTCTCTGCTCCCCCATGGACCTCAGTGGGCTGCAAGGGCACAGGGGCCTCGCCATGGTCTGCACCAGGGGCTGCAGCTCTGGTGCCAGGAGAACCTCCTCCCCCTCCTTCTGCACAGACCTGGGGGTCTGCAGAGCTGCTCCTCTCACTTGTTCTCACTCCTCTCTTCTCTGGTTGAAATTACTCCTGCACAGTAATTCTTTCCCCTTCTAAAATATGTTATCATGGAGGTGCTGCTACCATCACTGACAGATTTGGACTTGGCCAGCAGTGGGTCTGTCTTGGAGACAGCTGTCGTTGGCTCTGTCAGACCAGGGGAAAGCTTCTGGCAGATTCTCACAGAAGCCAGCCCTGTAGCCCTCCAGCTACCCAAACCTTGTCACTCAAACCCAATACACCAACGTACGGCCAGGTTCTTGCATCAGTGATCACAGGTTAATGAGACACAGCCTGATGTTAAATGCTTATAAGAATAAGGTCTGTGAGTGCATCCAAATAAAAAATCTTATGTCATTAAACTTTGTCATTGTGAGCTAGTAACAAGATTATGATAAAAATGAACTATTGTTGGATCATTATCATTCTCATCATCATTAAAGGATACTTCAGTGGATACTCACACTTACTTCTTTTAACATACTAATACATCTTCATAGCAAGCGTATGTGTTATCTTTCTTCCCCCATGGGAAAGTTTCTGACAAGACCCAGTTCTCTTGGTATGAACAGCACTTGATACATGTCTCTCTCAAATGCGAAAGGTATCATTTCAATTACATATTGTAAATAACTGGCAAAAAGAAATATACTACATGGACTCGTCCATGATTTTATGAGGAAATTACAAATGTGGCTTTCCACTGTGCTGCCAAAAGCAAATTTGCCATACACACATGAAATCAGCTACTGATGGACTTGAAACACATCCAGCATTGCACCGGAAAGTCTTAGACTTTAGTCACCAAATTCTGAAAAGCAAAGGTATACAGCAATTTCTACTAAGGGGAAATGCCACCTCATCTACCACTTAATAAAACATCCCACACCTGGTCTGATGAAGAATTTGATCTGAATTGTTCTATATATATCAAGGACAATAGAAAATAGATGCATGCCATTGAACCAGTCAACACCAAGTCACTTCCAGCCACATTAAATCCAGAGCCTGAACTCCTTGAGGAGTCACTACAGGGACACTGGTGCTGATTGGACATGACAGAGGAATAAAATACACACACTTGAGAACATGGCACAGTGCTCCCGTATTCATGCTGGTCAGCCTGTACAGCTGCTCTGCAATACTAAAATATATGGTGGTCCAGATCTGCACTACGTGAAAGATCTTAACCTTGTGCTCAGTGAAATGTGATGTAGCCACTACAAGGCAAATTAAACTGCCTACACTGTGAAGTACTTAGGTGGAGGGGGTTTAACTCAAGAGCAAATTATATTTACTTTAAAAGAATCCATTTCAACCACCAAGGCAGAGAGTGGAAACAGGATGTGTATTTGAAAGGTGATACATTTCCTCTTCTCAAATGAATAAAATCACAAAAGATCATACCTGGAGTATTAATTTCTGATAGTTCCCTTTTCTACTTTTCTAAAATATTTACAGTGTCAGAGTGCTAATCCATATTTTTTACATTCACTCTCCAAAAGGTCTGGATTTTCAGCCTGAGACTTTTTCTTCTTTTTCCCTATGAAAACTGCATGTTAAGAATAAATTTAACAATTAATTTTTTCAATGGCAAACTATTACAACATTTTAAAAATAAAGGGTAATCCGCTAGGTAAACCTTTAGGTTTTGTGAGATGCAGAGACATATCTGAAGGATTAATATGACCATATAATTCCAGTTGAGGTAGTAAAATTCCATTTGCTTTAAGAAGCGACTGTGTGTCAGTTTTCCACGTTCTTCTAATGAATATTTCATATGGGTTTTAATGCAATGAAGGAGCAGAGCTTAAAGTAGATAGGTGTAATGGATATAGGATAGCGCATTACTGATGAAAAGCCAAGTAGATGTGGCCAAAGGGAAGAAACAGTGCCCCTGTGGAAGTTAAACAGCTCCAGGAAAATTAACAGTTCAGCAAGCTTTACTAGTACTATGAAATTCTCTCCTGAGCTGTTACTGTTAAAATATGTTTTCATGTTCTCCATCAGCCATTTCACTTTGCTGACTGAATGAGATGTTTTGCAGTCTTGAATAAAATAGAAAAGAAAACCTAAAATTCCTTGTCTATAGTTTCACTGCATTCATTAAGGATTCCGGGTCATCCCATCAAAAAGAACATGAAGACTACGCAGTTCTATACAGCATGAAATTATTACTGATTTTAAATTAAGGGGCTAAAGACACTTCACAACTTTTCCATAACTAATCAAATTAATTGCAGTTCAGGGACATTTTCTTTGGTTTGCAAAGCATTCTCTGCATCTGCCCTGAAAATCCTTTATTAAGTTGATGCCAAGGTGAGGCAGAACTCACAAATACCCAGCACTGAATGGAGGATGCATAAATGTAGCTGATGCTTCATGCTGTCTATTCAGCATCAAACATCTGAAGGAAAGATGTTGGTGGTTTTTTGTCACCACAGCTGCCTAGATGTGCATTTATTGATCAGAGTACTGAGGTTGAATAGATAGGGACTAGAAAACAGCATTGCACGCAACACACTAGGTATTCCAAGACAAAGATGTCAGTTTGATGTGGAGGACATTTCATTTTTATGTCATCTCTGAAGTATGGCCAATTTCCCTCTAATTGCCAAGAATAAACTATGTTGCAATTTCAGTGAAAGCCCTCAGGCTTTCGTCATCTACAAATATATTTAAAGTTTTCCAGAATCCACCTGGTATTTTGTCGTTCTATTTTGATTAATCTGATTAAAAACAAACAAACAAACAAACCAAACAAAACTGCTTCACCTTATAATTTAAGACTTCTCAAAAATCTTACTCATGGTACACATGAGATTGCACTAAGAAACACAAGGTCAACTCAAAGTCCAAGCTATACCTCATGGAGATGGAATAGACTGTTTCCCTAATCCATTTGCTACAGCTCACAGTCTGGAAGACTATAAGGGATGAATAGTAAGGTTCCTTCCACGAAGCACATGGAATTGACCTCAGCTGCTCTCCTATGAATAATGGGAGCTCCTGCAGTGAGGTGATAGCAAACCTAGCAATATAGCACTTTGTGGCTCCCACTCTTGAGCAAGGAAGGGAAGGAAGAAAATAATTCAGCCCCCAAGACATTTGCTGGGCTAATATTTTTTTCACTTCTTTTTCACAGACCCAGCATAGTTATAGCAATGCACTATTTATTCTGGTGCAGCTAGCAGTCGCTTAAACATGAAATTCAAGTCATCAGCAGTATTTACAGCATTAGGGGAAAAAATGAGGAAGTGAAACAAACAGTTGCCTTCAATAAATTGTCAACCTAAATGATTCATTATGCAGCCTCTATGAAGACCGTTGCTATTATGACATTGATTGCATTCCTAAATACACAGGTACACTTAAGAGGTGATGGATGTAGTCAGAATGTCCTCCATAATTTCCACTCCCCTTCTTCATTATTCTTCACTTTTTAACTATGACAGGAATTATTTAAAGGCAGACTCCTGTTAAAATCAAATTATCATATTCTGATGTGGAAATTTTATAGGGGGTTCCAAGAATGTTGGTTTGACTAGGATGAGATGTGTGTCTTTTCCTTCAAGCACTGTCCTCTGAGCACATCTTCCTGCACAGCACCTGTACAGAAAACAGTCTGCGAGGTAGAAAATAATGAAAGAATGTATTACTTTGGGAGAGAGTGTCTCTGGTGTCCTTTTTATCCAGAATGTTAAAAATGAAGACCAGACTTTCAGTTTTAGCCAATATTCAAAGAGAAAATGAGAAGGCTGTAGCAGGGACATAGAGTATATCATAATATTTCTTCACTCTCATTTCTCATTCCTCTGTATAGTCAAAAGCAGCTCTGTCTTGCTTAGGCTAAAGGGGGAAATACAAGCCTGAACTTAAAATTGAGGTTCACACACACATCAGTATGAGAATAACTGCATTCTAGTTATAACTGAGCTCAGCTAAACTGATTCCACAGGAAAATTTTCCTAATAATTCAACAGTTTGATCCAGTACCGTAGCCTGTGTCTAGAATCTCACAGCTTTCAGTGAGCTAAATGCAGAAATATTTGAGGTACTTCCTTGAAAAAAAAAGATTCCTGCATAGAAGTACCTCACAGTATTGGAGGAACCAAAGCCACCAGAACACCAAGATCACAGAAGCTCTGGATCTCTTTGAAAATGCTTTGTAATTTTTCTTATCTAGTCCTGGGATGCTCAGCTTTGTTCTCAATGCCCTTGAAGTCTTCAAAATTTATCATTGATATTTAGGGGATGAAAAGTAGGTTTCCAGCTGCTGGTGGTAAGACAAATTTTTATCCAAAATTATTGAACCTTGTCAGGTACCACGAAACTCAAGTTTCTCAGAAACCTTATTGGTCTTATGTTCAGGTGACAGCCACAAACATCACCACTAATTTTCTGGCTACTCTAACACACAATAGTAAACTTCTCATAGTCAGCATTTAATAGTTGGCTCTGGTGCTCTCCCAAACTACAACCACATGTTTTATGCATAGGGGAAAAAGGCCAAACAATTGTGTTTCATAAGAAATCATGAACTGTTAAATATTTTTAAATATCATTTATTATTCACTTGCCCATTGTTCCCTAATGGTCCAAAACATCATTAAGCAACTAGTCCTATAATCAGGCCAACTTATCATCAGTTTCAAGGACCATTCTGGTCACACATCTCTTTGCAGAGTATAATAAAGGCATAATGAAATGCAGTAAAGGACAGCTAAAAATGCTACTTGTATATTTAAAATAAATTACAAGGATGGCATGTTCCATAATGAATCTACATCATTTTTGTTGAGGAAAAAACTGAGGAAAATTATCTCCTATTTTTTTCAATTTTAACTTCTTCACAGCATAAAAGTAAACCAACTAAAAAAAAAACACCAAAAAACATTGTCTCTTTATTTGAAAGCTTAATGTTAACAATTTTTCATTTAGATATGATTATAGATTCTCTAAAGAAATATTGAATCATCTAGGCAACCAAGAAAATAATTTCTATCGAAAAAGTGCAACTAAAAAGTTTCAGAGAATTATTAAAAATGATAACTGCATGTTTATTATAATATATTCAGAAACAAAACAAAAAAAACCCAACCAAACAATGGGAGAAGATATATTTGAATATGCTATTATGTCTTGGCTTTAGCATTCAACCTCAAGGATAAGCAAGAACAAAATTTCCATATATAGATATATACTGTAAGCTAAAGAAATTGTGGTACATAACATACTTGAGTTGGTTAATAAGAGCAGCATGAGAAATCTGCACCACAGGGTGAAAAATAATGATTGACAAATACTGAGCACCAAAAGGACTGCATATAAAGGGGAAAAAAGCAGAACTTGTTGACAAGTGAAGAGTGGTGAGAGGAGATGAGCTGAACATATTTTTTTTAATGAGGTGTTAAGTAGATCAGCTCTAGAGGTTGGATAATGACTGTGCTGATGAGTTGGTCAGGGATGTGAAAAAAGACAAATAACATGACTTTTGGGAAACTCAGGAGAGCACTGAAACATGAGATAGCTTCTGAGAAAAAAGGTGAAGTACTTCTGCCACTCAGAGAACTTCAAGTGATGCTAAGGTTGCAAGGACTTGGCATCTCGTTAAGGCAACACTGTTTTTAAAAAAGCAAGCACAAATTTAGAGAGGAAAAATTGTATTTTATAGAAACTCCCTCACTCCCAGAGAAAACTTATGAAAGTGCACCTTTTCTTTCCTACACATCACCATTGCACTCTATACCACCAAGGCAGTACCACTTTAGAGCACCATGTCAATGGAGCAGGTCAAGAAGACCAAAAAGAGCAAGCAGGACTTGCTTCACTGAGTATCAGAATTGAAAGAAAGAAAAGAAAATCAACTCTGTGGGAACATTTTCATGAGAAAAAGAGCAAGCAGCAGAATTATCAGGGTGTACAAAAAAAAAAAGAAAAAGTCTAAAATAGATAGCAGTTGTTTGAAGGAACATGACGGTGACAAAGGCAGAGGAAGTTTGTGGTGGGTGTTCGGGGATGGCAAGGAACAGGATATGTTTATGTGCAGAGACGCTAAATATAAACTCCAAGGTGCAGCAGAGATGAAAGTCATCATCAACAGTATCTGTAGAAGGTCAGGATGCAGTATAAAAGAGGGGGAAAAGACATGGGCCCCTATTCACACGGGAGACGGCAAAAAGAGATTTTATACCACTTCCCCGTGGTTTTGCTGGGCAAATGTGCAAAAATACATAGAAGCTACCCTTACAAACTGAAGTTTTATTTGCACATAAACATAAACCAAAAAACTGGTGATCCATGATGAAAAAGTGTTACAAAACATAACTTGTATTTTATGTAATAAATGTGCTATTAAATTCAGTGCAACAGTAGCTGACTCTATCTGCTTATAAGAGATGAAGAGAAGTAATAGGGTTTCAGACTTGTCATTTTTTTTCCTGAGATGGAAATCAAGATGGCTCCAAATTCTGGGAATGTCACCAAACTTCTGCTGCCACAAAATTTGACGAAAGGGCTGATAAATATACAAGGCAAAATTTTCATGTAAGTAGAGTTTGAGATACTGCTGGCATGACAACTTACATCACATCAAACTTAAGACTGAATAAGAAATTTCAATTTAAAATTTTAAAGTTTCATGGCCTGTGAGTTATATCATATAAAGGATATCACTATAGGAAAAAATGTACATGAGCTGTTACACAACAGCTACACATGGAAATCCATGCTGTGATGTAAAACCACTGAAGCGGGTTATGACCATCTGATTTCATCCTTTGCTTTTTATCATGGGTGACCAGCTGATAGTCAGAACTCTCTACATTCTATTAATTACCTGGTGCAGTGAGGTTTTAATTCATCAAACTGCTGGATTTTTAATTCAGCACATCATCCATTTCTGACAACAGTTCTTTTAAAGTCAGACTCCTGAGTGTTATTTTTCAGGTAAGAATCCAATGGTCCTTGTTTCAAGTGATTGTGGCAGTGTAATCCATACAGAAAGCTCAAACACAGACAGTCTACCCTTAACTGCTTGTTTATCTTGAGCATCACAGCCCCATTTAATCAATTGGCATTGATTTAAAATGCAAGATAATCTCAAAGGAGAGAAGTAGGGTAGATGGGCAGGTATAGATCGGGGTGAGAATGACAGCACAGTTCAGATCTAGTTTTACAGATGTCCTGTGTAGAAAGAAAGCACAGAGAGCTGAGGAATTAGCAGAATGAGCAGACCAATTTTTGTTCTTTTTTCTGCTACTACACCCTTCTTGGCAATTACAGGCTATTAAAACCTACAAAAGGAGACTTTCCTGCTCTGTGTCTTGACACAGGTTTTTCCATATCATCTGGAGACCCAGACCAGCAATGCTCACTCTGGCTCAGGTGGTATGCAAAAGAAACAACAAATTCAGAAAACAGGAAGAGTAGAGGAAGAGGAGGGAGATGCTAAGGAAAAGAAAGAAAAAGAAATAACAAAACAAACCCAACAACAAAGAAATAACAGAAGTTTTCAATTTCCATTTAAAATAAAAATACTGAATGTTTTCCCAGGAAGCATGTTTTTATGGCCCACCTGAAAAATACATGTGTTTTATTTTACTATTATGCCATACAATCACCAGAACATTCTGTGGCCAGAGGAGATTGCAGCATGAAATAGATAATGAGGTGCAGTAGTTTAGCAATAGTCAAGAGTTTTAGTGGCATTTTTTTAGCTGCTCTTAATCAAGACACAAAGACCAGCAGATGGGCCACCTGTGATGAAAGGCAAGTAGAAAAACTGAGCTTGCCATTGGTCTTAAAACTGTTATGCACATATCTGACAGCAACTAAGTTAGATCAAAGCAGAGTACAGAGGCGATCACAAAGCAGCAGCCACTGAAGCAGGAAAAGATGTGAAAAGAGCTACAAGCTAACTAGCACAGGGACATGAAATTGCTATTGACCAAAGCTGTGAAACAGTAGAACCCAGCAGTATCAAAGACATTGTTTATTTCAGAACTACAGAAGAAACAGAAACATGAAGGTGTGCTATGAAAGAAAGAGATGTAATAAAGTATAAAGATGTAACATCGTGAGCATCTTGCACAATTAAAGTTACAAACACCTACCAGGGGAGATAAGACACTTTCTGTGTTTTCACTTGCTTAAAAAATTATTCAACACAAGGAAACAGGTTTTGATACAATAAAAGCAGTCCTGCCAGTATATACAGGGAGCAGAAGTAGAGCTGGAATATCCTTTTCCTTTCTATCAGTTACGATATTAAACTCCAGAAAATGTTAAAAACAGTTATTAGAAACAGTTATTAAATACTAGGAACAGGCATCCTTGATCAGTCTTGTTTTCCCATTCCAGGCTGCTGTCATCCTAGTGATCCAGATACAGGGACTGAATTATTATTTGTATGCCAGTCCTACTCACCCAGCCCAGACAACTTTATAGAGAGGCAGTAATAGCAAAAAAAACTTCTTTTGAATATTTCTCAATACTAATCCTTGCATCAGTGAGTCAGGTAAGCCACAGGGCTCTCTCCAGACCACCAAAACCAGGCCTAGACAAAACACTGTGGATATGACACCTCCATGGCTCTCTGGAAGTGGTTCTCATACTTTCTAAACAAAGTCCAGCTAGAAAAATCACAATTTTCATTTTTTAAATATTTTTTTTTTTCTAGACCAAGTGTACATGGTAACATGTCAAGGAAAAAAAATCATCAAAGAGAGAAGTGGCATTTCTCACGACAATAAAATAGCTCAAGCTTCCATAGAGAAATTGGAGGTGTGGTGCTGGAAGAAAAAAAATGGGAGTAACATTCTACTCCTTTCTCTTCATTTATTTTCTTCAAATGATAAATTATCCAGCCTTCTCTTACCTCACATCTTGCTTGAATTGACAGAAACTTCTAGCAACTGTTTACTAATGTGAAAGCCACAGTGTCACTCACCTCTCCCAACACATGTCAGAAACAGCATCAGCTGCCTGCCCTGCCTTCTCTGCAGCTGAAACAGCAAAGAAGTGGCAGCAGAAGAGCAAACAAGATGGATGGGAAATGGCTCTCGGCTGAAGTCTGTAGTGCTGTGTCAGGAAAAATACAAAAAACCCCAAAAAAGCAGTGAATGTCGAGGTCAAGGTTGTTCCCTGTGACCTGGCCTTCCTAGGGGAAGATCTGTAGTGGGTAGCTGTGTACATGTGTGGCTATTGGAAAAAGGTACTGTAAATTGTTTCCTTTCTGTCAGATGAATTGCCATGTGCTTTATTTAGGAGCAACTTAATCACACAGAGCATAAAAATAAATGTGTCTCAGAGTCTCAAATTATTCTCAAGTCCTGCTCAGCCTGCTGTGAGGCTACAGTTTCAATCACGAGGTGTGTTTCTCTTCAACAGATAAATTTGCCAGACATTGGGTAGAAAAAAAAAAAAATTCCATTAAAGCACATAGTCAATCTGCTGAGAAGCTGGCCTCTGTTGATGTTGGCTTCAGTGAATTAAGGGACATCGATCCCAACCTCACCAGTACTTTTAAGACTGGTTTTACAGTGGATTTGAGGAAGCATTTGCTAGTAAGCCTGAAGTTGAAAAATAAATGGAAGTCTATGTCCTTGCAGTGAAAAAGAGGTGCAAAATGAAAATGATATGGCCTTTTAAAAGAAGAGGTGCAAAATGAAAATGATATGGCCTTTTAAAAGAAGAATTACACTGAAATTCTTCCTTCTGCATCATGACCAGGAAAGAAAAGAAGAAAAAAGGCAAAAATACCCCAAAGCCCAAGTAATCAAAAATCTGGAGGGTCCTGTCCTGAATGTGAAATATGCAATAATATTTCTCATTAATTCCCATAGTGAGCATGAAATGGTTCCTGCATATTGAAAGAATGTACAAGTATACTCAACAAAAGTTCTGAAAACTATTACCAAATTATTTTTTCACATGTCCAACAGCAAATTCCAAACTATCTTTGGAGAGCTGGATAGAGCTTCATCTTTTTTTTTTTTTTTCATCCTTTCAGTACCATCAGAACAGAACTGTGTCAAAACAACTTCCAACTTTTCTATCAAAAGTGGACAATGTATCTTGAAAGCTCCCTGCAAAAAGGATTAATATTTCAATGATGAACCAATACAACTGCTTAAAAATAAAATAGAAGTGGCATAAAAGTATCACTGTTTAACTGCTTTATTATTTTAAACTTAATTATTTGACCTTCAATATTTTACCACAGAAATATGGGAATTTGGTTATTGTTATAATCCATTATACTGATACCTTAAATAAAAGCCCATGTATGTTGCAGATAATTTAGAAAGGATGAACCAATTATCAAAAAGAAAAATCCTGTCTTGTAAAAATTTGGATCCACTACAATAGAGTCTCAGCTGAAGGAATTGATCTTTCAATGATGGTGTGTGCATAGCCCTTTGCTGCTTTGGAGAGTTTGGTCTCCTGCACCTGGAACTCCTTACATGGTAGTGGGATTCTTGCTATCAAGGGAGCTGAGAAAAAATTCTTCATACTAGAAAAATTACTACATTATTAAGAAGAAAAATGCTTCACAGGATGTGGAAAGATACTTTCCAAAACCAGAGGTTAGACAGGTCACTGCTACTATCATTTCTGCTGACAGCAATACTTTTGTATTCAGGACTGATGTGAGATTTGATGTAAAAGACACTATATATTGTTTATTGTTTCAGAGCTATTAGTGAGAAAAACTGAAAACTGAGAAATTCTCTTATCTTCCTCCTATAAAGCACTGGAGTGAAAGTGGGAGTTTGAAATAGCGTTTGTAAAGGCTTGAGCCTACAGGATAGATACCAAAGTGTTGGTATGTTGGGGGACCCCAGACACATGATGGACTTTGGACCTGCTTAATATAAGAGATTTGATAACATGATGCCTTGGCAAAAGCAAATGGAACTTTGAAAACTAGACCTAGATTATAGGAAGATTAAATCAAACAGGTTTACCTGAAAAAGAAAATCCCCTAAACTCTGCAAGCAAGAGATGTTGTTATACGGATAAGTTTGTGTATGCGACTGTAACCTAATCATCTTAGTACACATTACAAGTCTCCCTGAAATAGTATATAAGTGTTTGTATCCCACAATAAAATTGGATTCTGATCACTGAGTTAGTCTTCCCCATCTATCTCCATCACCAACAACAAAGCAGAGAAGTTAGTAAAAAGCTGTACTGTGAGAGGGCTGATGGGTCACTGGAAAGAAAGGACACTATGAGAGAAGGTTGGTAGAAGAGGTAGAATTGCAGGTGAAAAAAAAATTTGCAGCTGGAAAAAAACAAGCTTGTGCGTATAGACTGGGGAATGAGAGGCTGGAGAGCAGCACTGTGGAAAGGGATGAGGAGGTCCCGGTCAATGTCAAGGTGAATCTGAGCCAGCAGTGCCCTGGCAGCCAGGAGGGCCAGCCCTGTCCTGGGGCCATCAGGCACAGCATCACAGCTGGGCAAGGGAGGGGATTGACACCTAATTATGGATACCTGTATGAATCCTTAATTATGTTGGCTTCTCTTTTAAGATGCTTGTATAAAAAGTATGCTGGAGATGAAGGCTATGGCCAATTTGTACAAGGCCTTATATATGACAAAACATTCAAAATTGGTGTAAAGAGAAGGCAAAGAGAGAAGAAATTGATGGAAGAAACAAGATAGTTTATTCCACTATCTTTGATCAATGAGAAGGAAGAAGAGATAAAATAAGTTACAGCCCTTTGGAAAATGAAACACTGCTCCCATATTGAATATTTATTCTAAAGCCTAGTTTTTTAACAAATTCTTAACTGAAAGTGCGAAAATTTGCATGAAACATCCAGAAAGAAAAAATAAAAGTGTATTTTTATGCTTTCCTCATTTATATGCAGAATTAAATATCTCAAAGTATATTTTGCTTCCGTTCTTTCTTCCTGTTTGGACCAAAACATGAAATAAAACTGCAAATTAATTTATTTAAGGCTAAGTTTGAATCTCAGAGAATGCCACTCTCAGGATGTGGCAGTTCATATTCTATCAGAGCAGGCTTGCCTATTTCTGAACAGTCTCTAAACACAAAACAGAAGATAAAAGCTAGGAATAGAACAACAGGAAGGATACATGCACCACAGCCAGTAGTAGAGAAGAGATTTCAAATGCAGTGTAGTGCCAATCACCCTCACAGCTTTAAAATTAGGTAAAGCTGCCACATCTCCCATTCTGCCAATACTACTTTTTAAAAAAAAAAAAAAAAAGCAATCAGTTCAGATAGTCTGTATTTTATTTGGACATACAGTAGAAGTATGAATTCCTGTCCTCAAACAAATGAGGACAGCATTGCCTGTCTTCCAAGACACAAATGAAAACCTAGACACTTTAAAGCTGGCATGTATTTTTCTCACACCTGAAATCTAATTGAAAAATCCACTTTTTACATCCCAGCTGACCCACTTCTGCTCAAGAAGCTTTAAGTAAGAGGCCAGTCATGAAAGGCACATTGGCATTCTTTTAAGTTCCAAGCTGAAATTCTGACATGGGTATGAATATGCTAAATGTATTAGCAAAATATAAATGAGTAGTAGAACAGAACACTCTTTTTAATAATATTTAAAATTAACTACATTTATGTTAATGACACACACACAGAGAATGAGGACTGCAGTTAATAATTAAACAATGAAACTCTTTTGAAGGGAAGATATTCTGTGCATCAAGGTCAATGAAGTTAAATAACAAGACAGTTCATAAATCCCAGATAATAAACATCAAATGAAAGCAATTTAGTGACTATGCTGGAGTAAATACTACTGTCAGTTGCTGGTTCATTCACCAGCTCCATGTATGTGGATACTGTGGAATTTTCTTGTTACAGAATCAAAACTAAGTTCTGAATTACTTCAGTGACATAATTTAAAAACACTTAGTGCTTCTGCATTTCCAGCTCTTTGTTAAAGGTGTAGCCACTTGGATCAATTGAACACTTCCCTTACAATGAACAATTTCATTTCTATTTCTTCTCCTGTGTCGCCAGAAATCAAGGACATTAAATTAATGTTATATTTACTGAGAAAATATTTCTAAAGGAACTTTACTGCATGAATAGATGACAGCAACAGAAGTTGGGAATAAGCGTATTGACAGACAATGTTCTTACCTAATATGCAGGACTGAAAATGTAGACTTATACTTCTCAGAATTACAAACTAGTCAGTGAAATGACAGCTGTATTACTTTTATTTAATACAATCCTGTAGCCCGTTCACTTTAGCCAATGATGAATGGTTTTAGAATAAAACCCAATGGTATTACCAGTCTCAGCACTGTCTATCTCACCCTAATTTAGAACAAATAATCAATTGCAAACTTTAAAATGATCCTGTGAGAAGTTTTTAGAGAGTTGCTTGAAATCAATTCAGAATTGCTATATAAACAATATGAGAAGATATTTATGCTATATAAACAATATGAGAAGATACTTATTTATTTGACTGTTCTGCTTCTAGATCTAGCTCTAGAACAAAAAGATTGGGGAAAAAAAAAGAAAACTTTTTTTATCCCTGTTGTCATGGTTTGGTTTTGTTTGAAGCCAAAACCACTACACTGT
Organism: Melospiza melodia melodia; assembly: GCF_035770615.1. Classification (NCBI taxonomy): domain Eukaryota; kingdom Metazoa; phylum Chordata; class Aves; order Passeriformes; family Passerellidae; genus Melospiza; species Melospiza melodia. Next base: position 81,922,306 of record NC_086194.1, read on the forward strand.
ATATGTTCTTACAGAGGTGAACCCTTACTAATACAACAATTAAGCTTGCTTTGAGCTTGCAATTTCTTGCTGCAAAGCTCATTAAGCTACCCTTACAAACCAAGCCCTTATGTAAAACTCACCTTGAATTCAACTGGGGTTTAGCACAGAGAGAAAATAAAAAACATGGGCCTTAAAGAAGGGGGCAATTCATTTGGTATTTTGCACATTATACATATATTTATACATATTTTGCACATGATACATATAACATATACATAAAACATTTTGTGCCACTTTTTTGGACTGTTACAAAGGTTTAGAGAAATGGGAATTAGGCCAAAAATAAAGTAGTGTAGTTTATAAGCATTTTCATCCTATCAACTTTATGCAATTTTGCACTTCCCCCTATTGATGATGAGGCTATGAAGGCATAGTGCATGGTGGACAAAGCAAACTTTCAGCATTCACACTCTGTTAATTAATTCATCACCTAAAAGCTAGGTATTGATTTTTTTAATGGCTCTACAAATCTGTTTAAGCTACTATGATGTAATTAAGAGGATGTGTGTTTACTGTAAATTATCTAACAAGTACATGGACTGTGCGTTCAGCAATAATGAAACTTTTTGCTCAGACAACAGGCAAATTGACTGCTGGAAATTGTTTTGCCACTAATTTTATAAACTACCATGATTATTGTCAAGATGGATTTTTAAAAATCTCCTACAACAGTAAAAATAGAAAGATAATGATGATCCTTGTTTTGAAAGGGACAAGAAATCTTGTGCCAATTCAATGGTGGGGAGTCAGCTACTTAACAGAAGTGCCCACAGGGATGGTGAAATAAAAATCTCAAGCCAAGCCTTACAGGACAATTAGTGTACTATAGTGCATGAGCTCCTTGTAAAACATTCTATCCAAAATGCTAGCAAAATTAAGAGCAAAGTCTTAATTCCCACAGATGGTATCTGATTATCTACTAAAATCCTACTATAAAGTCAAAGTAACACATGAAACTGTTATTATCTTCTTCCATTGGAAGTATGGAGACTTATGGTTAAATGCATAATGATGTGCAACATATGTCTGCTATGAGTGCGAGCAAATCTGTAGTCAAGTGAACCACTGACATGCAGACTATATAAACAATACTGGAGCAGCAACCTAATAAACAGCACACACAGCTTGCTGCAAATACAATGGATTTCTTACCCTATGTTTACTCTGCAAAAATGAAATACACTTAGTATATCATTATCACTGCCAGGAAAAAGAAAAAACAATGGTATATATTAGGGGGGAAAGGAAGGAAGTTTAATCACAGATGTTAAAACAAGAAATTCAAGAATTAGTGCTTTGTGAAATGGGCAAAAATTATGCCAGGTAAATCTCTTATTGAAACAATAAAAACATTCCAGTATGGAAAGGTCCACGAGATCTTGACTTCTGACCAACAACCTCTACAATGTTTTCAACATGAGAAGATATCCTGAAGATACCTTTGCCTGCAAATCCCTAGCTTTTCAATTACTGTTGGAAAAAAATACTTCTAGCCATCTATGCCTCTACGGTTGAAATGTGGCATACATATTTTATTGTGCAGTAGCCTCCAGAGGGAGGACTTCAACACTTCTGCTGAGAATAGTTACTATTATTACTCAGTTTTCAAATGACATCCAACTGTTAATGGGAGAAGGGAGGATATTTGAAGGCATTCATCATGCAGAGATAAAAAGACATCAGAATAATCTGTCTATGTCTTTTCATAACACTAATTAGGAGTGGAGCTTAGATTTTTTTAAAAATAAAAAATGCACAATTTTATTCTTAGTAGTGAAAATGAAGATATTTCTAAATATTTAATAAAAAAGCGTGAACATATTTTTTTAATGTCACATTTTGGTTGAAGGAAGGACTGTCCCAATGGTACACTAATTTATTTTATTTTTGCTTTGCTTTGCAACTATACTGAAGTTTTGCATAACCAGCCCTTTTCACCAAGGCACTGTTCCATTCTTACTGGTGGAGGTAAAAAAGGAAATTATTTTTACACCTGTAGGGTGCAGAAGAGACAGACATCTCAGTACTCAGTCCTTTCTCCTGAAGTGTTGGGGAAGACAATGGCCTGCTAAAAGAAGCTAAAAGAAAATGGAATAGAAGAAAACATGAAGGTAATTATTATGTGTATGCATGGCATAAAGTGTGAATCAATAATTAAAGAGTTAATTATCTCACCAGTTATGGATACAGGTTTGGGATTAATCCCTGCAAACAGATGAAAAGGCAATTATGGTCCCACCATGCAGCACAAGATAACCAGTCCTTCTCTGGCTGCACAGATGGGGATTCACAACAGTGCCGTGCTCCCACAGAGTAAATAATTTTGAAATGATGAGTGGCAACACACTGCAACAACCAGTGGCAATGCAGTAATGTTCTACACCTCTGTGTGTCCAGATTGAGAATCCTCTAGCAGTGATCACTGCATAGTGTTAAAGCATACTTCTAAAGAAAATCAAAGTGAGTAGCACTAAGTAAACCAAAATGTCTTCTAAGACAATTAATGTGCTCTCTAGTCATTGTTGTACACTGAAAACTTTTATTTGTGCTATAGAAATGGAGTCATGGATTTAATGAAGTCATAATAGGTGATCTGGAAAATAATTAATTTCTAAATATTTCACAACATAACTATAACTATAACTATAACTATAACTATAACTATAACTATAACTATAACTATAACTATAACTATAACTATAACTATAACTATAACTATAACTATAACTATAACTATAATTATAGATACTTTCATCAATTTTCCCTTATAAAATCCCAGTGCCAAAGCAGTAAATGCTGAAGGGAAAGCATATTCAAACTATAGTTAAATTATACCTCAAGAGATTAGCAACAAGTGTTTTCAAATTATCAGTCAGTTTTAGTGAGATCTGAAGAGGAGAGAAGCCTGAAAGACGACAAAGATAATGCCCTCAGAGGTAATCAACAAAAATTCATAAGGAAACAAAGTTCACTAGTTTCACTAGTTTGGCTTACAAAACATTTACTTAAGTATGGGATGTAGTTGTTGAGATTCCACTCTTCTTTCTAAAGACAGAGACTTGGGCTGTAAAACACACTTCCCATGACAGCAGATGAGAGCCCACAGCAGAATTTGGTTTTGGTACTATATAATCCTTGAATTTAAAAAAAAGCAAAAAAAAAAAAAAAGCTGGTTTTGCTTTGTATGTGGCAATCTATGTATTACTCACTATTGCCAACCTCAAGCTTTTGAAAACTGTGAGTCAAGCCACAAAACATCATGAGATTAGCTGTAACATGAGTTACTGCAAAATAAATTGATACATTTGTGAAGTTTTTTTCTCTTTTAATACAGGGTGAGTTCAGGTCATGTTTTTGCAACTTTTCTTCACAAACACCGAGGCTAGAGATCCTTTTTTTTTCCTAGTTGATTTGAGCTAAGAACCCATAAGACTTGGTAGCACTGACACTTCTCAAACACCATGCATAGCTGCATCGACCTCGAGGACTTTCACTTCCCTCTCCTCAATGGCAGGGAAGGCCAATTCAGTGATTACCAGGATAATACAGCTGCAGCAAAGGTCCCAGCACATGGCAAGTGCATGGAGAGCCTCAACAGCAGCAACAGGTCTGTGCGGGACCAAAGGACACGTGAGAACCTAGTGACCAGAGCAATCTGCCACCAAACAAGTTCAGTCATGGCTGCAACAGATGGTGGCTCTCACAGGGCACCTCACCTCCCACCAGATGAGTGCTAATGATGCAAAGAAACTCTGCTTGGCAAAGGCAGTGGAATTTCAGCCACAGTGTCTCTTTCCAAAAATATTTTACTGCAATTAAGCTTCATTCTTCTCAAAACATTTGGGCATTCAAAAAGAAAACCCAATCTCTACCCCTGGAAACTAAATAAGTCAATGTCTAAATATGTAGAGGTAAGTTGCATCATGTTCAGTTTGTGTGGGAAGTTATCACCTTCTCATGCCACAGGCATAAACCTTCCCTAACTCCTGTAGGTTCCCAACACTTTTTCTTATGGCTAATATTAATTGCATCAATACAGAGCACATAACAACCAACTTGTTTAGCTGCTCTGTACTCAGATTGTTCAGACTCCACATTTAAGTATAGGATGTTCTAGCCATTAACATGCACACAGAGCTATTTCTATTTTCTTTCTCCTGTGCTCCTTCTTGGGTGGCAGAAATAAAAAAGAGTTTTGGGGAATGTTGAAATTAAAACTGCTCCACAGGGGCAGTTTGAAGAAGACTTAGGAAACTATTTTTAGTGAGGTTGGGTTTTTTTCCCTTTATTGCTTTTTTTGAGGTTACTTTCTATTCATCGTAACCAAAACTTTCTGTGGGAATGGACCACACTTTTTCAGTCATGTCCACAGCATCTTCTCAAAGTAAAGGAGATGATTTCACACAGTGAGAGCAGACATTCACACACTGCTCAGGGAAGCTATCTGGAGCATCCCACTGAAAATGGCATCTCTGCCTCATTCAGAGTGGGAGTTTATAGCTGAGGCAGCATCCTAGATGCTGCTTTTTTTCCTAGCCTACAATTTCAAAGTGCATCAAGGAAACTTCTGAGGTTTGAAAAACTTAGCAGGATAAATTTTCCTTTTCAACTGTCATAAACAATTAATTTGCAGATTGCCAACTTAAGATATTTACCAGTTTTAGGATTTATACAACTATCAGCCATCCCTACTTGACAAAAATTCAGTACCAAGAGACTGAGTTGCAATTTGGAATAATTATTTACTTCAGAAACGAATTAAAGAAACTGTTCCTCCCATGTTGTTCTAGCTCCTGAGTTCTAGAACTTGATCTTTTGCACCCATTTAACTTCCAGTTTCGAGCTTCACATAGAAACCTCCTGTTTCTAAATCTTGTAGTTCCCCACTACATTTTACAGTGGGAGCACTTAACCTAAAGGCCAAGGTCCTGCATACCAAAATTATGCAACTCATCTTTGACACACAGCCTGGCACTCCATGTCTCAACAGCCCTGTGTCCTCTCTGCCACTGTGTCCACTGTCTGCCACAGTGATAAAAAGGCTTTGATGTTTTGTGTCAAGGTTGTGGAAAAATGGGTAGCAGGAGTAAATGGGCACGTCACATCTTGGGAAAGGCATTAATCTCACTCATCTCCCATGGTCTGTTTTGAGAATAGATTCAAGGAGCCCCTCTGCACAACTCCACACGTGTGAACTCTCCCACTGTATAAACCAATACATTTCAACTGGTCCTGTGTCTAATAATGGGACGGCCAAACAATAAATCTTGATATATTGCATCTGAATACTTGCAGGAAAGCCATAGATATCTGTCAACATTCCTTTATACCTTTTTCTTAGAGAGACTAAGGGATAGAAGCAGGAGAAATGGATCTTGCTTGTATTTTCAAGGTCAGTTTCTTCTAAATGACTTCTAGAGAATTTATTCTAGGAAAGTGCATCTAGGACAGAAGTGTCCACAGGTGAAAGCACAGTCAAGCTTTCTTTTCTGACAGGTTTTGACACACTCTGGGACTAGGGCCTAGCAACTTCAGTTGCAAATAAAAAGAATTAGAATAAAACAATATTAGGGCACTTCTGCATCCCAGAATTACTCTAACCCACTGCTCTTGTGTTATACAACAGTATTCCCCTAGTGTCTTTGCTGATGAACTCATAATATCCACCACAGGATTCCAGCACAGAGCCACCTGGGAGCAAAGGGAAATTCCGATGAGAACAGAGCATGTGGAGCTTGCAGTGCTGCCAGGAAGCAGCACTGAATATTGGCACCATCTTTACTTTTAGTGTTCCAGCTCTGCTTTCCATGTATAACTCAGTATAAGATGCTGGATTTTTGGTATGCCATAGCCCAGCTGTATCAAGGAGACTGCAGAAGTGATTCTTTTAAGCTGGTACAAGCTTCTTCCAAACAAACTTTGCTTCATTCAACCAATTAAAAACACCAAACATTTTTGTTCATTATTTGAAACTGAAGTCCAGCTGGCCTAAGAAACTCTATATGACTCTGGTTAGTGTGCCCAAATTCCTGGTGCTGCTGCAGCTCTTGTAAACACCACAAATGGGTTTTTGCCAAAGTCTGTAGCTGAAGAAATGACAAACCACTGCAGATTCAAAACACGAGCGTGTCACTGCTGACTGCTGTTGCGACACAGAAGACACTAAAAATATAACTGTGGCAAAACTGTATTTTGGAGATCAGTGCAAACAGCAAAAGCTCCAGTAAACAAGTTCTGCTTTCACCTCATTGAGGTGTTTAGCTGGATGAAAAGGGGCACAGGGAAGGAAAGTTACCTTCAGAAAGAATTCATACATGCCAGTGAATCAATTTTCTGACAACTGGACAAGTTTTTTACGTGTAATGAGGCAAAATGAAATTGGATAACAACAAAAACAGGCATTTTTAAATTAGTAGTTAACAAATATGTTGCAGTTTTACACTGTTGTTTCCTACTGTCCTGAGCTTTCATGTTCATACAGCTGAGCTCTCATGTTCTCACAATCACATTTTCCTCTAGGTAAGAGATGATTTAGTATAAAACCATAGGGTCTAAGAAACCACTGAGAGTAGAGTAGGGCAGCCATCCCCTGTGGCTTACTACAGTTCCCTCTTTTTTGTTTAAAGCCTTTGATTTGCTTCAACCTGTTAGGCATATGTTTCCATTCAACCTAACTTCTTTCAGTACCCTCCTCAGAGAAATATTTCTAGCTCTATTGGTGATTTATAGTTACATCTCAAAATAGGCACATTTGTTTTCCTTGTTTGCCACCATATTATCCTGTTATGATGGACTGACTTTTATTCAGCTTCAACTAAAGCTTTTTTATTTGTCCATTTGACTATCATGAGACTGTTGGATAGGTTTTCTATGACTATGTAAAACGTATTTCCATCATTTATCACAAAAATATGAATTTAGATGAATTAATATGGCTGATTTAGCCTTCCCTAAAGGAAATGTATAATACTTTACAGAAATAGCGTTTCTTTTTATGCAAAAATCCCACTATAAATCACAGAAAACTAACTTGGACATCCTGCTTACCCATGATAACTCAAAATAGATGTACCCATAAGCAAATACCCACATGCATGGGCTTCTTTGTCTTTATTTCACCTGTGTCTGCGTGAAAATAGCGTTCAAGGGAAGTGCTGGAAGGGCAGACTTGGAAACACAGCACAAATCCTGATTTTATCTGCACAGTCAACAGAACAGAGACTTCCATGAGCGTGCCTTTGGAGAATGAGCTCAATGCGCAAGCAGGGAGTGCCTCCTGCATGCTCTCTGTTTGCCCTGAGCCCTCTCCCAGTCACCCAGAGCCCCTTGGCAGGGCAGATGCACACAAGTGAGCCTCCAGATGCTCTTGTGTTCTTGCAGTAATTTTTCATTGCTGTTAACTTAGATCAGTCTTCTGGAGAGAACCTGAATCCTCTTTTTTGTTTCTCGAGCTTTCCTTCTCACATTATCAAGTCAGTAAACAGCTATACTGAATCTCAGTGTGCTCAAATGTAGCTTTCCATCCTGAGCCTCAAATCCCTGATCTTTGTTTTGAAGTTGTGTCAACTTCTACTTCCCTTAAGTATGAGATACCAGCTCTATCAGCCACTTGTTGGGAAACTGAAAAAACAACTTTTATCTTATGCTGCCCTTCACATATAAGAAACTTCCTGTCAACACCAACAGCACTTACACATTATCTGTTTTCAAATCTCACCTTGAATATATTCTTTGCTATGATGTTCAAGGCAAAACAAAACAGAAGAAAAAAAGAAAACTGAAAACAAAACAAAAGCAAAACAGTGTCAGAGACAGGAGAAAAAAAAAGTCCAGAAAATGAAACATAAAAATATTTACAATATTGAATGAATATTTCTACTTAAAAAAAAAAAAAAAAAAAAAACCTAAAAAAAAAATATAAGTTGTATGGGCTTAGTGATAAAAAATGCAAGGGGAAAAGGTATATCTTGCCAATTTCATAAATTTTGACTCAGTCTTCTCCATCTCTTCTCTGCCCTTCACAAAATCTTAACAACCAACTTGCATCTTCAGTCTCCTTTTGGAACCTTGAACATCTGAGCTTCATGTCTTCCAGTTTTCCTATACGATAGCAAAAGCTAAGTTAATTTATTTCTCAATGAAAAACAACATCACAGGACTCCAGGAGGAAGAATTTAAACAAAGGCATCAAACACCACAAACCTCAAGACACAAATAATCAGATTTCCTAGGACAGGAGAATTGGAAAATAGTCTGTCAGACACTGATGCCTGAGGTAGTGGTTTGCCTCAGCTCACAGGCTCTCTAAAACTAGCCTGAACTACATATTCCTCTTTTTTTTTTTTTTTTTTTTTTTTTTTTTTTTTTTTTTTTTTTTTTTCCCTAGGGCTCACTGAGAAAACAGATTTCCTACCACTATCATGAGGTTCACTGGGAGGTTAAAAACATGGAGAGTTATCTTCAAGTATAGAAAGAGTAAAGTTTATTGTGTAAACATTTACACTGTGAGCTGACCTTCTTCTGACTTCAACTGGTAAAGAGTCCAGGGGGAAATGTTTTGGGGCAGGAGTCCAGGAAGCTGAATGGAGTGGGAAGATAAAGAGTGGTCTGCAGTTGGACGGGGCAGTGGGGAGAGAGACAGATGAATGCCCCTCTGGCCCATGAGAAGGACTGCACAGCTTTGGAAACAGATTCCATGACACTGATCTCAGAGACAACCACTCCCTGTGTCCTTATCGGAACAGTTGCTTAGAAATCCAGGAAGATGGAGCACTTCCCTGAGGGTGCAGAGGTAGAGGACATCCCAGGGCCATGACGGAACACTCCCTCTGTGTCATCCTTTGAACTGCACACCACAATCGAGATCCTCTGGGCAATCCCCAGTTCAGGCACCTGAGCTCTCCCGAGGTTAAGCTGTGCATGCACTGAGATCCAGCCACCTGAACATGATGCCATTGTAGATGCCCAAGGGCATCCCACAAAACATGTGTCTGTGGGGGGTGGGGAGGGAGTGTTTTCTGTAGGTCTGAGCATTCAGCCCCATGGGAAAGGTTCAGATTCTAGGATGCCTCAGGTGGCACCTGATGTGCCTGCATGCTTCCATCTGGAGCTGTCTGCAAAACATACCGACTCCCAGAAGAATTCAACTGTCTATAGAGCTTATTTACTAATACATATCATACATCCTATTATGTATTGAACAAATTATTTCTTATATTTTCAGTAATCTGAAGGACCTCTGAGGACCTCAGTTGTCCACACATGGCATATAGTGCTTAGGATATTTAAAACATCCTAAGGTGTCTAAGACATCCAGATAGCAATATCAAATATTACACAGGACCTGAAAGGTATCTATAACAACCTGACACTGTGCCAAGTGGGAAAAAATCAGGTAACTCAAACCATACTAGATAGATTGAGCAATTTCTTGGGTTTTTACTGTAGAAATGGGATGAATGTTGGTTAACTTACACAGTGACCCCTCACCTATCCCCTAATTTCTGCATGCTCAGTGTGATGGGGTATGTGGTTTGTGATGGGGTTTGGCAAGGCTTTCTGCTGGTATCATCCTAGAGGACTGTAATTTACAGACAACTCAAATGAGCTGCCAGCCCTAAACCACTGGATAATTGACATTTCCCAGTCAAAGCAAGACAGCAGATTTTGTGTAGGTGTGGACATGGGAACAGTGCGTGGAGAGAGATCTGTATAACTTCTCTGCCAGTAAAATAAACAGACCATCCCTGTCTATTAAGGAGAGTGATGATTAAATGTGTGGCATAACTTCTTAAATTTTTTTCTGTGCACATCAAAGTAAACTCTAGGGTACTTCATGAGGTAGCTAGAAACAGAAGAAACAATGAAGATATATGAATGTTTTTCCTCAAGCTGAGACATTTTTTAATGTCCTCAGAGGAGGAGCCTACATCGTAATGCAAAATCCCAGGCACCCCTTCTTCACTTTTTTGTTGTTATTTAGGTTTCATATGCAGAGACACATTTTCACATAGCAAAGGATAATTAATTTGCTTGGGCACATGGATTCCTTGAGCTATCACACCCCTTTCAATCCCAGTTCACTGTGTTTGTCTGTGTGCTTCATATACAGGGTATTTTTCCTCCAAAAACCAGTAACTGGGAAAGGAAAAAACCCAAAACAGTTACACAGAAAAAGAAAAACAAAACAGAAAAAAAAAAAACCAAAACAAAACAAAACAAAACAAAACAAAACAAAACCACACACATAAAAAAAAAAAAAAGAAAAAAAAAAAAAAGAAAAAAAAAACACCAAAAAACCCCCACCAAACCAGTATTCAACACAGAATCACAGGTGCAGACATTCAGTTAAGATTTATTATATATTTCTGTCACCTTTTATAAAACTCAATAGACAGCTACTTTGGCTTTATTTTTATTTCAATTAATATTCTGTGTTTCCTTTTCTCATAAATTTTGGGAAATACAGTAGAGAGAAAGACAGTGCTGAAAATATCAGGTACCTCTGTCAGACAGTCAAGAATTCAAATACAATTATAAGGAATGAGTTTTAAGTGAGGCAAGAGAAAGAGGGGCAAAACCCCATGTGGTCCTCCTTTGAGCAGTGACAGGACAGTTAGAGTTACAGCTAAGACCCTTGAGAAGGACACTGGTGGCTTTCCAGGGCAGATATTTGACTGCAACTTCAGACCATCCATGTCAGAACTTCGTATGAGGTTTAAAGTGCAGAGTGATGGAGTTATCCAAGAAAAAGGCATTCATAAGTCTTCAAGCAGGAAAGGCCAATAATTACAGTACCGAGGTATCCAATACCTTTAGTGCAGTATGAGGTGACTGCAAGACTTCATGGCTCTGTGCTGTGGAGACATTCCTCTCTTCTTTAACAAGGCAATTAAAGCATTGCACACTCACTCTGTAGTGAAGACTTGTGCAGGTATTGAGCAGCAGAGAAGTCAATACATGAAGCCATTAGAGAAATGATTTCTTATGAAAATTGCCCTCTCCATCTCTTCTCTAATCAAAGTGGAGAAATTTCTGCCTCCTGCTGCTACCCTACATTTCTCTCTCCTTCTCTTTCTCCTTCTCTCTCTCTCTCTCTCTCTCTTTCTGTGCAAATTCTCAAAATGCCCCACAAAAGAGATGTGAAAATTTGGACTGACTCAAGCCCTAAATATCTGACAGCAATCCTATGCTGAAATCCTAGAGGCAGAGTGGAAAATATTTCTGGAGAATAACTGGAATTTTTCCAAGAATTTTTAAGAGCTTGAATCTCTTGGGGGAATATATAAAAACAACCTCATGATTCAGCTAACCAAGGTAGTAAAACAAGTTCCTGAAGGCAGGGATCAGCACTTTGAATATATTTGGGTGCTTCCTTTAATCCGTGTTTCTTTTTCCTTCTTCTGTCCTTTTCCCAGTTCCTTTTTCCTTTGAAGTAAGAAAGGTAGACTTTATAAGTTACTTTTCCTTCTCACCCAGCCAACAGGGAAGGGTCATAAGTAGGGCAGCCAGTTCCCTCTTCTTTGAAAGCTGTATGAGTGTTCTACTTTAGATACACATCCTCCTGCCTAAGCCCCAGCACAGTGTGAGCCTTATCACAAATTTATAAGCTCCAGTTCTGTCCTTTATACTACCTAGTCCAGACATGTAACATCTTCTTAATTACAACTCAAATGTAGAAAGCATACCATTGTCATCTTTCATGATTAAAACAGAGTAAAGCATCTATTGCAGTTTCTTATAAAATGGTGTTTAATTTCCAGCACAAAAACGACCACCACTGCAGGACTTAAAAATGCTTGCACGCATTCCCAGTTCTGGAAGTGGGATCTCCCATGTTTGAAGAAGCCTGTCTGACCCCATGAATAATGAACTATTTAAGAAGTTCAAGAAGAATCCTCAAAGAGATCAATCAAGTGAGACCAAAGAGAATGACAGGAATACAAGATTAAAGAAGAGTCTGTGAATAATCTTGACAAAGTTGATTTGAGCACTTAAAAGTTTAATAGATTTAACAGGCAGTGGCTAAAGCTAACTCACATATTATGGCTTGCATGATCCTAGCTGGAAGCATTTTAGATACACATGAGCAGTCTCAAATCACCTGAACTTTGCAAAGTATGCAGCCCTTGGCTATTATTTAAGGAAACATGGTGGCTGCTAGAAGTTTATTGTTTCTTAAAGGTATCAGGACAAGATCATGATTTAACCAACAAGAGAAAAGTTTCTAAGAACAGGGAAACTTCAGTCATCAGTTATATCTCTGCTAGCAAGTGGTGTGACAGAGTAGGTAATTGAGGCTGTCACTGCTGACACCTCCACCCCATATGCAGTTCGCAGGTTTTATTTCAGATTTGAACCTATCTCATAAAACAAATTACTCTTCCATGTGCATGGTTCAACACTTCCAAGAGGACTATTCCCTGGCTGGAGTCCTCTTGGAGTTGTACTGCATCTGATATGCAGCTAGAGCAAACCTTTCAGTTTGTCTTCAGGGCTTGTTGGGACAGGACAAAGGGAAATGGTTTTAAATCAAAAGAAGATAGATTTAGACTGGATAAAAGGAAGAAACTTTTTATGGTGAGGGTGGTGAAACACTGGAAAGGTTGCCCAGAGAGGTAGTAGGTGTCCATTCCTGGGAACATTCAAGGTCAGGCTGGATGGAGCTCTGAGTAACCCGATCTGGTTGAAGACATCCCTGTTACTGCAGGGGGTTTGGAGTAGGTGGTTTTTAAATGTCCCTTTTAACCCAAACTATTCTATGAATTCAGAGCTCTGAAGAGAAGGAAAGCTCAGAATCTGAAAATCCCCCCAACTTAGTAGTGCTTCCATGGAATGAGGCAATACAGACAATGAGATTTAAAATGACATCATCTCTATGCACACATTAACCTTACAAACAGCAGGAAGTAAACTCCTAGGCCTTGCATCCCAAACCTTTAGCCCGTTTAAAATTTATGTTCAGTGCTCGATCTCTATCTCTTCAAAAACACTGAGCCACCAGTCAAGAATGGAATTTAACATCGTGCCAGACATAAAAAAACCCTTATCCATGACTCAATGTCCGCAGACAAAGCGTTTCTGAGTCACACTGAAATTCAGTCCCAGGAACCAACAAATGTAAACATACCATTCCCCCAGCCATGTGATGGGCTCAGAGTACAGTAAGTTACAAAGTGAGGACATACAGTAAAGTATGTGAAAACCAACCCTCCCCACTAGAGATTACGCCTCCATACAACTAACCAAGAAAGAACTATGCACCAACTCAAAGAATTTGAGGATCAGAAAGCAAAAGAATCAAAACTATCCCACCATTAGCCTCCAGAGCTCATTTTATCAAAAGGAATGTCCTTTTGTCCATGGAGACACAAATAAACTTAAAAGTCATCAAAAATATGAGAATACTTCTACAGTCAAGTGCCCACTTTATAAACAAGATGGCTTATTTCAATTAATATCCCATCTTTCCTCACTTGAACAAAAGCTGACCCCAGAAAAGCACATGAAGGAACATGTACATCCTTTAAAAATACAAATAACCACACTGGAGAAGATTGGCCTCTTCACAGACATCAAATGATGCACAAATTAAGGCACTTCACCAAACCAAGGTCTCAGTTTGCTGAAGCAGGCTTTCCAATTGGCAGCAAATGAGGCTGAAGTACAAACAAGAGGTTTCTGTTATCTGTAGCATGAAATTTCAGGTCATACTTGTACATGTAAGTGCAACAGGTCTGCATTTCATAACCCCAGAAGCAAATGTGAGTGCTTTTAAAAAGAAAAGAAATCTGTTGTATTATTTTCTCATTTATGCCTGCACAAGAAATTGACCACAAAGAAGTTTCATTGTCATCTGACCTGCAACCATTAATATCAGTACAGAAAAATATTTATTACTAAAAAGATAATTTAGCAATGAACTTCAATGTGAAAAAACTATTAAAACCCAAGACTCAGGTGAAATAAATAAAAATCTTCTGCATCACTCTTCTTACATTTTGTACTTACCTCTGTAAGTATCTTAAGTTTTTCAGTTGTTAATTCAAAGATAATAAAAGAGGTATTAAGCCTGGGCAGAATATTCATTCTTTCCCCCTCTACTGATGTGAATCACAAAATCAGAGAATGTGCAAGGATGGAAGAGACCACAGTGGGTCATCTGTTTCAGCCTCTCTGCTCAAGCAGGGTCATCCTAGAGCACACGGCGCAGGATTGCATCCAGGCAGTTCTTGAAAGTCTCCTGTGATTGAGGCTCTTGAAAGTGTACTAGAAAGTACAGCCCAATTAAATTAGTCAGAGATGGGTGCACAGTTGGCTGAAAATTGCTTTTAAAATCTTGGTATAAACATTCACAATTAAACAGCACATATTTTTTTAACATGGCCTCCCAAATTCCATGGTATTTTACAGTTTCATTAGCAAACAGAGTAAAGAAAACCTTAGTGGCCTTTGAAAACAGCATCAAACAGGGTGGTTAGCAGGCACTTCTGACATGGTAAGACTAGAATGGAAAAGGTCTTTGTCCACTGGAGCAATACTCTGATAAACAGATGAGGTCAGAAAGGAGTAATGCAGATTCCTGTACTTAAGTTAGAATTAGTATCTCTATAAATTTAATAGGGGAAAAATCCAGATGATCAGAAGGTTTGCAGAAAAGAATTTGAGGGATTTCAAACTGCATATGAGTCAACTAACTGCTCTGTTTGAAAAAAAAAAAAAAATACACAATTGAAGACGTAAAAAAAGAAGTGTATCCTTTTATACAAGGAATCCTCTCACTTTTCCTTTTCCTGGGCATTGTGTCAGTTGCAGGAGCAGTCTTCTAGGAGGGCAGCAGCCTCTGGATGTCCACAGGAGAACAGGGACTGTAAAGAAAAAATGGGATTCTTTAGTCTAGAGAAGAGGGCCTCATGTTTGTCTTAAAATATGGAAAAGATTGCCATGAAGAACCATCTATTCTCTTTATCCACCATGGCTACAACAAAAATGATAGGTTTAAATCCCAGCTGTGAAGATACAGAATAAATATTAGGAAAATGTTTCCAACAATAGGGTGCCAAAAATAATAACAAATAAAGGGCTAGTGATATAAGGGTGAGAACTTTATAAGATCCTTACTTAAAATTTGGGATAAGAAAGATCTTATGGTCTTTTGTTGATGTTGTGTCTCTAATTCTAGAAGAACAGATTTGTAGAAGAGTTTCTCTGGTAATCTCAGAAGACACTAAGATAAAAACTGTCAGACAGGCAGTTCCACTGAGTCTTTGACCGTGTGTGTGCACTCACACAATGTTCTGTGTGAGCATGTATGTATCCTCCTACATGTGTGTGCCTGGGCATGTACAAGCCTGTGTTCATGTATATTCTTGTATGAACACAGTGTCCTTGATATCTGAAATTCAACTTTGAAAACATTTAACAAAGATTGCCCTCCCCTGAACCTCAGCAATATAAAGGGTGATGCATGTAGGATGGCTGCTATCTAGAGATTCTTGTCCACCCTTTTCTTCCAAAGCAGAGCAGGTTTGGAGAGGTGAAAAGGTAGATGTGAAGAGGGTTTTCTACCTGAAAGGGCAGTTGGCAAAGTCTGTGTCTCATTTGCATCCTCGTGTAGCACTGAATGTAGCAGTGACAGCAGTATAAAACTGCCTTGAAGAGAAAACCAGATCCTTATATGATTATAGTTATATATGAAGAGCTATTGATCTGCAGATTTGTTCCACAAGGGAAGACTATTCAGCAAGTGTGTCTGATGAGACTTGCACATAGTAGCTTAATGGTGGAACCAGAATATGATACAAAATAAACATCCAAGCAGCGCAGACTATATCTAAACCTGGTGAATGAAGGAGACAATTATCCTCAGTATTCAGACCAAATGGTTTTAATTTACACTTGGCAGCACCTTTTCTCCATTTTGGAATATCTAGACAAAGTTTTCCTCAGTATTGCATTCCCACTCTACAGTTTCAGTGCTCTGGGTGGCTGCCCAATGAAAAGCTAATCAACTATGCACATTTCACTTAATCATACCAATATATCACCTCTACTCATGACCACACAGCCCAGAGAGTGGCAGCACACAAGAAACCTGAGAGCATGCTGAAGTTAGATGGGAAGACATGAAGGAAGTTAGGTAATTTTATTACAAGAACAAAGTTACTTAATTAAATCCCCTTAAAAGTTTATGAGATGGTCTGAGGAGGCCAGGAAAGAAAGTTTTCCCCAAATGGAACACAGCAAATACTAAAATACTAGCCCGCATTACTCGCAGGAAGGAGGGAATGGGAACTTACCCTAAAAATATTTAGCTGCTTCCAGCAATGAAGAAAAGTATTTGCAATATTAAAAAAAAACCCTGCAGTAGGTTTGTGTCAGGGGTTTTGTGAATTTCTTTTTTAAAAGGTCTCCACTCACTCTTGTTGCCTCATCAAAGATACAGGCCTGGGGATGGAGGGGGAAGAGGAACGCAGCTTATACAGGGCCATTAAAAAATTTAGAATCTCTCATATAAAAATCCCTGAAGATCTCCTCTGCATTAAATACACTCGAGGGTCTCACTGTTCTGAGTAGCTCCTAGACTGCACATGTGGCTCCCCCCGAGGATGAGTGAGAATATTCCATTCCCTCAGAGATCCCCTGGCTCGCCGGGCCGCACGTGTGCAACCAGAGCGGATACACTCCAGCCGAAGGCTGCTGTGCCTGGCAGAGCCAGGATTTTGCTGTAATGGCTGAAACTGTGACCAAGAACCTGTCTCTCCACCCTTCCCAGTAATCCCCCTGCTAGCAGCATGTGGCAAGAAATCATCTCATTTCAGTGTGGGAAGGATAAGAGGAAAAACTGAATAGCAAAACCAGGGGAGTGGGGCACAAGAAAAAGAGGCAGAAAGATATGCCTAGGCAAATATATTCCAAACTGGGAGAATGTTGGGAAGCAAAATAGGGAGGAAATTACTCTTATGAGGCAATAGAGTTTGAGACTGGAGAAGATGGCAAGGAAATGGAGACAAAGGCATCAAGCTGCAGAGGGGAGAAAGCTCTGTGCCCAGCAGAGAACATGTATATGCAGAGCCTGAAGTCAGGCACAACATTCCACTTTGTCTGGGTATTATAAATGAAATTATTAACATACATTATGGTCACCTTGTGATGATCATTCACATAGGACAGCAACTTTCAATCGATTAATCTGAAACCCGTGCAGCAGAAATTTGAGCAGTTTGCCTAAACCATTGTGATTAACAATTCCAGAAGATAATTGATCCAATGTTCAGAACAATGAGACATTATACATGTACATGATGAACACTCTTTTGCTAAATTTGCAAAGTCAAACACCTAGAAAAAAGGAAAGGCTAGAATCAAGGCTATAGTTGTCTGATTTAAGACTTGCATTCTGATGCATTAAGACATAAACATATAAATTTTGCAGATTGACTTAATCAAGAATCAGGATACATCATTCTGAACTAACACTCTACTCTTTAATATTTTTTGGGGTTTTGTTCCCTGGATTTCAGATTTCCTGCAGTTGACTGTTCCATCCTTTTTCTTATTTTTATTTTTACCCATTTACTTTCTATTCTTGCAGCAAATGTAGAGGAGGAGCAGACTTCTGCGAACAAATGCATTTTCCTGTAGCAGTCTTCTTTAATCACCCAAAATTGTGTGCACCTGTGCCTGAATGAGTAAGACTGTTCTTTGGCTGAGAGCAAGCAACAGCACAGTCCAGATCTGCATAGATAAATTCTGCTTCTCTCCCAACAAACAGGCTGGCTGCATCAACACAATCTATCAGGAAGTGACCTGTGTTCCCAGCTCGTGTTCATGCATTGACTGTGCAGATGTTCTCAGGCTTGAATAAAAGAAACACACCAAGAGCACCAGGTATGGAGGTTTGTAATCCTACACATAAACCCTTATACTTACTTGCCCTGTTTCATTTAGTAGAGTTGTAGCCAATAAGACTTCAATTCTATGCAAGAAATAAATGAAGACCATGTAAATGAGGTCCATCATCATGTACATAGGCCAGCATCTTTAGATCTGGTGCTTCCAAATAAATGTGCTTGTCCCTGAAACTTCAACAATGTGCTTTTAGTGTCATTTGTCTGTGAGTTGCATAATTCATACAGAGACACCATGCCCTGCATAATAAGTTGGCAGGAAAATCCAGAAAGAAACAAAAAAATATATATATCCAAAGAAATAATATTAAGGAAACAAGCATAGGACTGGAAATCTTCTATCAGGGATCATAGCTTTTTATGCCTTGGCACTAAAAACATGCATACATTATGCACATGTATCACTAATTCCTGAAATAATATGTGCAGCACTGCATATCATTCTGCAGACAAGCAATTGGCAGGTGTTTTTTACAATAGCAAGATGAATTCACGGTATGGGATATGTTGATTACTCATGTCAGTCCCTTTGAAATTTTAAAGCGAGAGTAATCAGAGCTATAAATCTCTCCTAAGTATAATTAGATTACTATTTATACCTAGTGTTGTTAAAACCAGCCTAAGAAATTACTTTTAAGGTGCCATTACTGAAGGAATAATCTCTTTAAAACAATAATCACTCAGTTAAGTACAATTCATATACTTACTTTCTGTAATGAGAACACATAATTCAAGTATTTAAGAATACTGAATGTCTTTTCCTGTTTAAAAGTTTGATAATGGCATTTTCAGACTTCAAAGTTTTTTACATTATATGGCAGGTCTGGGAGCATTCTTCAATACCATAATGCGCTGAGATGAAGGATTAGATACAGTGGCAGCTCTGCACAGAGGGCACCCTTGGAGGGATGCAGGTTTTGTGTTAGAGAAAGTGCAGGTTATGACTACTGCAGGGCCCTATAGGGAATATTATGATAACGAGGCAATTATGATCAACTGACTAGAACTACAGCCATCTCCACAGACTTTTTATCTTTTAGGAACATATTAGAAATTCCAAAAGATTGTAAATTTATATAATCTGTTATAATGGTTCACTCCTGTTAATTTACATCTTATTTCCCATGAGGCAACTATTTGACTTTTTTTTCTTCTGCAGTAGAGGCAAGGCAAAGCAGCATGCAAGCAGTAAAACATAAGCATCTAGTATCATCTTTTGTTTCAGCAGACCTCAAGAAAGATATTTAAATTACTCTAAAATAAAAAGAGATATCTTTAATCCCCAGGTAGAAGCATGAAATTCCAGAGGAATGGGCAATTTTATTTTATCAGCAAGGATATTTGTGTAGAGCTGGAGGCTTTGGTCAAGGAATGCTGATACAGCTCAAAGTTTGCTGGCATTCTGCAGGGCAGAGCCTTCATTAAACTCTAGCAACTGCATGGAGAACACCAATACTTGGAAGCTACTTCCAAATCCATGGCTGGAATAAGGTCAAAAGGTTGTAGTACTAAGACAAAAATTATAATAATATACATTGTCACAATATCCAGAAGCATCAGAGCCTATACCTCTCTTGATACATATAAGTTTTAGCAGACTTTTTCCTCATTTTTCTAGTGGAAATTCATGATCTTGTAGATTGTTTCACACCAAACAGATTCCTGAACTCAGCAGCTATTGGAAAGGCTTTGTCCATGACCTACTACTCATGTGAAGTCAAGGGCAAAACTGCCCCCAAGGTCTCGCAGCATTTTAAAGTTAGTTCTCATATGGAACGTCCTCCCTTTCCAAGGAGTCACTTCATTGCCCCATTAATATTTTATTACACAAAACTCAGAAATGGAAAAAGCATATGTTTGGAATGATATGTAGCAATAAGAATAAGACCCTGTTTTTATGTAGTTTTCCACTGCATGAGCCAGCTCATGTCTTTAACAGTTTTGGTTCCATTCTCTTTCACTTTTATTTTTTTCCTAGAATCTTTAGCTAAAGAATTATTCTAATAGATATATTTTATCTTAAACATTAACAACCCTCTATTTCAGCCACTAGATATTACAAGACATAGTATTGGTCAGGTTTAGTAACTTATAAAAATCACAGTTTAAGTATAATTCTGCAGGTTATATAATTCTACCATAAGACAAAATCTAGTTTTCCTGTGCTGTTTCACTTTCTGTTAATTCAGCATTTGTCATAAGGGAACGAATGTACACTGAGATTTTGATTCTTTTTACTTTGTCAAACATTACTGATATTTAATAGACAGTATGAGTTCATCCATTTATCTCAATTATAAGTGCCATTTAAAAAGTTAGACCACCTGTTCACAAGTAGTGTTTAGGAGTAATATGATGGAGCCTTCACAGCATTAGTCTTAATCTATGATACTGTGCTACTATGATAAAACTTTCCACTTTTGCTCTCATGGATAATAGTGCTGTTGACTTCTGTCACAAGAACAGGTAGCAATGAATGGAAGACACATACAATGCCCATATCTAAAACTTTCTTTGAAATACCTTTTATTTTCTTCTGGGTCCCAAGCACAAGCTCTGCTTAAGCATGAAAGAGGCATTATTTACGACAATACCTATAAATATTGATCACAACCAACAAGCACATTTTAGCCTAAGTGACACCTCCATCAGATGCAAGGCTCCATTCAAAACCATATTCATTCAAATAATCTACTGTGCTGGTCTTGGCTGGGACAGAGTTAACTTTCTTCACAGTGGCTGGTATGGGGATGTATTTTGGGTTTGTGCTGTGCACACTGATGATAATAGAGTGGTTTTTGTAACAACAAACCAAGGCTTTTTCTACTTTCTATACTGCTACACTTTTGTATTTGCTTCTCCCTATTTGCTAGAGCCACCACGAAGAGTGCAGAGTATGGAGTGTTACCAAGGCTCAAGTATGTTATACACATCCCACATATTGTTCAAAGGACTTAAAGTCTAGGAGGAAAAAAAAAGAGAGGAAGAACCAGGAAAATTTTAAAATATTTTCAATTTCAGATTCACTTCCACATAGACGCATGTATCTTTTTTAGCCACTTGTTAGCAGCTACCAGTAAGCGACCATACCCAAAGGGAAAATGTATTCTAGTTAAAGATTGGCTTATAGTCTCATCAGCCAAGTTTTATTGCTCTTAAAGCACAGCAAGAGAAATATTTATACTGAATTTGTTGCATAGGGACTTTAGATAGGACAGTCATTTCTTGCACAAGTACTTTTAGATGGAGACAGCAGAGTCACACTAAGAGGTAATCAGGGACTTCTAAAAATAAAATGTCTAGAAAATAAGATGAAATCATAGAAATTCTAAGCTCTCAATTTGAAGTAGTTCTCTTTTTTTGCTGAAAATGTTCCCAAGACTCAAAGTGTTTAATGTGTTCTTTGAGTTCAGAACACCCTGAGTACAGTAGCATATGCCTGCGCTGTTTAACCAAATATTCCAATAATTTGAACTTTTTTTTCCCTGTATATGTGTATAAAAGGGAATATTATTTATAACCATCTAAGGTCTGGCACAGCATTTTTGAATCAATGCCATTCTACACATCAATGTTTCAGTTGTTCTATATTAATCTAATCGTTTTAACAACATTGGAAAGTTTGTTCTGAACTAACATATATATTTACATGTTCTACAGTTCTAGCCTGTTTGGTAATGAGGTCCTAAAGAAGGTTTAAGGAGGTTTAACCTTTTACACTAATATTAAGAAAAAACCCCACCAAAATACGTACCTATTCAAGGACCTCCTGGTATTATTAACATCTCCAGGAAGTCACATTCTAGCTAAACTCATGTAGGATTTGAAGTGGTAAAACTAAGGAATGTGATTTCTGCAAAGAGAAACACCCTAGGGGATGGTAGAGAAGAAAGATTTCATAGTATTAAAAAATGAGATGGCCAAAAGTATTAGACTAGGCAAATAAAAATGTAATAGTCATTTAAGCCAGCAGGAACTGAGAATGAGATTTTACACTGATTCTGTTTTGGAAGGCTGCTGTCCTTCTCTCTGGTAGCACTTGCTTTTATCTCACCAGCAACGTGCTACCTCACACCCAGTGGAATAATGATGTCTGGCATTTATATTTAAAATAAAATCAGAAAAGTCTAAGGAAAATCATCAGCTGACTACAGTTTCATTACTAAAGGAGAAAAGCACTTTTTGAGTGATTTCACATTCATAGAGTCATAGGACAGTTTGGGCTAGAAGACACCTTAAAGATAATTTAGTTCCAGTGCCACTGCCATTCACTGAACTTGAAGTCAGGTCTTTTCTAAGAGTGCACCCCAGTAGTGTGCTCTCCAAAAGCTGCAGTGTGAGCTACAGAATGTATAACTTCATTATTTCCTTTATGTATGTGGGGGTGTGAATGTGCACGTGTTCGTGTGTGCATGTGCATGCTTCTTTTCTCATTTATTTCTAAAACAATGAAAATATTTTCACATAAACTTATTATTAGTCCAAACTTTTAGTCAGAAATCCTTCTACCACCAACTAGGTTAATGTTACTGACTTTGCTAGATACAAGATACATTGGGGTGGCAGGAAAAAATTAAAACAGGCACCATCAGAAAGGACTGTGCTAACTGAGGAAATGTCACATCATGGCCTGGTGTTAAAACCAAATTTTTAGACACCACTAATGACTCATTCCTGGAGCTGCTAATGAGGAAACCCACAAGAGGGAACGAGCAAGAGGAAACCCTTGAACCTAAGCAGTGCTTCAGGCACTTCTGAAACTATAACTCATCTTAATAATATACAGCTGCAATTTTAAATTTGTGGTTAAAACCAATTGCTAATAGAGTTCCAGCATCCTTCTTCACAGAAATCTCAACACTGAGACCAAAATCCTTCATCCATCCTAAAACTGTCAGAGTAAAAATTTAAGATACAAATCAATTATTTCCACAAAGGTCAAGCTGATTGCACCACAGTGGGATTAAGGCCATCATAAAAACAGGCTCAGACTGCCCTCACAGGAAAATACCAGAATTTTACTCCAGGATCTAATCACAGTTCATCTCCAAAGGAAAAGTGATAGAGGAAGGACAAGATAAGAAATTAAATGGAATCATCTTATTTTTTCCACATAGAGGTTTCACAACAGTGGGTTAAAGAATTTAAACCAAATGGCCTCAAATAAGTTTGAAAGCAATAATTTAAATGCATGTACATATGAAACAACCAGAGCCATTTTAGTTCTCTTTGTACTTCCTACCATTTCACTTCCAATGCACATACACTTTTAATTGCCTAGCTTCTCTGTATTATCCTTTACTATTCTTAGTCTAGGAAGTATTATTGGATGAGATTTATCATTTTAATTGTTTTAATTTAATGTTGTTATTTTTAGTTGAAAATCTAATTTGAAATGGCAAAGGGTTAATTATGGAATTTTCCAAGGGAATGTCCCAAGGAAAGAAAAAGATATGGGATAAAATCAGTGAAATGCTAATTTTAGAATCTAATTTCTACTTCTAATTTTACTTCATAAGGTACTCATATTAACCCTACATATGGAGAAATATCTCTGAAATAAACTATGCTTTTAATGTTCTGACTATTATTCCACTTACATAAAAGAGACCAGGCATTAAAGAAGAACCCTAAGCGAGTTTTTATTTAACTCAATGTATTTACACACCTGATTAAACATGAATATCTGAAGAATTCCATGTGTCATTTAAAGTATAAATAGATGTAATTATATGTAACAAGCTCTTTGTCTTTCCCAAATTCAGACGCCTGAACTCCACAGTTTAACTGTAGCTATTTGTTTAATAATCTCAGTTTCCTGGATTCAAGTGTTTTCAGAGACTTTATATGAATACTTGAGACAGGATAGTTTTAGGCAAACTAAAATCACAAAAGGTATAAACAAACTCTCTGCAGCTTAACAAACATGCATACAGCCATAACCACAGATCCCTGGTGGGAAAGAAGTCCAAACCAAATTTTTTTTGCACATGAAATCTGAACCCAAAATCTTGCATTTTGGGGAGATGCAGAAAGGGTGTTAGTTAGGGAGGTTTGTTTCAATGAAAGCTGTGCATGGAGAGAGAGGGGGATGTTTCAGAGAATGGTCTGTTGCTTCCCAAAGAACCAAAATCTCATCCTGCACCAACATGCCTGGTGACTGCTGAGGTTTAGGCAGAAGAAGCTCCCCTGCCACTGACTCTCAGAGACATTCACCAACACAGCAAAGAACAAAGAGCAGAAAGTGCTTGGGAGAGCATTTCAGCTGGTCTGGCTCTGCTCTCCGTAGTTCCTCGTATCTCGGGGCTGCTCATTGGTTCCTGTCTCAGCTGGCCTATTTTGTTTGTTCAGACTGTAAAAGGAAAAGCCCATCTTCTCAGGAGTTTGCCAGTGCAATGAAACAATCTGCAGTGCTGACTTCCCAGGAGATTTTCTGATTTGAGAAAGATATGTCTCAGAAAGAAACACTGGATTTAAAGGGCAGTAAATCTGTACAATAGTCCAGTACTGCTGCATCTGTATTTCTAGTCTCATATACATCTGTGGACAATTAATTTGGTCAGCCACATGAACCTTCCTCTTAGAGAGGCCAGCAGGCCTCACTCCATACACAGGAATAAGGCACAGGGGAGCCAGCTTCATTTTCAATGCTGCCTGTACACTGTTTCTATTTGAGTAAATCAGTTTGAATGAATCAGCAAAGTGCTCAGTTTCCAATTCTACAAAGTGAAAATGACATTACTTCTTGACATTTGCAAGGCCCTCTTAGCTACTTGGATGAAGAGAGGCTAGCTTTAGAAACTTGTTTTTAAACAAATTTCTAATCAGTCTTGGGAAATCTTCCAAATCCCACTGCATAGCAGTGGAAGTTGAATTCTTTACCTTTATTGAAGGCAAAGGATTGAAGTGTCTTTATTGAAGTCACTCTTCCTTGCCCACACATATGCACACACTTCTCATACATTTCTTAAACCTCTGCACTTTGCTGGCAAGACATTTCTCATAAAACTCTCAAACAGGCCATTTGTACTCTGGCTATTAAATACACTCAGAAAAAGACAAAGTTTATAACTGGTAAATGGAAACAACCAAGTTTATTCTTCATATATTAAATAAAATGAGAATCGTGGGTCATGTAGCTGTTACTCAAATTGAATCTGTCATATATTGCAGCTGCACAACAGGCCATATATACTTGTCTCTTCATTTAACTTGTCAGCTCTCCATCAAATTTGTAAATAGATGAAACCTAGATTATAAATTATTCTACCACCTTTGATTATTTATTTACACATGCAGGGGAAAAATGTAAATTTGTCTGCACAAAATTACTAATATATACTATATATATTTATGCACTGTAATACTTGTAAGGAATTGTTTTGGAAAATTATTTTCTGGTATTTATGTTCTTTGGAAAATCCTGCTTGGAATCTTATCTTTTTAACATCCATCTATGTGCTTTACTCAACTGAAGGACTAACAATGCACTGTAGTTTATGTCTGGCCTCTAGATGATGCTACAATGCTTTTAACTCTCTGACATTTAACAGTATGTAACAGGAAAGCAACTTTGAACTATACTTGCACCATTTGATACAAAACCTTAAGAGCAGCAGGGAAGTGATTCTGTTTACAGAAACAGAAACAGAGAAGGACCAAGATCTTCTTCTGCAGAGGGTTTCTACTGCAAGTGGATCGATGTTAAGCACAAGATAAAAATATTATTAGCATTGGTTTGCTGTATTTCGTAAGGAAGACCCTGTAACATCCTGCCATCTGTAACAACAGCTCTCAAAATCCTTATCCTGCATCCTCAGATTTCTCCACCACCATAAAGTACCATTCATTCCAATCTAATCTACCTTACACACCATGTATCTGTCACACACGGATGTGGCTCACTGTCAGGTAACCCCTGATAATGTGATGATCATAGAAAATTTCACTCGTGTTAGGGTATAGCTTCCTGGAGACTCAGCCTAATTGCAGAGCAGTTGCAGAGCACATTAACTGCCATGGTATTGTCCCACTGAGGGCCAGGTTTCTCTCACTTTGGGGAGTACTTCTAGCTGTGCCTCACATTGCCCCTGAATAGACCTTGGCTGTTTTCTGATCCTTCTGTTTCCTGTTCCTCACTGATGACTTCCTGTCCACCTGCTGCCCAGATCATGAAAGGATGCAGGAAGCCTACATTTATGGTTCCAACAGTAAAAAGCTGAAAACAAGAGTTGCAGGCAGGTCACAGAGACAGTAAAAAAAGAGTTGGGTTTGTTTTGTTTATTGTTGGCGCTTTTCTAGAAAATCAGATGCACTACAACAAACTAGTGAATTTTGCCTCAGATGTTCTCCCATTTGGTATCTTGGGAAAGGGCTTAATGTTGTGAGGAGGGTGAGATGAGCCTCTAATAGGTCCTAGTACCTTACACTTCAAAATAGTTCAAAACTTCAACAGAGCAAGTTAAATCAGTGACGGATTCTTTGTTTTAATTCTTAGAAAGGAAGCTTCATTTTTAAAATTGACATTTTCCACCTGATTTTCCTGGTGATTGTAAAGCAGTAACTAGCCAATGGCAGCCACAGTGCCATCATCATGTCAGGCTATGCTGCCACATCACACAGATCCTCCTTAAGTTGTTTGGCAATAAGTGAAACTGGAGACATATTAACTTTAAGTGATTAACATATTAAGAATTCACAGATATTGCTCTCCCATTGGTGGTTATATTCTGATTTCTTTAGCGTGCAGGGCTGCAAAAAAAGCATTGATCAGCGTTGATGATTTTGCAGGTGGTGCTACCTCCACATATCAAATGAATTGATCTGTTGGAAAGGCTTTCAGCCTCACATCCAGGTAATGATGAGGATGTCTAGACAACCATCCCTACTTTACCATGTAATCTTTTCCCTGCTGCAGAGACCAAGGGACTCTCCTGTTTGAGATACTGCCTCAGACAAGCTGACTTTTCTGTAGTACATTTCTATACTGAACTAACTAACAATAATTATACACTAAACTTTAATGCTAATCCTATCACTTACACTAGGCACAAACTGGGGCCCCTGTGGCCTGGAGAAGACAGTAAAATAATGAATTTACTGTGTGCCCATATAATTGTAGTTCACTCATATGAAAGAGCTAATTGCCTGCAGGGCGTGCTCAGCATCACTCAGTGGCCTGCAGCCAAATGAGTCCTTGTAAACTGGGGAAGAGGTAGAAAGGAACTCTGCATCTTTCAATTTTTTCACTCCTAGCTGCTGCCAAAGACCTCAGCCTTTGGGGCCAAGAGATAAATATGTCAGTGTCTACAGTTGTGCGGAAGATTATTTATGGGAGATGGGGGAGGGAGTTGACATTTTCCTTTGCATGAGGTAATCAGTTCCTGTGTATACCTCAGGAAGCTGTTACAAGGCTTAAAAAAAAATTAAGAGTGTCTATATGAAGTGTTGCACAACAGTTTCTCTGAGCATATGGATCTGTAGTTAGACACAGTGGTTCATAGATCAGCCAGACAGAAAAGTCTTTCAAAAAGGAGGTGTGGAAAAAAACGCCAAGAAGACCAGCAGCTGAAGAATAGTCGTGGCTACAGCTTCTGACAGCTCTTCAGGCTGGAGAGAGTGTTTTCCATGACAGCCCCTTTGACATTAACCACTTCCTTGTCTTGATTAGATGGCAATGGCACATGAAGCGAGGGGAGAATCCTAGCAGGCGGCTCTGAAGCAGATGGCACTGCCACAGCGCTCCTGCCAGCTGCCTGGGAAGGAGCTCTCCCTACCCTCCAATAAAAATGGCATCAGTTCAGGCCCCTTCCCGCTGCTCTCTCTGCATCACAGGAGAGGCACCTCAGGAGCAGAGGATGGAGCATGGCACAGGAACAAGCAAACCTGCAAGGGAAAGGCTCATGAATGGCTAGATTCTAACAAGTCTGAAATCCCATGTATTTGCTAGAAATGTGTGGCATTTAGGTTCATTTCCAGTTGTAAGTATAAAAGGAAAATATAGCAAATTGTGATATAGATGTACCAAATTAAAGCCTGGTTTAAATCAAATGATTATATGATTTTTTTTTAATTCTCCTTGCCAATGTTGTTGTAAGTATTTCTTTTAAATATTGTCTTGCATTTCCATAGATGGTAGATGAAAAAATACCCTACCGTGCTAAGACAGGAAAGATTTCTGAGACAGTAGCATTTATCTTTTTACAAATATTTTTTGTTTCAACATCTTTACACTTCTTTTCCCTTTCAGATATATTTATTTCACTTTTGTTATCATAATAAGGCACAGGTAATTCCCTGCAATAGTCATTATATAAGACTGATCACATAAAATAGGCTGCTGGGTTTATCACTCAATCCTTGCTACTTTTCACAATTTTCAGAAGACATGTATCTCTGGGGCTTTTCTGTGCAATATCTTTAGCAGACCCAACTCCCCCACAGTAATTACAGGTCTGTAGATGTTGCTGAAACACACATTACTAATCATGGAAAACACAGGAGTGAACAAAATTTACTCAGTCTAAAAGACTAAGGTGTGTAACTGTAATAAACACCTTTCCTACAGTCAAATGGGGACAGATAATAGACAAGGAGAGTTTTCCTTTGTCCCATCACTTATGTGCAAATGCTTGCTTCACAGAGTTCCCTCATGAAAATAAAAAAGAAATTAAAAGATCATTCTACAATAAAAGCTCCAAACAACACCTCTCTTTAATAGTGTTAGCGTAGCATTTTAGGTTATTTTGAAACAATGCCATTTAATTTCTAAGAATTAGTAAATTGAGATATTGAGACTGACTTTTTGCATCTATCTGCCAGCAAACTTAATTTCCCTACTCCAGATCTCTGACACAGAATAAAATATTTGAAGGAAACCAACAAAAATAACACCTAAAAAGCTATGCCAGTATACATGAGCTTGGTTACAGCACTCAGCACTCACAGCCATATTGTGCAGTCATTAAATCACAGAGCCATAGAATCATTTTGGTTGTGAAAGACTTCTGAGTCCAGCTGTTGACCTGGAACTACCATTTTCACCACTACACCATGTCACAGAATCACAGAATCATAGAATGTTTTGGGTTGGATGGGACCTTACAAAGCATCTAGTTCCAACCCCACAGCCGTGGGGACAGGAACTCACCTTTTATTAGATCAGATTGCTCAGAGCCCATCCAACCTGACCTTGAACACTTTCAGTGATGGGGCATCCACTAATTCTCTGTTCCAGTGCCTCACCACTCTCACAGTAAATAATTTCTTCCTAATATCTCATCTAAATCTATTCTCTTTCAGTTTGAAGCCATTCTCTTTATTCTATCACTACATGCCCTTGTAAAATTTCATCTTTGTTGTAGGCTCCCTTCATGTTCTAGACAGCTGCAATTAGGCCACCCTGAAGCCTTTTGTGGGCTGAAAAATCCCAATTCTCTTAGTCTTTTCTTAGATGTGGCACGCATCTTGAGTTTGCCCAGGTCTCTGAGTATGGCATCACATCCATCAGGTACATCAACTTCACTGCTCAGTGTGGTGTTCATCTGCAAATTTGCTGATGTCCCCAAGTGCCACATGCACATGTCTTTTGAACACTTCCAGGGTGGTGACTGGAATTTTTCTAAGGAGGCTGTGCTGTTTGGGACTGTTTGAAAAGGGAATGGGGGTAACAATTCAGCTGGGGCTTCACTGCAGTCCAGTGGGGGCAGTGGGTATGCCTGTCTTTGCCAGGTCAGCTCTGAGTGGAACCAACCACAGCCAGGGCTGAGTGCCTTGTCACATTTTCCACTGATGTGGCCAGTTCAGATTTAATCAGATGCTGGTAGGGGCACAAGGCAAGACAACCATGAAGCTGGCCAGAATGTAGTTCAGCTGGGAAAAGTTTTTGAGCAATTTTGATTCAGTAATGTGAGGTTAAACTGGGTGGAAGCTTTGAGTCATGGGGATTTTAATCTGGGATGAGACACCCCAGAGTCGGTTCCTTGCGCTGCAGAGCCGTGGCCTTGGGGCAAGGCACTGAAGCTAGCAATAGGCTGAAGGTCAGAGCAGAACGTGCAGCGTGTCAAATGATTCAGAGAATAAACAGACTCAGGAAGGGCAAACACACAGGCTCCAGAGGCAACACAATAGACTGACCTTCTCAACTTTCTTTCTTCAGCCTACCACGTCACCAGACGTAAACGCGGGCAAGGAGATAAAATAAATGAAAGATGGATCTCAGCAAGTGGTCAGGCTTTCAGCTACTGGCTGCTCAAGCTGCCTTGTGTAACAGATTGCACAAAAACAAGCAGAGTGTTTCTAACCAGCTGTTTCAGCTTTAGTACCAACCTGGAAAATATTAGCAGTTGCATTTTCAAATAGTTCAGCACAAAAAAAAAAAAAAAAAAAGGTGGGAGGGTGGACGAGAGAAAAAGATTAAAAAACATTCCATTGCAGGTATAGATTTGATACAATTTCTCAGAGAAGGCATCAGGGAATGGATTTATTTGAATGTATTGTACAATGTAAAAGAGCAATTAGAGCTAAATAAAGCATTTCAGCTGTTTTTTGTCTGCCAAAAAATATAAATTCATATTACCAAATTTTTTCACAAACACACATCAAGCTCATCAGATTTTCCCAATCAAAAACATTCTCTAAAAGCCAAAACATTTCATTTTCAGATTTTCAGAACAGAATATTAAGATTTCAGTCTCAAAAGGCTTTGAAAAATTTAATTTTTTATTCAACAGCAACTTAAAGTGAAACCAAATTTTTAACCTGGAACAGTCCCCCACACCCTTAATTAAACTAGCAAAAAATAAACAAAAAAATCAATTATTTGCACAGCTGGACTACTAATTAGGAAATAAAGGCAACACAATTGATGTCTGACTAGTGTCTACCACATTCTACCCTAATATGGTCTTTGAATAAAATACAAGCAAGAAAGACTGAAGCAGCTTGGAACAGCTCTTTAATTAAAGGCTGGATCTCCCAACATAGTCCCACATCAGCTGGATGCTTATAACACTAAAATTTTGCTATAAAAGATCTGTGACCACCAGAGCATTTGTGTGGGTGAAATCACCATCCAGAAGCTTATGACTGTCTTTCCTTGAAGGAATGAATTCATGCAAACACACAAATATAAGAAGTTTCCTTTATAGATTTGAGATCCAGGGCCAAAGGGTGCTGCATGAGGGTTTCACTACCCTTGAAACTTTCTTCAGCAATAAAAACAGACCTAAAAGGAAATATAGAGCAAGAGGAAGGAGCTCCTCTGCCCTTATGCTGAGCTGACCCTGAACTGATGACAGCTTCATTTTCCACTTGCCACAGGATGATTTTGGAAGGGCCCCAATTGTATGAGAAGCGCTCCCAAAAATCCTCTGGCCCACTTGTGACCTGAAGCAGAGTCTAGCAGAGTGGGTGAATCAGATCAGTTAACACCTTGTCAGAAATAGAATAAAATAGTATTTAAAAAAAAATTAGAAATTCAATACAAAAGAGGGAGAGGGAGAAAAAAAAGGGAGAGGAAAAGAGAGGAATAGGAGCACACTCCCACACTTTCTGTTTAAGAGATGTGATCAGAGCAGGGCAGCCCACTTGTTCTTTTCCAAACTGAAAACCAGACCCTATTTCCCAGTGGCATTCCTCCATACAGAGAGCTGTATATTAAGCAGTATATTCAAGTTAAAATCTGCTTGTTATTTCCAAACAAACAGCAATTTCAACTGCACAAGTGCCCAAATGAAGAGAGAGCAATCTTCAGCCTGGCTCTGCTCAGTGACCAAAGGGGTGGGAAAGAGAGGGATTGTCTGTAGCTAGATCATGAACTAGCATAGCCTCAAAGACAGTTGGAGCAGCCCAGGATTTACAGCCATTTATGCAACAATCTGGACTTTACAGCACTGGTGGTTTGGCTGAGCATGACTCTGTTTTGCATTCTCTCTACTGCAAAGGAGTTGTTTTCACTGTGTTTATAATCCAGGGAAGGAGTTCCCCTCTGTCTGAGGCCATAACAGCCAGTTAATTACATCCAGGACAGGCTCTTTTTGCACTAGAGCAGTGGCAAGTCTGCCTGGCAGAAACAGCCACTCAGGAATTTTCCAGCACTTAAAAGAAAGCAGTGAGGGCCCGATCCTGCGAGCAAGGCACAGTGGTAAAGCTGCTGCACACATGGTATTGTCCTCCACACCAGGAATATGTGACATTTAGTGACCAAAGGCCCTGGTTATTCCTCAGAGGCAGTAGGGAAAGAGCCTTCTGTCAGAAGTGGCAAACTCCTGACTGCTTCTCTACAAAGATGGAGAGCAGAAGCTTTCCCTAAATGTGAAGTTACGAATATATTGCTGCCTGAGAGATTTTGAAAGCCTTAGTCATCAGTTTTAGGGCAAGGAGCATTCAAGTGGCCTCAGGACACTGTGAAGGATTACTGCATGACTACGGCTAATATAAACTCATTCCTGAGCTGTTTGTTTCTCCTTTGATAGAAGATTATTTTGGTTTGGTGTTTTATTTTACAGGGTTGGAGGCTTTTTCTTCTTTTTTTTTTCTTTGCTTTCATTAAACTACACTAATTTATTAGCCCTCCCCTTTGAAATATTCCAAATCTTAAGTGGTTTTGAGCCATTGGAAGGTCATGAGGAATGACCTTGAGTAAATAAGGAATTTACTGTACCAAGACCTCTTTTCTGAGGAGTGTCATAGCCCTGCACTGCACTGCCCAGCACCTCAATTCCTGGAGTGCAGTGCAAGCTCTGCCCTGCTTCCCTTTGGTGTGTGCACTAGATTGTGTTCCAGACCATAAGAAAATAGCTTAACTTGCTTCTGGACTTGAAGTAGCCTGGCAAATTGACTGTGTTGTATAAATAATGCTTGTTATATATAAATAGTGCTGTTAGCTGCCCCATGCATGGATCAACAACTCACATCCCCTGTAAAGTGGCTATTGGTACCTAGGAGCTCACCACAAGCAACAGAATGCACAGAAATACTCAACAGCAAAATCACAGTGGCCCAAGAGCATTTGCAGTGAGCACACCTACTGCCAGACACCTGGAGTTCTGCCCCCACTGATATTTTTGCCCTGAGTTCTATGTCTTGAAGGTCTCCTTTGCAGACTGCCTTTAATCATGTTGATAAGCAGTTCATCCAGGCTGGTATTCAGCAGCTGAGATGCAGGCATCTAATGCCCCTTGTACGTCATGGGATATGTGAAACTCTTGTCTAAATCTGCTGGATAAAGCTCAGGAGTCCCTTCCCTGACGAGCCACAAGACCTTTGAGGGCATATAAAATGTCATTCAGCCCTACTTCTCTGCACCTTCATTGCTCTCTAATTCACCCCATGGGCTATTATTTAGGCTCAGCTTCTCTCCATAAAGCTTCAGTGGGGGACTCTCACTTTAGGGAAAAAGATATCCAGGTATGCTTTAAAGGTGTTTATGAAGACTGAGATGACACAGAGAGATTCTGCAGGTAATTAGAATTAAAACCAAAGAAAAGCTTCAATCTTTTCACTGAGCTCCTAAATCTTGTCCTAAAAGAACTTTTTCTCAATTAAATGATCTATCTCCAAAGAGACACCCCACTTAAAAAATATATATTGGATGAAATCTTGGGCACAGGCTGTGATTTAACTTCTCAATTTGTATGTGCTGCCTGAATAGCTTTAAGATGTTACAGCAGTCAGTGCCAATTTATTCCAAAGGATTATAATCATACACTATAAATCAGAGAGATGCCACACTAAAGCCATGTTGCTGTGGGATTCAGAATATTTTGGGCCTGGGATTTACTGGTTTAGTACTTCTTTTGTTCATTCTAAAACTGCTGTCATATTTTGAGTCTTACAGAGTATGGCTTTGTAAAGTTACGCTCCCTCGTAAATTAAACTGCTTAGCAAAAGTGCTTAGTAATGATTTTACATTTTGGCTTAAACACAAACCTTTTTACTTTGTTGTATTACAGCCTTGTGGAGCTAACAACTGATTTAATATCCTGCTTTTCTAGCTTCCCTTTTAGCTGAGACTTCCATACAGTCCTTCAACAGTTTTAATTCTTCTTCCACAATTCACAGCAAAAAAGGTCATTTTGCTCTGTACTGGGAATAAAAAAGTGACTTTTGAAATAAGCAAAGATCATTACATAAAAAGTAGTCTCTTCACAGATTTTGTCAGATCCCACAATAAAAGGAGCTTTAAAAATACACTGTGGCCCATATATGTATTTAATATAATGCCTGAAATGACAGTAATACTTCTCAGGGGATTTGTGAGAACAAATTCATTAATATTTGCACAAGGTTTTCAGATCAGCCTTTTACTTTTGCCTTGTTTGGCTGGTAATCTAAAAAGAAGGCTCAGTATGAAAGTGAAGGCTTTATCCCTTGGGAATGCAGTGCATATTGCATAAACAAGTGGTCTGACATGCTCAGTCATTAAGATAAATTTTAGAAGGTTTCTAGACAACTTTAAAAATCCACTGCTTCAGATTTGTGTGATCATCTGCAAAAATACCTGATTAAACAAAAAAAGATGGGGGAAATACGATTTAATTTCTGATTGTGCATTTGCAGAAAGCTAAATTCCCTGAGAACTTGGCTATACCAAAATGTTCCTACCTGTTTTGGCTGCACAGTTGAAAAACAATTTACTACCATGTGTAGGGTTATTCACAATGTAGGGGCTACATTTTTTACTATCCTGGGAGTGAGTAAAATTGATGTAAAGCAGTTAACTCAAACTGTCTTTGTTTTTATTGGATTGCACCTTTGCTTTAACATCAACTCAATTTTTAGCATTTAATACAACATTAATACAAATAAATCATATAAGGCTTGTTCTTAATGGATTTGCAGCATGCATGAATATCACACACAATAACATATTTCCAATTCACATTAATCATAGGGGGATAATATATTGGACAATAAGACATATATTTGACAGGTTTTGCAAGTTTAGGTTTGCTCAGTCCAGATCTCCTTTACCTCAGAATCATTCTCAGCCTGATTTATGTTTCAACACTTCCCCAAATGCATCACTCCAGCCTCTAAGATTGTTAAGTACATTGCTGCAATCCAGCTTACTATTCCAAGTGACTGCCAGTCAGAACCAAATATTAAATTCAATTTTAGGGCAATTTATGGTTCTAGAAAGATATATAAAAGCTTTCATTCTTTCTTCATACTTACACCCTGTGACTCTTGCCATTTTATGCCCTTTAAATGAGAGAAACACAAAATTAATCTACTCAAATCACTTGAGATCTGCCCACCCACACTCATGGCAGCAATCCTTCTCCAAAACAATACAAAACAACAAAAACATAATGAAAAACAGAGAAAGAAATACATTAAAAAAAAAAAAAAACCTAAAAAAAACCCACCAAACCTGTTACCTTGTTTCTATGGCTATCTTCCTGCCAGTCAATTTCTATACCACATGCAAGAACTAATTAGTGACAGATCCAAAGCAAAAATCCATGCTTCTACAGACTGGGTTTAAATTTTTTTTTTCTGTTTTTTTTTTAGACTAGATTTTTTTCCCCTTATCTTCCTCATCTCTCTGCTATCCAGTCTGCGGCCACTCACAGCATTTAGTTCTTGCCTCCTTTTGCTCCTTTCTGTGTTTCCATCTGCAGAGTGCAGATACCCAGCTTGGTGGAAATCAAGGAAAGCTTACCCTGAAAGATTTCCTCTCACAGCAATTCACCTGGAAGCATTTCTGTTTGTGGATGATAAGGGTCTTGCCTATCATACTGTGTATTTTCCCTCCAGCAGAAAGAAAAAACTTTTTAACTGAGTGTTGAAATGGGCTTTAGCTTAGCAGAGACAACAATCACATTAAAGAGATCTTATTAACCATCTTATTAAGGAGATGAGTCTCTTATTTTGAGTCCAAATAGTTGTTTTGCTCTCAACATAGTTCTGCTAAAACTACAAAACTTCAATATTGTCCTCTTGTCAAAATAATACACCCTACTTGGAAATTCAGAAGGTCCAACATTCTGATTGACTTCCATGTTTCAAGGCCCAGGATTAAGATTTCTGATTTCTGTCTTTAAATAAAAATGAAATAATGGATGTGGGCATATCTTTGAAGACAAATGACCCAACTGCCAATCTAAGCACAATTCAGATCACACTGACAAGTAATTGTCAAGAAACTTTGACCACGCTGACATCAATACATCAATGTCAAACTGTAACTGTAGCTTTTGGCCTCACTTTATTTATATTTTAGGCTGATATGGGGACATGAAAGTTCAGCATGCCTGATAGGTTCATAGAAGGCATCAAAGTGCAAAGACTCAGCCTTGTACTTAGTATAAATAATACTCCTTTTTTGTGTGTGAATGTAAGAGTATTTATATACATATATATATTCATATAAAAAAAATTCCTCAAACATTACTGTTGTCACTGAAGAATCATCGCTGGATTTCAGACTACTGAGTCAGGAACTCAGTAAACAAAATGGGAAAGGTAGAAGTCATGTATCTCATTTGAGGCAATTATTTCATTACTCCAGGAAGGAGGAACACAACAGAACTAATTGTCAATCAATGTCTTCCATATCTGTGCTTCTTAAAATTAAAAATCTGGCCATAAAAACTGAGTATATTTCACATCATACAGACCAAGACAAAGAAGTTTCCCAGTGCTCTAAAGCAATCAATGTCCATATAAATTAGTTTGTGATCCATATTACTCAACTGTATCATTTTATTTTATTGAACACATTAATGTGAAATAAAGACCCACATGTTCATTGTACACTGCCTGAAAGCTCTTCCAGCAAAGGAGAAATAAAAAGTAATTAGAAGAATAGCTGACTAAAAGGATTTAAAATTTTATTGAGACCTCTGGCTTTTATAAAGCCAGCATTAAATTTATTTATCTGAATGTTTTGCTCACCTCATTCCATTTTTCAGATAGAAACAGAATGAACTTAACAGCTTTGTAAGCATGATTAACCCTATATTATTGTCAGAAAGAAGGGCAAAAGAAGTATAATACCTAAGGCAGCAAAAGAGGCTCTCATAAAATACTGCCCCAGGACTATATCATACCAATCTAAGTGAGTCAACAGCAAACAAGAAAGTATGCCTTGGATGTTTGATCTATCCTTTTCTAATTAAGATGGAGGTGACCTCATTCTTGTTTCCACACACTCATGAAATTATTCTAATTTCAGAGTCAAGCCATGATCTCACAAGAGCCAAGAAATTATTGCTTTGGCTTGATATATCCAGGTCAGTACTTTAAAGCTACATGATATGTTACTACATTATTCATTTTTAAAAAATATTTAATGTTCCTTTCATTGATTTGCTATTATGTCAGCAATGTTATGGTGTAATAATATTATCCAATAAATTCATATCTCTTTCTGGAAGTTTGTTTAATAATTTTTAAATATATCTTGCCTATTCTCTGTTCCTGGTCTGATTCTGACAATACAGCCCTTGAAAGCTTTGGACCAAGTTGCACCAAATTTTCCTTTGTACAATTAATTGTAGTGGAGTTTTGCCACTTCTTACCAGTACCTCTGTCAACCCTCCTCTTTCCAGTGAGAAACAAAGCCAGTGATGTTTAGTTCTTTCTAAAATCCATTCTACAGAGGGTTTTTTCTCATGAAAATTCTCCTCCTTTCCAATGAAGATAGGCCTGCACATTTTAAATCAGCACACAATGATCATACTGGTCAGAGAA
This sequence comes from Melospiza melodia melodia, assembly GCF_035770615.1. Lineage (NCBI taxonomy): Eukaryota > Metazoa > Chordata > Aves > Passeriformes > Passerellidae > Melospiza > Melospiza melodia. The sequence continues at coordinate 81,959,958 of NC_086194.1, forward strand.
GGGCTAAGATACAGCAGTATATATTTTTTTTTCACCCTGGAAGAAGAGAAGGTTACACTGACCCTGGCACTGGTATTACAGTAATAATCTCTGTTCTTCCTTGCATTCTAGCTGAGAAAGTCTATTGTAATCATCAATCAAATCTCCCAAGGAACATGGAAAGCAGATGTACCATTGCATCTACTTCACAAAATAATAACTGAGGAAAAATGGTCTTCCTAAGGTCCAAGAGGCCATAACAGAGCTGGCAACTATCCCACAGTTTCCAGTCTTTAAATACAGAAATTATCTTCTACACTGCACAAGGAAAGGCAGGAAAGCAGTGTGGAAAAGATTTTCCTTCCTGAAAACAGGAACCTTTCTTTGGATTAAGGATTAGGAAAGACATTAGAAGCAATGTCTGTCTTGGAATTGCATTTGTTTCAGTGAAGAATAGGCCAGGAGTATCTAGTCCTCATTACTGATAAGAAATCTTCATCACAGATTGCAGATGCTTGTTGACTTTTGCCCTAGCCCTCCCAGTTTTCTCATTTCAGCTCAAATCAGCTGCTGTACTGCCAAGAAAACAGAATCACAGCTCTATTAGTTACAGTAGGGGAAAAAAAAATAAAACTCAAAGAAAAAGTCAACACAGAAAACCTTGCACAATGAAGCATTTTGAAATGCTATTTCTTATTGTCCCATTCAATGTATTTCAGAGCCAACAGTATCAGAAAGATTTAGAGAGCTGAAGGAACAGGGAGAAGTAGGTGCTGCTTTTAAATGCTTTTTCAAACACAGTGTTGTAATTGGAATCAACAGTATAGTCCAGCAATTCTGTCTCACTGATACAAAACATGTGTGGTAATATCGTTCTCCAGAAGGACCAGATGTCCAAGGCAGTCAAGGATTAGCAAGACATTGCCCCAGTCGGGTTCTGCATCTCAATTTGCCTAACCTGTTGTGCAGCAGCCATTCTCCAGCATAGCTCTAGCACCTGGAGACCTGCAGCGATAGTTAATAAAAACTCTAAAAACTCCTAATGGCTGCTGTGGATTGTGGAAGAAGATTCTTTCTACATTTCCTTTTTTTTTTTTTTTTTTTTATAGATCACTGGGACTATAAAACAGTTTTTTTCAGGGACCCTTGAAGGTAGAAGTTCATTTTCCATACAGGGGCCACATCAAAATTAGAGCTGTTCATGCTGGCGGATTGTGGGACACAGTTAATCAATGGTGAGGACTGTGATTTCAGTGAGCTGTGCTTTAACTGGTCTGGCCAGAGAACTTTAAAACACTGTGATTGCTGACACCTTCCCCATGCTGACAATTATCATCCACTCAGCCAAACAGAGCAAATAAGCCACTAATGTACCACAGTTACAGCAGGAGCTTTGTCAGCATGTTTTTAATAGTGGGATTCAAGTAAGAGCTTCAGATAACATTTGCAACTCATTCCAATATCCTACCACTCTCCCTTTCTTACTTGGAGCCTTATTTATGCATGTTGGTTGTGGCATAACCCATGGACAGGACTTTTGCAGCTTGAAAATGAGATACTGTCATACATGTCACAGAAGATCAAATGAAGCTTTCCAATATACTGCCCCAGAGGTATTAACTTCTTAGAGTGGCTCTCCTTTTCCCAAAGGATTGAAATAATCTGCCCAGAAAGCATGAGCCTGGCAGTCAGCTCCAACTGTTTTAGCAGAAGACTGGGGGAGCTTCTGGTATTATTTAATAACTGTAGCTCCTGGCAAGGGTTTAATATGCACATTTAAGCACTGTATTTAGCTCTGTTTGTCTGCATGCTAGATTGGATCTGTGGGGCACTGAAGTACAGCACAAAATGCAGTTATGTTCCCTCTGAGAATTTCTCACTTGCTCTGGGTCCAGCCTTAACTAAGAATCGTTATTTTTTTCACCTGAGGCAGGTTCTCCTTTGCAAAGCTAACAATTTTATAGTTGTAAATAAAGAAACAGGAATAATCAGTGGTCCAAGTAATACAACAGCAATAGACCCTTTAACTATCAAAATGTCATCTGAAGCCTGCTGTTTTCTCCACTTGTGGCTCCACAGGGCTATAATTTATTTTAGAAATTTGGTTACAATAGATGAGAGTGGAGGTTTCTCAAACCAAGCCAACTGAAACATTTTCAAACAGCAATCCTAGATATTATTGCACAGACCACATATGGCAAAGAGAACAGTAAGATGAAAGACAAAAAATCCAGTAACAAAAGGTTTGTCTCTATGAAGCAATTTGTCTCTACATTTAATGACTTTGGGTGTGATATAAGTTATGGCTTGGAGTTCAGCAGAATCTAATGTCATGAAGGAATTCTGTAACACAGCTACTCCTGTGGTATGACTGCCCATTTTTATCACTGCAAGTTGAGTCTTGCAACAAAAGGAAACACTTTTACCCTAAAATGCCCCCAAGAGAATTTTATATCACACTTCCAACCTGATTCAGAAATGCAGAGCAATATGTTTTCTGCATAAAACAGTATATGGAAAGTCTAACAGCAAGAATAAACCTGATTCAGATGGTAACTGGAGTTGTCAGGAAATATTCCATTCCTGCACAAATGGATAAAAGATTACTGTAGTCACCTCTGCCTTCTATGCCCACTTCTTCTTACACGTGCACACAAACACAGAAAAAGTGCTGTTGAGATCTGCTTCAGACAGCTGTAATAGATCAGCAAAACCCACCAGTCCTGCCAGCACCAGGCAGGCTGATAAACAACTGCTGATCCAGGAGTGTCATGGAAAGTGTTCTGTGTACCAGAAACCACAATGCAGAGCAAATTTTGATATTGGCCCATTGGTATGCTGTGTCATAGATGTTAAATAGGTCAAAATACTCAAATTAACATGCTGCTCACATGCTAATAAGGAAGATTTATAGGATTGCTTTTGACCTCTAGCAGAGCAGAGCTCATAATCACCTCACTGTAGAAGGTAGAAGAATCAGTAGAAAGTCTAGGCTAAGAAGGCTTTTGACACTGCAGCAAAAGCAGGCCCAGGTCCAGTGTGTATTCAAAAAATGACCTTACCCTGTGTAGCCAAAGGAGGCACCTCTGCAATGCATTCCTTAACATGCCCCTGCACCAAAGGCCACTGCCAGCTGACAGAGGGTCCTCCAGCGTCTTTACTTTTGGAGGCAGCCAGAGAAGACCGAACGCTTGTTCTGAGACCTCCAAACAAGAAGGAAGAAAAAACAACCAAAAAAACAAAAAAAAAAAAAAAACAAAAAAAAAACCAAATCATTTTAAAAAGAGAAAAACAAAGTTTCAAATAAGCTCCACTCTCATTTTCCTCCTCTTGTACACTAATGCTAAAGAGAAACATTAGAAGAAAGAAATTAGGTGGCCCACATAAATTGCATATCAGAAAAACAGCTACATAATTTTTGTTACTCAGAAGCTTGGAAAAGTGCGTGCACACTGATTTGCAGTGAAGAAAAATGATGATTTTTATGTCCTTTATGTTGCTTTAACAGTCTTCACACCTGAAAGTTGCACAAAAATGCATACCAACAAAAAATGGTGTCCCTACTAGCCACTTGCTGGCATCCTTACTGGTATTGTCAAGCCCCATGTCATTACCTTCAGATTTTAAAACCAGCCTTTACTAAAAAGCTTCCAGACATTATTTTTAGAGAAAATTGATCTTATTCATATACAGTTAGTTGCAAATGTAAGAGAGCATTCACTCTTTTCTTTATGAACTGAGGGCATCTGGATTATTTTATCCTCCTGTCGCTGTCTGGCTGTGAGATTGTTGAATACATGAGTGTAGGGAGTGCCAGAAATTAATTCAATTTTAGAATTTGATTTATATTAACAAACTTGAGGAAGAAAAAAAAAAGTAACATAAATCATTATTATCATTCCCCATTCCTTATTTTAATAAATGAAATGTCAGACATCTTTTACCTAATTTGTTAGAGAGGTTGTAAGTCTTTCTGATTCAAATAATTCCACTGTAGTTTTGAGATTCTGTTGTAGCCTGAGGCTGGCTGAAAAAATATGTGCTTTGAAAGGGTTAACTTGTGGAACACACTGTAAAAGGCAGCAGTAAAAGCTGTGACTCTGTTCAAAAGGAGAGTGGCACTAAGAAGGGGGTGAAAAATAAATAAACAAACCACTATAGGGCGGAATCACAGGCTTAGAGAGACCTTAAAGGAGAACTCACCTCCTCTATTCAAGTATGCCATTCTAATTAAATTACACCTTACATTAATATTTATAACTCTGTTTGGCTAATTTCATGCCAAATATGGACTTAATTGATTGAATAGCATCAGTCATAATTCTCTCTGCTTCTCTTTGTGGTTTATACCTTCTGTGCACTGATCTTCTCATTTGATCAAAGTGCTTTTTCCATCAAAACAATCATGTTTGTTCCTCACCTAATCTGAAACCAACTTTTAAATGTTTAGCCCACAAGACTAAACCATGGACATATTAGCTATGTTGTTTGAGCCATAAAATAAAAACATTAGCAAACTGAATTTTTTTTCTCTTATTTTTCTGACACAGAGAAGTAACCAGATCTGAGATATTCTGTTTGCAATTTTCACCAAGGAGTTGCTTAGGCAATTTTCTTGGCAATGAAGATTCAAGAAAGTAAAACAGAAATCTGCTGAAGGTCATATTTATTGTTAACCTTGTTCAATCTTGTCACAATTACAGTGACTTTGCAAAGCTTGTGAAGTAGGAGGTACCTAGAGTTTCTATTGAGGCAATCCCAAAATACAGACTTTCTAACTTTATATCAGCAACAGACAATTCCTGTGGGGGGAGGAAAAAGTACCAGCAAGAATGTAAGAGCTTCCAGAGTTTGTGAAAATTTATGACAATTTGTGGAATTCTTTCCCATGGAAAAGAATGTACAGTTGGGAATGGACTCGGAACAAACAGCAACATTTGAATGCAAGCATCCATGTGTCATGGCAAATCAGGAATGTTTAACCATTAAGCACTGAGAAATATTTTGCTCCATAGTCAATTTTGATTTAATAAAGAAATCATCAAATAGATATGATTATGAAGTTTGTGTACCAGAGACAGCAGCTTAGGGGATCAAAGAAACCAGCCTGCCACATACAGAGTCAGTCCCTGCCCTCACTGATCCCTGATTTTCTGCCTCTGTGACAGGAATTGCCAACTTCTTTCACTAACAGGGATCCACATCATTTCAGTGAAAGTCTATATAGAGACTGGCTTTCATCTCTCAAAAATCCTGCATCGGTGTTTTCCAGGTCAAACACAGACTGCTTGTTTGACATCTTCCCCTTGGCTCTTCCCACAAACTCTAATAGAATCCTGTCATTGTTCCCTGCCCACCATGCCCGTTATGTAGCCATTAGGCTGCCTTAGCTCCCTTAAAATGCCATCTGACCCAGCAAGCAGCAAAGGTAACATTTTTCTCTTTCTCAGAAGGTCTTTTATTGACCTGCAGCAAAGGATTGGAGAAGACAATAATTGAAGTGTGCAAGCTAAGCATTAGACCTGAGATTCTCCTAGGTATTTGGGCATGAGAATTTCATTTCTATTAAGATGAGACTGTCTGAGATGCTCACTCACTTCATGATAGCCTCATTCCTAATTTATTGAACACAAGGTGGGCTTAGTTAGTTTTGTAAGTCACACCAATGGCATAAATCTGTCACATACTCAACAGCACAAAGGGTCAAATAGGAACATTCCAAGTGACTCAGCCAAGGGTAGGCAGAGGTTGTCTGTAACTCACTGCAAGCCAGAAACATAAGGAACTTTGGAAGAAAATAGCAGGCAAGGAAATAAGAGTATTGCGAAGACCAAAAGGTAAGTCAGGAATCTGAGAAGAAATACTGAAAAATGAGTTAAAAAAAGAAAAATCTTTGGCTGAATTATTAAAATTCAAAATTTTTAAGGACAGCAGAAATTGCTTTCCTGGAATATTCTGGAAAGAAGAAATGAAAACTCAGAATGAAAAAAAAACAATCAGGAGAGCTCCAGCACCGTTGAGTATTCAAAGGCTTTCCTTATTTGAAAATCTTTTCCCACCAAAAACCAAAAAACTTCTTTTAATTTTTTTTTTTTTTTTTTTTATCACTTTTGAACATTAGTCACAAACCAGGCAAGAAAAGAATCCAGAGACAGATTTTTGCTGATCAACAGAAAAGAGTGTAAGGGCTTGCAGGCCACATGGCAATGGGCTTTGGATTTGCAGAGTGTATGTGAAAACATTTGTCCCAACAAGTCCATAAGAGAATGAAGGAAACACAGCAGATTCTCATATATAGTCATTTATATTTTATCCTCATAGTTCAAATATTTTTATCTTATCATTGTGAGTATCTCCAGAGCTGCAGGCATTTATTGCCAGGAATGAACAATCAAGTGCAGTTTATATAAAGGTAACTTGAAAGTTAGCTCAATGACTGTCAAACAGTTTTTTATCAAGAATAACTTCAGAATATGTAGTTATTTCATGTCTGATGGGGATTTGATTTGTTTATTCAAACTTTTCACTTGTTTTTTCAAATGTTTCTCCATAACCTAAAACTAACATCCCCCAAATTCAGATAAAATTTCTGAAAACTAGTATTTCTGAATCATCTATTGCCAAGAATTGCTAGAAATCTCATTTTAAAAATATTTTTTGCTATTACGCTCCACCTACTTTTTTCAATCCACTATATGGAGAACATTCAGCAAGTAAGGCAATGGCCTGGAAATGCATAGCCTCAAAAGATGCATCACTAGTTGCTTTTACAGCTTAGTTCTGCTCCCAGTTTTTAAAAGAATGCATGTGTTGTCTTAGTGTTTTGCTCTGGGCACTTACATTGGATACAGGGACTTGCAGGCCTCTCACTTTGCAGCTGTCTTGCTCGTAAAGCACCAGTTTTTCAGAGTGACTCATTGGTAACAAACCCTCTACAAATAAATGTCACAGGGAGGAAACACAGATAAACAGACACAGGTAAGATCACACAGCTACTTATTATGGAGTGTTTTGCTAGGCATAAACTTAATTTGTGCACGCAAACAAAGGTATGCTCAGAAAAAATAGCGTTATCCACATAGATCCCTTTTCCAAAATCAGTGCCTGTTTAAAGCAAAATTGGTATGATCTGCACATGAAAACCATAAATTTTGTACCACTCTCAATTGGTGTCATCACAGTGTGACTGAATTGATTTTTGTATTTAGATGCAGTTTTGCTAGCAGTGGCTTTTGTCAATACTTCACATTTGTATCAAGTATGACTTCTTCCAAAACAGGCCTGTGGTTCTGGTCTTCATTTTCGCTGAAGCTGCAGTGATCCTTGGAGCTACATGCCCTTCAGTTCTGAGTTTAATTTCTAATCAAAAGCTGAAGACATCATGACTGACTCTGGGAACTGAATCCAATCCACATGATTTCAGTGTGTTCTGATTGAGGATTCTAGCTTTTTGGTCTATTTTCCTCCACCTTGCGCCAAAGCTTTGACAAATTGACAAATATCAGGGACACACCGAGGCTACACATATGGATGAAAACCAAGGACAGATGGGAGAAGGAGTTTCAGTACAAATCGCTGAGCAAAAACTAATGCTTAGTGCTTAATAAAATAAAAATCACTTATTTATTATACTAATTTTTTATTTTAATCTCAAATTAATGTACACCACAAGATGCAGTTTATAATTTTCTCTTCATTTACAGTTTTGGGTTTTTACATTGGTTAGTAAAAAAAACACCTTAATATTGTTGTTTTGTTTTTAAAGACAGCCCTAAAGTTGACCCAAGTCACTGACACATGCATACATGACATCAACATCATCATTGCTGCAAGATATATTAAGGTTCTGTGTACATTCCAAGACATTTATCTGAACATAATGGATGTGTGTGGATTTTGCATATGGAACAAAAAAATATAAAGATCTAGGTCTTTCAAAATGACCATTTACTAAAGGAGCTTAATTAAAACAGAGATATTTCAAAGGATAAAGAGAAAGCAGGAAAAAAAAAAAAGGCACCTGTGCTTTTGAGTGTTCTTTTCGGATATTTTCCTTCTTTGGACAATTAACTGAGTTGAGCATTTGAAATTACATTTCCCATCTTCCAGCTTCCACCTACTGATTCTATCAAAGGAGGCAGATACTTTGTATTGCCCATAAAAAAGAATAACATCTACTCACATGGAAAAATCTCTCTCTTCCTATTTCCCTGCATATATAGAATTACCTAATTCACCATTTCCATGTTTTAACAGCCCCTGTAATGTCATATCCAAGCAAATCAAGAGAGGCTATAACAATCACTCATTGCTCCTTCCCAGCTTATAAGAGGCCAAACACAACTCATTTGTAGCACACTTAACTTTGGCTTGCATGACAAACTGTGCAGTGAGGCTGCCCAGAGGAGGAAACTCAAATAAAGCCACTGAATTTGTATGAGGGAGCAGGGGGAGAAGTGGCTCGCTGAAATTTGAAAAATCAAGTGCCGTGACAGCTGCTGCTGCTGTAACACTCCTGCAAACCCCAGATTGCCATGAGGTTATTCCGTGCATCTGCGCTGAATTTCCTGGGTTACTGTAACACATTACAAGGATGTGCTTTGATGTGTCCCACATAAATGTCCTCACCACCACACCCTCTTCCTTTCCCTCCCCTCTCCTCCTACTCCTGGCCCTAGGACCCTGCAGTCCACAGCAATGTCATGCTGCATGCCTTCCTGCTCACATGAGCAGCAGTTGTTAGAGAAATGGATCCAAAAGAAACAGTCAATAAAAACAGAAACAGCTGTAACAATTTTACATGGCATGGTTCTGATTTCTGGGTATATCCTCTGCACACATGTTTTCTTTTTCCCTCTTCTTCTACCTTTCCCAAGTAACAGGGTATGGTGTTGTGGAAAAACAGCCATTAAGAAGGGAACAATGCAGCAAAGAAATTCTTCCCATAGATTTTATAATTTGAAAAATGGGGCTACTTAGAATTTTAAAACATTTTTAAAGTGGTAAAAAGGGAAATAGATGACTAGAGAGAAGAGAAATAATTAGAGGGCAGAATGAAAGAGGACTATGGGTTCTACAGGCAGCTGTAGATTTTTTGCAGAAGACGTCTGACAATATTTTAAAACCCACAGCCTCCACATTCTGCCCCACTTACACCCTTCAGCTGAAGGTCAGGTTGTAGCTGTTGGCACTTGGACAACACTTTTTTGATGGGAGAAACATCCAAACTGACTTTAATGAGAGATTGTGCATCACTTCTGTGTTATTTACAGCAAAACAAGGAGCCTTAGGGTCATCCTACTCAGTTCAGACAACAAACAATAGCATCTAAGCCAGAAGCCACACTTATGCCCCTAATAGAAGGGCTCTTGAGATTTTCATTCTCCATTAAATATAGCAAGAGCCCAGAGCACCTGAGCCTTCTACCACATTGTCTTAGCTGACCTGGAGGGACAGAAAGTAATAGGTGTGATCCAACTAGATAATTTTACTAATATATTTAGTCAACACAAGACTCCTTAAAAAGGAAGTAAGTAGTAGGCTTGAATGACATCTATGAAATACTTTAAAAACCTGGCAATTAGTTGATGCTTTTCAGCCTAAGAAGGCATGGCTCTGTCATAGCAGACAGGGTGATTTCTGGATCACTTGCCTTATTGGTGGCACAGATTTCAGTTCACGGCAGACATTTCAGAAAGTACCCAGAAAACCTGCTCATCTCTCTTATTGCACTGCAGACATATCAAAAAACTTCACAACTGTCTTGAGGATCTGACATCAGATTGCATAGGGAACTCACAGGATTTACACAAGATCAATTCACAAATTCCCTTCTTTATTCTACGCACAATTTCATTCCTCCAGAGCAGAAATTTAAAACAGAATAAAAAGACAAATCTCAAACATTCAACTGTATTTTCAGGTTTGTAAGCAAAGAGAAAAAAATGTGATTGAAGATTTCTAGGTGACTTGCTTAAAGGCTTTAGCTGAAGGAAAAAAAGTGAACAGATGGTGTGATGATATATACCTATTTTTCCTTAATTGGAATAGTCTCCAAAGAGACAAAATATCTAAATTCTATTCTTCACTCCTAAATCCACAATCCTACACAGACCACCCTAAACACTGTGTCACAGAGCCTTCTATGAGGACTTTAAAATAACCTCTAAAATACTCACCAGCAAATATATATAATTTTCCAGCAGAGCAGACACATTGCATTACCCCTCAAAGGTATTTTTACATGCCAATATGGCCATATCTTTCAGCCTTACCATCATGGTACAGGAGAGTCCTTCAAATTCACACTCTCAACCAGTGACACAAATGTCCTTAACCCAGATCCCCAAAATACAGCTTGCTGTCTTAACCCTTGGGCTTCAGAGGAAAAGAAATGAAAATACCATCTTTTTTAGTTTTGAAGCTTTTTAATCTTATCAAGAACGCCTAGAAGAAAAATGCAAAGCTTTACTTTTAGCAGCAATTTCTAAGTCAATAAAAGTTTCAGTTGACAGGCATGGACAGGAGGAATTAGTTGTAACAACAGAAGGTTGCTAATAAGCCCAAGAACCATCTAGTTCATTGAAATGATGTCTTGGTGACTTCAAAATTCTGTGGGAGAGCACACTGCACACAATGTAGTTTGAGTTTGCAGAAGTAATCAAAAAACATGGTCTAAACCTCTGTGGTGGGAGGTGTCACAGGAATACCTTTTCTTTCAGGTTGCATTACACCATTTCCATTTATTTTCCAGTTAGAATCCAGAGTGTTCAAGAGAACAAAAGATGAAGAACAAACCCACTCTTTTCAACTCTTTCCATCTGGGCCAATTTAATCTTTAGACAAACATTGTAATTCCCACTTCCAGCAGTATAATTGAGAACTGTGCACTAGGCTGAAAAACATAAGACCAGATTCTGCCTATAGATAATTAACTAAGTCACATATATTTACATAAAACGGAAGTTGTGCCAGTATTTCCAAAACCTGCAGTAAACATAAGGTGATTTTTCAAACCAGAAGTGTCCCTGCTGTGTTTCTTCCACTTCCAAGATTTTTTCAGCTGTATCAATGAAGCCAAATATGGTGTCTCTCAATAAATCAGTCATACTTCAGGCTCTTATAATTGCATTACATTACTTCATTTTTCTTTAAAAATAATAATGAAGTGGAGTATTTTCTGTTCAAACCATTTGCACATAGCTAATGGGTTCAATATGTCTGCACTCTGTTGCTATACCCAAGGAGTTCAACAATACAATGTATAGAGAGCACTTTTATAACTTACATGCTAAAAGTGATATCCCCTCTCAGGTATGCCCATGGTCACCCAGCTACCAGTTACAAATTCTGTGGTATTCACAGAAAGATTGAGGGATAATACTGGCATTTCAGCCAAGTGCTTCTTTTCTCAGTGAAATGTGTCCCATGGGCCAGGCTGTGTGAAGGATCTGGCCAGGTGTTGAGCCATGTTATGCTGGCCTCTGGCTGTTTTGATGTAGTAAATTATTTTATTGACTCACTCACATATTAAGCAATTAAACAGTAATATTTAATAGCACAGAAGAAATTTTAAGTAGGTAGTAGGGATTACCTAAAACTAACCTGGAATACAATCCCCTTAAAGCTTGAGTGCTTTGCTAATGTAACTGTCAGGCACAACCTGCTCCTTCACAAAGATGAAAACAGAGAAGTGATTGCAAGGATTCCTGGAGTTCCCTTGAACTCTGTTGTCATACCCAGGGCTGTCCACAGCATACCAGAGCTCATATTTGCCAGATGCCAAAACACAACAGAAGAAGCAGCTTCCTATTGCTTGTGCTCTGATTTAAAGCCACCTCAGACCTCCCCATCACAAGTATGCGAAATAGGGACAGGGAGAAGAACTGGGCTGCAGGTTGCTGTGAAACACAGGCAGTGCATCAGCAATTCAGATCTGAAGAGATGTCCCAAGGACAGAACCTAAGCTTGGACTGTGCTGTCCTGCATATCTAGGCAGGAAAATAGAAGTGCTTTCAGAAGTAGCAACAGTTTCCTCTCTTTTTTTTTTTTTTTTTCTTCAGGATAGTTTCATTAATTTGGCGGCATGAGATACAGGGCAAATGGTTAGAAAAGAATTTGTCACATATACTGTAGTTACTAAGAGCAAAGAACTTCTGTCCTGCACTCTTGACACAATACAGCAGTTTTGTTTTTAGATCCTTGTAGAGAAGCATCTCTGCAGACAGTCATGAATTCTGACATCCCATGCTTGGGCCGTAGTGGAAATGCAGCTCTTGGGGGGTCAGTACCCCAAACTTTTGTAACTCTGAGTTCATTGCCAGCATATGCTGACAAAGGCTGACACAATATCTAGGCTGTCCTTTGAAACATATAAAACACATCTCTGGAGCAGGTAACACTAGAGGCTTTAGAAGCCAACCTGGGGATCAGGGAAGGCTTTCAGTTCTGGCAAGCCATCACAATGTGACAGTTTTGTTTAGCATCTACTAATATAGTGTGGCTTTTCTCTGCACAGCACACAGGCCAGAGTCCAATATTAGCCATAAGTTCTCTGGTACTTAAAATGAGCAGAACTCAGCTCAGTGATGAATAAGTATGGCAGTCCATGGTGGTTTCTTGCACACCATGTTCAGCAAGTGCATGATGGTGCAGTCTGTGCTCATTCTCTGGTCCTGGTTTGATGTCTTCTAAAAGTCTGCTAGTCATCCAGTTCAAGTTAGCAATTAAAGATACACGTCTATCAGAAGGAGGAAACAAGAGAAGTCTCCACAGAACTCAATCCATCATGAACAATATCTCAGAAAAGTATGATATATTTTCCACTGGGTTTACCTCATGAGCACAGAAGTTAACTGAAACTTCCTCAGATGAGATATCCAGTTCAAGAGTTAGAAAACAAAAACCACAAAAATGAAGCTGTGATTGCAGAATAGATAAGCATACACTTGTGCAAGAATTACTCTGGCTCAGCTACAACATTGAAGATGTGGCCTTTGGTATGAGCAAGCAACCATATACACAGGCTTCAGCAGATCTGCTTTGCCCATTTTGAAACATATAGTGGCACTCTGGATCCACTATGAACATAGCTAGCTCATGCTTGTCACCTCCCCAGTCTGCAATCAGCACCACTTCCCTTTTGAAAGCTTATTTTCAGGGCTGCAGGGTGAGGATTTTAGTCACTATGCTTTTTTCATATCTCGCTTAATCTTTCTGATCAAACCACAGGAAAATAATTTTAATAAAACTGCTTTAGCCCCAGACATTGAAAACTAAGTGGCTTTTTAAGCACGTGCAATTTCTTAGACTGTTAAACAAAGATAAATGTTTCACAGTAAATATTTATGCTTAGGTAAAATCACATTCTGCAAATGGATTCCTGAGGCCATCAAATAACAGAGGTTGAAAAAACAGCCTGATGGCTCATGTGTGTTTGTAAAAACATACTCTTTTCACATAAAAATCTAATAAAAATGTGAAAGACAGCTCTGTGTATATTCCCACAAAAGTAGCAGTGGCAGGAGAAAAGGGAGATGCTCATCCCTCTCCAGCAGGGTCCCCCTGATCTGTAGACTGCTTTTGACCTTCAGTGAAACCCGAGCAGATGATTTCACTGTTGTAGCTAAACATCAGATGGGAATCAACTCAGCAATGGATGACTGTGTCTCAGAGGGACATATTGGAAGGACAGTTCAAAGTACCTAAAAAAGGATTTTAAATATGTCATTAAAAACCTTGAGGAATACTCATTAGAGAGGGATGCTTTTAAGGGAAGGTCCAGGAGTTTCTGTGAGAAAGTCTAATTTTCAGCCACACGAAACTTGGCATGTCTGAGCTCAGCTGCACTCCTATAACTTTCACTGCCAAAGATAATAAATAATTAGTACTCATTCGGTCTAAAATGTTAGAGAAATCTGCTATTCAACAAAATTCCCTTCAAAACCATTCAGAAAGGAATGACCAACAGGGCAAAAAGCTGTACTTCAAGTCATGATCACGTTCTTCCAGAGTGCTAGGAGATCTTGTTCCCCTGACGGTGAGACTGCCCTCTTTCCTCATGGCCATACAGAATTTCCAAAGTATGTTTACTGAAGCACTTTTACTAAATCTCCCAAGATCATCTACTGAGGTGCCCTGGCTCCTGACAGTATTCCCTCCATTAGGCATCATATTGCCTTCAGGGCAAGGTATAAGGTTCATCTGTTCATTCAGGTTCATGCCAGCAGAATGAATGCAAAGCCTTGACTATTGGTTTGCTTATACAAAGAAGGTAGGGTGTGAATTTACAAGCTACTGTATGAGTTCACAGCATGCTGGCTGCTCCCTGCATGTGTACTTTTACATGCAGTTGAGGAAGGCACTTCATGCAAAGAAGCCCTCAGTGTGCCCTCTCAGCGTCCACAGGGGGTTTCAGTGCAGAGTCATTTCACACAGCACAACGTCATTTCACGTCCTAGCTGGTAATTTAGGCAAACCTTTGCACTGTGGATTTGTCTGATTTCCAAGAAAGCGTTGGTTAGTCAACAGTCAAAACAACTCTTGTGAAACCACAACAGAAATAAAGCTACACAAAAGAAGGTATTGCTTCCTGCGGAAGAAGTTTTGCAGTGACTTCTGTAAGCCAGAGAGAAGTTTGATAAGATGATCCATTTCAACCCTTGAAAGAATTTTCTACCAAGGTTGTTGACATAGAAATCAAGAAAGAAAGAAGGATAAATAGGAGAAACCTGCAGCTGCCTATTTCAACGTGCACTTTGTTTGTCTCTCCTGACCAATGAGTAAAGTGTAAACTTACGAGTTTTGTAAGAATGTATAAAAAGTATGCATGCTATAATGAAACAGGGTTTGAAGCCTTCTGGAAATGGAGTGTGTCGCTTCATATTGTCTCTGTCTCAACTACCACTGTCTCAACTTCCCAAATAAAAATTTATAATTTTTGTGGTTATATGTGTACCTAGGAGTACATATATATGTGCCACTTTTAGGAGTGACAATAATTTGCCTTCCAAACAACTTTTACTTAAGAATCAATTCTTCTGGTTTGCATACTTAAGTGGTATGAAAACATCTGGAATTTCTCCTCACTTGAACAAAAGCATTTATCTGCCTAAAAAAGGCCTATATTCCAAGAAACAGCAAGCTGATACCCAGGATCTCAAATTCATATTCAGCTCAGAACAATTAACTAGTTTAGCATATCTTAAAACATACAGGTGCCTGTGTACCTCTTTTATCAGGGGCCCACCTGATGTAACTTAACAGCACTGCATTTGTTTCAACAATAGCCTGCCAATTTTCATACATAAGAGTATGGCCTAATTTATTTCCCAGAGAGGGAATAGTAAGGTAAGACATGTATGCTTTTCATGACAACATTTTTTTGCTAGAGCACAAGTAAAAAAGTCTGTTCTTTAAAACAGACTCCATCAAGAAAAAAAATCATCTCCCACTCCCAGTTAATCCATTTTAAATTCTCAGTAGGTCAACATCTACTTCAGGGTCTTCCAAGTGCATGTTGTCTCATCTATGTTTGTCTTCAAAATTACAAACTCCTCAGGGTATGCTCTCTGCTTCTCTCTGTCTCGTTCAGTCATCAGAGATTAGCAAATAATTCTTCCTATTAGTAAAAATAAATAATATGTGGCAAGATGTTCTCACACAAGGCTTTTGCTTGTGAAGCATGGCATGGGAGAAGATGGCTTGGAACAACTGGGCAAGAAGCAGTTTTTTCAGGGTATTGAAAGGTCAGGACCCCAGAGAAAGAACACTTCAACACACAATCAACACACTTTGGGCAAGCAATTCTCGTGTAAGCTGCTCAGTTAGGAAGAGGGATACTCCTTGGCTCCCCGGAACTCTGCAGTAGGCTGGGCTTTCCTCTCTCTCCTCTGTCTGTAACAAGCCAGCCAGGGTAACTAAAGTGCAGTAAAGCAAAATAAACAGATCTGCAAAGTGCTGAGTCCAGTCATTTTCCCCAGGAGAATCTGCGGGGCTCTGACGCTTTCCTTGGGATTGTAATTAACACCTGACTGCAGCATGTTTATGAACAAAGTTAAGGAGGGAGAAAGAGAGAGAGAGAGAGATGTTTCAGCCTTTAACTGAATGGTCTTCAATTGGCTCAACTTTTATGGGCTAATTTGGCAGCGGCTGTGATTGAGTGCAACACTGAAATGAAAAGGAGCTTGGGGCTTCTTGCCACCTCCTCCTCCTCCCTCCCTGAGCTAGCTCCTACTAAAAAGCATGTGTTTCCATTTAACTCTGGATAAGAATCAACTGATGTCTGGATTCTCATTCAAATATTTATTCTTCTGTGGTATTATTAACATTATTTTCCAGTTAGGTGTACCTTACTTCTATCTTAGATTATCTTCATTTCTTATAATCACAGTTCAGCCTCAGGTTTTTTGAGAAATGTTCTATCTTCCCCTCACTTGAAGCTGTACCCCATAGCTAATTCTTTCTCCTTGTTTGTAGATAAAATCCTACAAGCTCTTACTGAATTAGAAAGAAAAATCTCCCACCGACATTAGCAATGAGTCTAACAACAAAAACTGAGATCATCCTGGTTTCCATTATGTTCACCTCAGAATGGCTGCATGAGCACACCCACTGCATTCTCTCTGTCTTTCAGGGAGAGTTTATGTTTGTGTTTTCCTCTTTGTTATTGACTGACCTTAACTCAGTTAAGGAAACTCAATTCACAACAAGATATATTTCTAGATTAGTCGTAGGACAGAATTTGGATTTTTGCTTCAAGGCTCACCAAAATGGGGTTTAAACTTCAGACCCCTGCTATTTTACCATCACTTTTATATTTTAAAGCACAGAAACCTGCTATGAATAACAGATTAATTTCCACTATCCTCAATATTTCCTTTCAAAAAGGTCCCTTGGTGAACTGCCTGTTGTGTGAGATGTCCTAATATATTAATCTCTTTTTTGACAATTTTATTACAGTTTTGTGTTATTAATAAAAACAAACTGTTTTCCAAAGAATCTATGCCAAAAGGCTGTAAAAGTACAAAAATCCTCTGCCCTTCTTCTCAGCAATTTTTAATCCTAGTGTTTATGGCACAGCTAAATTAGTCATATTGTGAAATGAATCAAAATTCTAACCTTCTTACAGTAGAGACAGAGAGCATAAAGCACCTTGTGCAACACAGCAGTAATAAAACCAAACAAATAAGAAAATAAATGCCCTAATAATTTAACCAAATTTGCTTTTTGCTTAGCCTTTTTCCGAGTCACTAGGATTTCCAGGAATTTGGTCAAATGACTGAAAATATAATCAGAATGATTGTAAACAGACCATCTATTTTACAAACATCTCCTTGGGCAATCAGTCAAACTCCAGCATAATGCATTCTGTTTCAAAAATCTCAGATGGATTGCTTGTGGCATATTATGCCCATCAGCCGCAGAACTGGTCTGAGAAGCAGCTAGGGAACCATTTTCCTCGGGCCTGGTAAAAGGCTACTTATCTATTTGTTATAATTAGTGAGAGCATCAATCTGGGAAGATTGCTATCATAAATTTAGCAAAAGCACGTTAGGTAAGTCCACTCTGCCATAGCCACACAATATTAAACAATTTTGCTGGGTTTTTTTTTGTTTTTTTTTTTTTTTGTTTTTTTTTTCTTTCTAAATGTGGGTTTCTTTGTACTGAGGCAAACACATACTAGGAGACTAGAAGTTAAGCAGTGCACATTTTAAAGTGGGATTTCCCATGATGAGCAAATTCACATGAGTCCCTCACACTTGTAAAGTCCTTAGAAGTCTCTTTGGGATTACTTTTGGCACCAAAGACTATAGCAGAGGCAGACATGGTAATAATTAGTTTCAAAGGTATAAAGCACAGTGTTGTGGGTCTTCCCTCCATACCTCCCATTCAAACACTCATGAGAAGGCTAATTTTGATGTGTGTATTGCTACCTTAGCTGACAGTCTAAAGTCCCACCAGGCACCTGGAATCCTTCCCTAGGCCCGCAGGGAAGAGTGTCTTCCTTACTTCCCACCACACAGCTTCTCAGGACTCAGTCCAGTTTTCCAGCCTTCACTGCCCACATATTTAATCCTTTAATTCAGTCATCAAAATCACAGTTGGAGTCAATGTCCCATGTAGATTTTGTATATGTGTGTATGTCAGGCCTTAGTGACAAGTTAGCAGCAAGAATATCACATCCTTGGTGCCTTGCTTAAGGAGAGGTGGGGGATTTAAATTTTTTTTAATTGTTTGTTTGTTTGTTTTTTCTAGCTCCTTAGTACTCCTGGGAACAGAAATGTATTGTGAACGAGCCCACTACCCTCTTCTGCAATTTTCCTTAGACAAAACTGTAACCATACATTACACTCTACCCTAAGTCCTGCTCCCTATGGAACTGATCATTCTTGGGCAAGATGAGAAATATTAGGAAAAAACTGATTGTTTATAAACTTTCTGATCAATCTTTTGAGCTATCCATGTGTTCCCATTACAATGTCCTCCAAAAGTCATCACTTTGCTATATTGTCTAGGACCTAAGAACACAGTGCACCTGCAAACCTGACTCTCTTCTGGAGAGGGTGACACCCTTAAGTGACAATTCTGTGCTTCACAGACCAAGACTTCATAACCTCTTTGCAAGTAACACACAATTCATCTTTTCTTTCTTGGGCAGAATGACTTAAGCCTGTTACAAGAGCTATGGATTTAGGAGTACAATGAGCACCTTCATGTGGAAATTTGGCTGTGTGGACTGAAATCTGCTTTCATCAGTGAAACTTGTTAGAACCTTCAAAAGTTCTCTCCTGTTTATGAAACCTACAGCATTAAAAAAAAAAAAAAAAAAGCAAACATAGAAATATTAGACAAAGTTACCATTTTCTTATTCAGCATTCATATTTTGCCTTTAAGCCTATAGAAAGTGGCACTGAAAAAGCAAGTAAAAAATCATGACAAACAATTGAGAGCGGCTTCAGCCCTAGTTCTTCAGGCTTAAAAGTGTGGTTAATTTTACACATGCCCACATTCTCATTGATGTTTCTCCCCCTAAGTTAAATCAAGAAGATACTTGTGATCTCAGGTTTCAGCACTTGACTATTTACAGGACTAAATGAGTCTGGTACTGCCACTTTACCTTTCCAGCTGCCCCCTTAATCCAGAAGTCTCTTTTTGTCCTCTGTGGAATTTGAAACAGATCTCCTCTGATGGTGGACCAGAACATTTATTTGTTTATGGGATGACAGATAACTAGACAACAACAATAGGGGAAATGCCATCAAGAAATTGCACTTCCATTTTCAATTAAAATAAATTGAACTTTCTAGTCCTTTTTGGATCAAGTCCAATTGATTCCCTCTACATTTATTAAAAGGAAATAGAAAGTTGCATTTATTCCTCTGCCTCTTTCCCATTATTTTTACTGGTTACTTTAGCTGTAGGAAATGTCAAGAATGGCAGAGGAAGAGGTGGCCGTGCAGCTCTCTCTGCTCCGTACAGCAGAAAGCAAAGTCAAGCAGTGAGGCAGGAAGCATGTCCCAGCCAGGACTCCCAGTGCTCAGCCTGAGTCATGGCAGAGCTGCCTTGGGTGGTGAGTTGTTGTAGTGTGTTATGTTAGTTTATCCAGTTACTCCCCCATTTTGTATTGTGGTTCTGCCCGCAACTGTTTTTCCCGCCAATGTAATGTCAGTTACTTGGTTGTTATGGCTACTCCCGCCTCATGTCCTGTCAATCCCCTGGTCGTCGCAGTTCTCCTCCCCCTATTTCCCTATATGGGAGCCTACTCCTCCTTCCCTGGGCCCAGTCAATCACTCCCTACTCCACCTATTTTTCCAGAATGTTCTCCAATTTGGGAGTTATGATTGGCAGTGGGACCGGGGCCCCTCCTTTGTTATGTATCTATTGGTTTTCTTGCAATGTCTGTTATCCTAAGTGCACTCCCTCACCTCCCGAGATTGGTTCTGTTGGAAACTCCTCCTCTGGATTCCTCCCCTTTTATAACTCTGTTACACCCCGCGTATGGGGATCACTCCCTGGCTGACTTCCGTTAGGCTCCGCCTGAGTGTTCTCAGGCAATAAGCCTGACCATCCCCAGAGAGTGTCCGTTTCTTGGTCTTGCCGTCTTCTCGCAGCCTGCCTACCTACTCAGCGTGATCTCGTCCCCACGGACACAGCCCGAAGCCTTTGCTGCTGAGGGGTGTCCGTAGGAGCAGTCCTGGGGCCCTGCCACTGGGATTGACTCCCCACTGCTGTAGCAGCCAGCTGGCCTCTCTGCTAGCCAGATGGACTTTATTCGAAGGCCGCTGACCGCTGCACTGAGTCTCAGCCCCAGTGCCCAGCTGGGCTGTCAGGCTGAATCTGCGGAGCCCTGGTGCCAGAGCAGAGGAGCAGGGCGGCTGCTGCTGGCCCTCGGCCAGCCAGGGCACACCGCAGCCATGTCACAGAGCCAGCCCTGCCCTCCCTGGGTACAGCTTCACAGCTCCTAAATAAAAACACGCCACAGCAAACAACAGCACTGTCTTCTCAACATCCATACCCAGCTCAAGAACATTAAAACTATTCCAGCCTCCTCATCTGTTCCCTTCTGGGAGTAGACATAAATGAGGCTTACATTAGATTATGTCTGACTAGTTACATTGCCAAAGGTTTGGAGAGTACAAGTGCCTGGCAAAGCTCAAGCACATGATGATACTCCTTGGAAAAGTGGGGCTTTCTCAAGGTCTCTGCTGACTCTTTCCATTTACATCACACTTACCTTGAATACAACATGAGCAGAGAGAACTCTGCAGTTCCTACAAGGCACTCAATATGTGAAGAGATCACGCCCATAGGTAGTCAGCACCTAAGCTCCACATAAGTTTTCAGAACAAAATCAATACTTTATGCCCTGAAGCAATTCTGTAAGCCAGGACAAACTTTGGAAAATTAGAATAATAAGCTGACTGTGAGTAGCTCCACTAAATAAGAAAGCAGCTGCATTTGTGCATCTATCTCTAGGGTTTTGCATGTAGACACCATTTTCTGACATATGGGAGGGAAATGAGAATTCTACACTTCTCACATATAGGGTCCCAGTCAGATCTAACATCAATACTTGATTTGAGTCCAATTTATTTGGGATTTGAATAAATTATTATTTTCAAAAAAACGCAACTGAATGTTAGACAGCAGCACTACGAGATGTATGGGAATATATATGTATATTATGGTGAGAAGGAAAGTAGTTTTCCTATGAGACCTTGTGTGCAGGGAAAAAAGTAACTCTGTGTATTTACAGAAGGAAAAATGGGACAGGAGAATGGTATCCTTTGGCTAATTGCAGCATACATCTGGGAAATTTAAAAGAACTAAAAGATGTTCAACATCTTGAAAAAACAAAGAAATATGTTTCCCAGGTTACTAGCCTATTAAAACAAAACAGGCACAAAAATGAACTCGGACCCTGCACAGCTCCGTGATTGTCTGCACTGGGTTGAAAGGGCTGAGTGGAAGTTCAAAAGTATAAAGAATGTAAAATAAAAGGGGAAAGGGAAAAGAAAAAGGGGAAAGCAAAGAAAAAAAAAAAAAAAAAAAAAAAAAAAAAAGAAAAAATTCTGTTTCAAAAGTATTCTCAGTAGTTCCTGGAAGCTAGGTGAGGGAGCTAGTTACGAGCTGCTTAACTAGCAGCTAGTTAAGAGCTGCTTTCTGGTGCTACAGCCACAGTCTCCCTTCCATCTCAATTGTCACTGATTTGAGGCTTTTTGCCCCTTGTCAGATGGTACATGCCATGTGTCAGAATTCTTTTTTTTTTTTTTTTAAAGATTCAATTAAGACAAACTTGAGTCCACCCAAGAGGCATCCTGCCCCAGCTGCACTTCTGCTCTGTTGTACCCTCTGTTCCAACCATACTGGAGACAATAAAAGGACTGAGGATGGAGAGACACACTATTTTTAATTGAAACCATATGTACCATGTAAAATGCTCAGGACAGAAGCAGGATTTATGAATATCAGCTGAAATCAGCCTCACAGTGCAAGTGCCAATATTTACATTTCTATTCCTTAACATTGTTTGGGTTGGAAATTATACCAGTTTTCTGATTAACTACCTGCAGGCATGCACCAGTTTGACCTTTTGCATGCTGAATTGCATGCATTAAATTAAATTTTCCTCTCTCTCTCTCTCTTACTGAGATAAACAAGGCCAGTTACCTGACTCAGGCTGCCCTTTCCTCCTACCATTCCATATGCAAAGTCAATCCTAGCCAGTTAATCCTCTAATTTAAGAGCAGAGTTCTGTATTTTTGTAAGTGATTAGAAGGATTTTGTTTCTTTTAAGTAGTTGTGGGTCAATAATTTGTATTCAGAAAGAAGAGCTAGTAGCATCAAAATAACATAAATTTCCTAATAACAGGTTTGTGTGAGTACTTCAGAGGTAAGTAAATGTTCATCTTCAACTCTTTATAAATATGAGGAAACAATATCATCAGCTACAATGACTGCTCAGCATACTTCTCCAGATAAAGCAGAACCAAAGGAAAAAAAGGAGATAAGAAAATACAACATTTCGCAGGTAAACAGTTGTCCTATTGTACAGGTAATAGGTCAGGAACTCTTAAGTCAAATCTAGTTATTGAAATTTTCAAATACTAGTGACTAATTTGAGAAATATTTAAATTGTATCATTATTCAGACATTCTCATTGTATCCTCAATTGAAATTATGCAGATCAGGGAGACATCTATCCTGAAATCAGATCAAGTTATTCTGATACCAACCACACGTACTTAGTAGTACTTATTCCCTAGAGAATCATAAGGAAATATAAGCAATTTTCAGACTACACTGCTAAAATAACAGAGACGAAGATTACTGCAAAAGTAACCACACAGACTGTTAAAGAAAACAAAAACCTTTCCTTTATTTCAGTGGGAACTAGGAAAGGTTTGTGCTCCACTTTATTCTGTGATGAAATAAGAAAGTTTAGTTGCTACACAAAACCAGGAAAGAGACTCAGTGCTTTGTACAGCAAGAGTTACTTCACTTTGGAGAGGAAATAATTTCTGTGCAAAGGCAGTTCCAGACCCTGGCTGTCAATATGTAGAATAGGCAGTGGTCATAATTTCCCAATAGAGCACATCATGTCTAGATTTGTACAATGAAAGATTACAAAGGTTATATCCTCTGCCATAACACGGCCCAGAGAAACCCCAGACCTCTTTTTGGCCCAGCCATGGACAAAATCAATGTCCATGCATGTCGAACACCACAAATAGGTGCTTTTCTGAGACAACTCAACAGCAAACTCCACGCTGTTTTCAGCTCTGGAGGTGACTGGCTGAGCTTCAGGTGACTGCAGCTATCTACCATCAGTTCTACAGAAATGAAACAGTTCTGTCAGAATGAAACTTTACAAGAAAAAACACTCCCAGAAGAGACTCTCTTGGTCAAATCAATCAGCTCAGGATCTTTCAAAGCTTTTAGCAGAATGGATTCTTTGGAGATATGAGTGGCAAACACAATTCACTATCACTCTTGAGAAACTATTGTCACAAGTACTTTTCTTAATAACAACTAAAATAACAATATGCTTGCAGCTTATCACAACTGTTTTGCCAGAGAATTTTTGATTGGAAAGCATTTATGTGTTTGCTGATGTTTTGTTGAAGGTTCTGTTTGTTGGTTTTGTTTTAATTTTTAGTTAAATACTTTCTCTTTTTTCTTCTAAAGGATTGAGATGGCCTAACTTTACCCTACACTTCATCTTCCTTTTTCACACAGGTTCTCTCAGTGAGAAACAGAACAAGAGGCAGCATGAGGTGAGCAAATATTTCTCCTACAGCTACAAATCACAGTTTGAGAATTTCAGCTCTGCTTACCTGATATAAACAAAAGCAGATGGCAAATCCTATATTTACTATGACTGCATTAGGATTTATATGACATAACTATTTGCTTATACCAGTCACAGTTAAATTTTACTGTCTCTTTTTATTAGTATGTATCTGTGGGGTAAAAAGCATTCTAAACTGATCAAAATAAACCAATTATCAAGCAAGAGGATGTTTTGAACTGCAAGAGTAGTTGCCATTTGTTACATGAACACCGCCTTCTTTTCAAAAACATCACGGCAAAAATGATAATTTCTTTGTTGAGTCAAGAGGTATAGCCATACATTTTCATGATCCCTGAAGTACCACCTATACAGAGGTAGTTTTTCTCTGTATTGTTTTGCAAAGATCTCTAATATATCTGCTGTGAGAAAATAAACTATTTTTCTTAATTTGGCAGATCCGAGAACAAAGCCAATGAAAAGTGTAATATTCTCAGTCAATACCTCAAAAAGCTCACATATCTTGGCTATGATTTGTACCTGCTCATCCTACAAAATGGTTTGGCCCAAGAGTATACTGCACTATTTTAACAGCCAAGCCAGGTCCTGTAGAGACTTAGAGACTGTGAAGTCACAGCTAAATGATTCTTCTCTCCGTTTAGCAAAAGTTATTCTCAAAAGAAAAAGTGATTGCTTAATTTCTGTTTAGTTGCTCCACTACAGTACATGTGCATAAATATTCCTTTTTGTTCGCAATATTCCTTTTTGTAAACCAATTATACCTTTAGATATACCTAAGTAAATGCTTCATTTATTGCATATAAACATACATTAATTTTTTATCAGCTGTGGGTGACCATAGATACAACAATAAGCCAAGAACAACAGAACCAAAACTCAGACACTCTGCCTGGTGAGGGTGATTTCTAGGAGGTATCAATATGAAAATAGAAAAGAAGTTGCGCTTCTCAAGGTCATATCCTATGACCTCAAGTTCAAAGATTCCACAAAACTGACCCTGCTGTGCCTTGTAAGCTTCAGGCAAAAGGACCAGAAGGCAAAGAGACTAACTACACCCCAGTGGAAATAATTTTGAAAGGCAAATAATTCAGCCAAACTGATGCTAATCAGCATAGCTGATAAAATTAACCTGGGAAATTCTGGTAGATAGGCATCATAATTTCTTTAGCCCATAGCTCAGTGTTTTTTGTATAGTTTCACATCATTCTCCTCTCTGTTATACCAAGAGACAATGAAATCTGTCTTTTAACTCATTTACAATGTTGCAGGAGTCATTACTAGATCAATGTACCAGAATCATACTGAGAAAAGCTCTTTGACTTGTTTTCACATATATCTGTAAGTGTGTACATGTGTGCACTAAGTAAAGCCATAGACAGTTTTATAATCCATATTATTGTATCAGTTTTTATTTACACATAGTGCATTAAACTTCAATTTTGCTGTCAAATGCTTTATAATATCCTAATTTCAGTCTGCAAATATTAAAGGTGCACCTGTTTCTATAAAACAAATGAACAGAAAATTAAGGAGGTAAATAAAAATAATGCCAAATATTTTCCTTTATATTCTGATTGTATTACTCCTGTAATATGTTACAGCTATGTGGTACAAACCTTTGTGCCTGTAGGGTACGTCTAAACCATTTCTAGATCTCAAAAAAGAGTTCTGTCCGGGGCCTGGGGCACATGGTTATCCCAGGAACCACCCAGGAGTAGCCTTTGAGTGGGTAAGAGAAACACACAAATCTTAACATTGAGGCAGGATGCACACATTTTTTTCATTCTAAACCTCTCTCCACCCACTGCTCTTCACATATGCTTGCACTTCTGACCTGAGCCTCCAGCAGTGTTTGTGGAATTCGTACTGTATGCCAGGATGTGACTGTGTTAGTAAATGTGTTTCCCAACAAGGCTATCGCCTAGTGCAGTTCTTATGTCTTTCCTATTTTTACTTTTTCTTTTTTTTTTCTTTTTTGAGACATTGCATCCTTCCATTGCAATGGAAATATATTATTACAATTCTTGAGTTCTGCTTCACCTAATTTTAGTTAATTAGCCACAGGTGAGGCAAGCATCTTTTTACAACACTCTCATGGACCCCAGGTTGAAAGTCAAAAGAGCTTTAGCCTCTTGAGAAATACCTTGATTACTTGACAGCTCCAGCAGCTGAGAGATTTGCTTCCATAGCTGGATTCTGATAGTCCAACACAAGGAAACTGAAACTGAATAAGCAGAGGATGATATCTGGGGTCTATGGAACTAAATTAAAAAACTCTCATTGCTCCAAGGAGCCAGAAACTTTAGTTTAGGCTTCCAAGACAGCACAGAAGATGTGAGCAGTTTCTCCACCACCAGTTTTCCCCTTTTCCCAGTTTTCTTCCACTTAAATTGTTTCAAATTGGAAGAAGCAGAGGTATTTCCTTCTGTGGCACCAAGATTTATACATGAAAATATTGCACCAAAAGCAGCCACATAATATTTCCATTTCCAAGCGCTGGCATGTGTAATTCTGTCCTGGAACTGAATGTGAAAAGGTGTAACCACCTAACCTTTCCTGCAGGAAAGTGTGTCCATATGGAATAGGTGCTTTTCTGAGACAGGTAACTTTCCTCTTGAGCAAAGGTGACCAGAACTGGTTCAAGGGATTAGCACCATAGGTCAATTAACTTCTGCTGCCCTCATGATACGAGGAAGGCTCACAGGGCTATCTGCCTGTACTCAGATTTCCAAGATGAATGTCCACTTTCTGCCTGTGCCTAAAGATGGCTTGAGATGCGAGTAAAGTAAAAATCTGGAAAAGAACATATATAGAGTTCCTTCTGCTTTCTTACTTCTAATAATATATTACCTTTAGTTTTCCTCAACTGGCCTATCAGAAGAATGGGGATAATCCTGCCCACCTCCTAGGAACATTGTGTGTGACCCCAAACAAGGTCATAATCTCTGTGTGCTGAGGTCTACACCAACATCAGTGCATGTGATCCTCAGATTAAATACTTTTCAGTTTTAACTAGCAATATAAAGGGTGACACAGAGGAGCAATTGGTGAATTTCTCTGCATATAGAGAACCAGAGCAGAAACTTGTGAAGTAATATGCATAGCAACATAAAGGAAGAGTCAGAAATTTAACCTAGATCTTTAGGAAATCAGTTCTTTTACCATAAAGCATATTGCTGTGGAGAAATAACCTTTATCTTTATTGCATGCTCTTGACATAAGACTGAACTAGCAGAAAATCTCACATTTGTTCTGGAAAAGAAGGGCAGAGCACATAAACTCTCTTTCAAGAGCTGTAAGCTGCCAAGTGAAGAGCAAAAATGCAGAATTAACAAGTGAATTCATGCTATCACTGTGCTAAAAACATTAATCCTGTGCCATTAAAACTTTTTTCCCAGGCATATTTTTTATCCCTTGCAGATGGATCTTGGCAATTAGGAGCTGAGTTAATAAGCTCCAAACCAGTAAAATTCCAATTGCAGAGCCAGGTATATGAGGTGATCATAGGAGTTAATAAGCCAGAGGACAAGCTATACTGCCAAGTGTAACCTTTGACAGGAGGGTCAGAAGTCACAGGTCAAACCTAGAAACAGACCAGCTCTTTAAATCTTCTTACTGGGTTACAGGAGTGAACTCTACCTATTATGTGTGGTTTTGACTGGTAACAAAAATCTTCAGTATTGCTTAAGCTGCAATGACTGCTTCCACTCCTGCCATAGACAGATATTAAGACATTATAAGAAACCTCTCATTTATGCTACAAGGTTGGCCATGTCAAAGGAGAATTAACAGAAGAAAGAAGAAACAGATGTTATTTTTCACCAGTTATAAAACTGAGGCTTTCATACACATTCTTATATTAGTCCTTAAAGGCCTGCATCTTTCACTTTCTATAAACATTTAATGAAAGCTTGGCGAGAGAGTAACTTTAATCTCAAATACCTGGTTATGTATAAACACTTCTACACCATGTTTTCAAGTCTACAATTAAGCCCTAACAACCTGAAATTAAATTTGTTTAGAATTAAACACAAAGTACCAGAATAACATTATTGCTGCTATAATACTTGCATCTCCAAAAGGACAACAGATATAGCCTCACCTGAGTCACAGAGCTAGCCAGAGCACTGGAAATTGCCAATATTTTTCATGAAAATGACTGCAAATTAACTCAGAACAAGAATATTCACTCATGTAACTGACAGCTAATTTTGAAATAATGAATGCATTTAAGAGTATCACAGTTTTTAATTGCAAACTTAAGAAGGCAAAATAAGCAACGTGCTGAATAAATTGTTCATTCTGAATGATTCATCCAAATCTAATAACTATCTGTCTCTACAAATATAGTAATAAGGCATAATCAGTCAGTATAAAAACAGCAGGAGGAAACAAGCCACAAAAAAATTAAGCTGTATTGCTGCTGTTTCAGTACCAAAGGACAGACTTCAGAACTCCTAACAATCCCTTCTAGCTTCATACGCTCCTGCAAAAGCAGAATTTAAACTGCATTTTGCTGCCGTGCATCATGGCTGCGACCCACAAGGTCAAATGTAGTCCGACCCTAAAGGCAAAATGGGATGCCTATTCTCTCCTCCTCTCATTTTTACCCCTCTTCTCTTTGGAAACCCAGAACCAGAGGCGTGGGGGGAAGTCGCTGACTCAAAGTGGGGGGAAGTCGCTGCTGTGTGAGCAAAACCCACAGGCTCCACGTTGCTGCTATATATGGGCTGGGGGGAAAGATGATGGGCCTGTCTCAAAAGAGCCGCCAACCATTACGTCTGAGAGCTCCTCTCAGGCGTCCCCAGCCTAAACATTTTATGGGTTGGGGGTCACAGGTCACCAACTGTCAAAACAGAGCCCGAGTGGCACTGCGCACCCGCGAGGAAACTGAGCAGACGGCAGAGCCGGAGTTCAGGGGCCGCGCTGCTCAACGCGCGCCACAAATGGCGGAGCTGCCCTTAAAAAGTAACAGGCTTCCCCCCCTAAATCTTTCTGATTTTTACAAGTAGAGCTCAAAGTTAAGTGGGCGTGAGTTTTAAAAGATCAATGCACATGTGGAATTAGACTATTCTAAATGTCTTTTTTTTTTTTTAAATGGAGGAAAACAACCACCAAACTTTGAAGTGCCAAATTTAACCAGCAGCAAACTCCAAAGCACCAGGTGGTTTCATAAACCCAAAGGTTCATAAATCTTTTCTTTAAAGTTTCCAATTTCAAAAAAGAGCTTGTTCTCTTTGTGGTTATTTTTCAATTTTTCTCCCTCCCTCCCCCTTCTTTCCTGCCTTTGGGCGGATGACCTGCCAACCCCTGACAGTCTTTTAAGCTCGCCGTGCTGGCTCCTGCTGACGCTGCCGGAGACAGGCTGCCCACTCATGGGGCAGCGAGCTGTGGGCATGACTTCATCCACCCAGAGGAATTGCTGGGAAAGGGGCTGCACAGGGGGGCTTTCTATTTTTAAACACTGCCTGTCGCGTAGCTCAGGAGTGCGAAGAGTTCAAGCATTCAGTGAATCTGTTCTCTTCACCTCTTGGGCCTTTAAAGCAGTAATAGTTCTGGTAATCGAGGCAGTGTAGCCATCAGTCTCCTCAATCTACAGCCCATGGGCCACATACAGTCCATGGGAGCAATTCATCTGTCCTGTGGGGTAATTTGGGAGACTGCCAGGTGCAGGCAGGGGGATCAGGGTTGGATGAATCATCAGTGGCTTGTGTTTAATGTGGACCAAGGTGTCTTCATGAAAGATGACACCTGGGAATAAACTTCGGCTACAAGCAGAGCAAATCACTTGCCCTGTACCCTTGCTTCTGCTGTATGAAAAATGCCACTGAGAAAGGCAGCTGGCAGGCATAGCATGAGGTCTTCTTGTGGCCAGAACCAGCTGGTGGCTGTTATGCTTGTGGGAGCATATGGGGATTTTACCTATGCATGTATACAGTGAATCATGTCAGCTGTGCACTCCCAGGAGGCACCAAACTTTCTGTAGTTTCTGTGATGTGAGAAGAGCTGAGCTGCCATAAACAGTCCTTCTCCAATGTTAAAAGAAATCAGCAAAAAGGGCAGATACTGGTCTTTTAGGTACTGCTCTGTAATCAAGAGACACACAGATACACAGTCCTCTAATCTTTTTAAACTGATAGAATAAAAAGCAGCAAGAGTGGAAGAAATGGCCATAGATTTCTGGCTTCTTTCTTTGTTTCCTAATTACACTCTAAGATCAGCCCACTTTAACACATGCCTCAAATTATGCAATCACCAAATCACTCAGTTTGGAAGGGCCTCAGAGGTCGCCCTGTCAATCCCCCGACAGCAGCCTGCTCCCTCTGCTCTACACATTCTCCTGCAGAAAGGCAGCATGAGAGAGAACTGCAGAAACAGCCGTGGAACCATTAACTCACATGCTGTACCTAAATCAGACAGACGGGAACCTTTAGCCCATTACCACTTCTCTTCTTTAGAAACAGCACCCAACACACGGCTCGGTAGAGACATAACCACTTAACTGTGTTGCAGATCTGGGTGAGGGTAGGTTCTTAAGTCTCCAGACAGCTGATGGGTAAGAGTGATGTCTGATCAGATTTAGTACACAAAATCACATTACAGCTCCTTAGAGATGGCTTGGTTAGTAGCAAATTTCCTATGAAGCCCTTGGGTAAATATCACCCACTTCTATTGCTGAAACTAATGAGGCAAAAATGTTGCAGAATGTGATCAAAGGCCACACAGGAATATCTGTATTAGAGTTGGGATTACACAGCACAAGCTTGGTCTAAATGATCTAACCCCTTCTGGGGTTCAGATTATTCCCTCCTGTGGCCCGTGCCACACTGGCTCATGTGGTATGGCGCTGGCCCACAGACAGGAGCTGGGTGAAGCAGTGAAACCACTGCAAGGTACCAGCAAGAGTCACCCAAGCCTCACTGTCAATCCTTCAGCCAGGCAGTACTCTTCCCTTTGGAATAAGTGTTCCTCACTTTTTGTTGCAGCTTTCTTTCATCCACTTTCATCCCATGTCTCTACCCACCTCACATATACAAATATACACATGCTTTGCCAGAAAATCAAAGAAAACTAACTCTCTTTTTAAAAAAGAGAAACCAGAAGAGCTTTCATGTTTCTCATGTTTTATGCTGTTGTAACTGCATTTGATATAGTCCCAGGAGCAGACCTTCCAATAATAATGACTAAATCTACTTTGGTTTTGTAGGATATTTAGGAGCTATTTGGAGCTGTAACCACAGTTATACAGAGAGCTCTTACCACATACATGTGGTATTATTTACTCAACCTCCTGATTCATTAAATGGATTTCCAGCTCCTAAGAAGTTTATTATTATTCCTCTGTGGCATCTTCATATTGATTATAATTTCAAAATTCTCTGCTGGAGATCAATGAGTGTCCACTAAATTAGGTGAGAGTTGATGGGTATAAAATTGAAACGCTGCAACTATTTGCTGTCTACAGCCATCAAAGTAATTAAGGTGATTCCATCTCTCCTTACTCACTCTTTAGAGCTAGATCTGGTTCTGTGTTGAACTGTAGGGAAGGAAACAGGAGAGCAGACAACTGGTAGACAAGCTAGATAGCAATGGCAAACACGGCATCTAAAATCTTCCCACATATTGGCTAGCATGACAAGGAAGATATTATTTTGTGCCACAGCTCCTCCAAAACCTGGGTCCAGTCTTCCCTTAAGTAAGGAGTGTTCCAGTATTGCTCTCTTGAGCCTCTGTCTCTGAGAAGTATGTAGAGAAATAGCTCTCAGACTAAACAAAAGAGAGGATTTGAGGTTCATAAGCATGAAACAACTCTACCTCTAACGAATTGAAATGATAGACTCCTCCGTGAAACAACTCATCCTCCAGCTTTCATAGCAAGGCCAGAACATCAGGTTCCTCTGGATTCAGTATTACTCACCCACAGGTAAAAACAATTGATAGATACCATTTTTTGTTGCTGTTTCTCTGAATGGTCAAATTCCAAAATAAAGTCCAAATCTGGATTTGGCAGTAGAGATCCATCGCTGTGCTAGTAATTTAAATACCTCTAGCCCAGATGGCCCTTAAGCCTATCTGAAAAATATTCCTTGGTTCCAACTGCAGCAAGCAAGTTTCCAGAGTCCCCTGAGCAGAACAACACACCAGTATTTTGCATAAACTAATCTTTTTAAATATATGAAAATATCTAATTCCTATATTTTCACCCGTAAATAGACTCTAGTCATTTATGTATAAATAGATCCATATATAAGGCATTCCTTCTCATTCCACCATATGCTGTGATAAAAGATCTGAGCAGAATCTCAGAATGCAGGCTGGATCTTGGTGGAACTAGGCCTAGATATGGGACTCATTGTTTCCAGAATTATCCAGCAACCTGGTTGACACCCTGAGGGAATGATACCTGCCTCCTCTTTATTAAAAGCCTGTTCCAAAAAATTATCAGAGTAGCTGGTAGCAAACAACTTCAAGGGAATGTGTCATGTAATTCTTGTCCTGCCAAAAAGATATATACATTATTAATAACAAAATCTACTTGGCTGATAACGTTTTTGATAGTTACTAGCAATGAGATAGATAACTATTCTCAGTTTTCCTAAATGCCTATGTGGATTTTGCCAAGCTTAAAATAACAACAAGGATAAGGCAACAGTATACTTCCAATAGCTAAAATTCTGAACAAAAATCATAAATTAAAATTAGATAAGAAGTATTTTTCCAGAAAGAGAAGTTTCATAAGTTTTATGTTCTTAAACAGTGGATAAAAGTGACAGTTAAATGACTTCCCTATTATCTGCCTTGTTCATGCAAGCAATATTCATTAGCAACAAGATTATAAATGAGGCAAAAAATTACTTGTCTCCTTGTAATTCTATCTTTTCTTTGCCAAATCCTATCAGTGTTCAAAACAGTAGATTTCTCTGCTATTCAAAATAAGGATCTGAAACATAATTCTTCCCTAAATCTACAGGAGTACGTTTTAGCAGAGGAGCTGTACCAAACCTCATCTCACAGACTGCACTAATTCAGCATCACATCAAACTATCCCAGGGAATACCATGGCATTTCTCTAGTCCTGGCCATAGGATCGTGTATGCTAAGTGCATGACCTATGGAGAAAAATAGTCCATGTCACCTGACAATGTGCTGAGATCTGCTGCTCCTCCATAAGCACAAAGTTCTCCATGAAAGGAGGCTGAGAGCAGCCAGATCACCCATTCCATTGCTTGCATGGAACCTTACTCTGTCAAAGGCATTACAGATCAACATGGACTGTGGCCCTCTAATTTTTCCTGAATCTTTACCTGAGTCTGACACCCATTACATGCAATAAGCTGTGAATTGGGTTTGCATGCACACATGCTTGTGCGGGAGGTTTCTAGTTTGCATGTGATTAGATGTGACTGGGAAACAAATTTCTGGACTGATCCAGACCATTTGTCCAGAACAAAATGAGGTATATGTGTGAGTTGTATGATGCAAGTATGGGCATCATTACATCTAGATACATGGAAACAGGCGGCAGACTAATGGATTTTGGGAGGTCAAACAACCTTTTGTTTTGCCTGTGGTGTCACAGTAGGGCACAAATAGAACATATGCAAGAGCTGAGAAAGGAAAACCAAAGCCAGTACAAATTAAATAGGGCTATATGATGTGTGGATGATCCTGATGGAATGAAAACAGAGATGCAGAACAGAACATAATTTTATGTGCAGTTTATGCACATGACCTACGCTTTTGTATACAGACAAGTCACACTCCATCAGGGTTATAGAAATAGTCATAGTTCCAAAGGTATTAGAAGATACAATATTAAAACTATTCCTGCAGAAAAATCAACATGTGCCCTACTGATTTTGTTCCAAACCTCTAGAACTCATCCCACAATACCTTAGATCTATCACAAGACAGAAATGCTAGGGACATCTCCCCATAGAAAACAGAACAAACAGAAATACCAGCAGTATATTTTTCTCAAGGGTTTTATGCCTTTTTTTTTTTTCTTCCACAGTCATTTTGAGGCATGTGTGTGTAATGCAGTCCTGGACGATGTGATAGCAATTGTGTCTGCTTTTATTCAGAGGCTAACAGCCCTTTCTGAACTGATGTTCTTTGGAAAAAGCCTTCAGACTAACCTTATTCCTGCACAAAATCTCCAGTGGAGAGCACTGAACACTCACATGGGCCTTTCAGATATGTTAGGTCTATCTCTTGCTGATTCGTCCTTTTACTCATCTTTTTTAAAAACCTTCCAGGTTTCATTTCAGAAGGCAAAAAGCAATTTTAAATTCTCTCCAGATGTCAAGGATTTTTGTTGTCTTTTTTTCCTCCTCACAGATTCATGTTCTGAAAAGAAGAAAATAGAGAAAGAAAAAAAAAGATGATAAGGAGAATTTTTTAAAAGCCTTTAAAAGATATGAAGGATCTAAATTAAAAACCTTTCTGCAGTGAAAGGTGGCTGGAGGGAATGTATAAGAATAGTCAGTTACTGCTGGCATGTTTACAGACTTTGAAGGTTCTTCACATCTAGCCGAGTGAGAATGGTTGAGAGCAGTTCTACCTCACACTAAGATTTTATGGGATTAATGAGTTCTTTATTAAACCAAATACCTGCAGGTTCTGTTACTGCCAGTGTAGTTACAAATCCTTCATACTTGTTCATACAAGGCAGAGGGTAAAATTGGAGCTCTGTAAAAATGACTGGCCACTTTGCCTTTCTACTCTTGTGATGATTGCTCTTTCCAATAAGTAAAAGGGTCTGTTTCTACTGACACTGCTTAAAATGAAAAGGGTTTGGGTTTTTTGCCTGTTTGCTTTTATTTTCTTTATTGTTTTTTTTTAACAGCCACTGATTTATAACCAATGTAGGAAAGAAGGTTTTGTGGAAGATAAACTGACTACAACAGGAAGAATATTCAAGTTACATTAACCGATTTACCTGAAGACGATTTTTTCTCCAGAACAAGTCTGGTGTAAACTGAAAAAAACCCCCCTGCTGTCTTTTCATCCCCATTTAATTATTTGGAATCATCAGCTGACAGCCGTGTGCAAATAATGGATCCAGCTACAGGATATGTCTACACATGAACTCAAGAGCCATAATGGCCAAATGTGCTGCAAACTCATACCACACTCTTTTAATTTTGCAAGCCAACATGAAATACCCTTTTGTTTCACTGTTATAACGATGAGAAATAAATATTAAAAAAAACCTGAGGTATTCTGTTCTTCGATCATCATTAATTGTAACCTGGCTACATATTTCTCCTACATATTACTGAATTTTTTTTATTATAAGATTTAGGGTATATGAGACACTTTTAATATTATGTATGGTTTTGTGCCTCACAGCAAAAGTAATATAAAAGTACTATTTTGATACAGATCACTCCTGCACTTTTTAAAGTTTGGTTAAAAACTCATAAGTTTAAGGAGGTTAACAATATACATGGTCAGAAGAGCAGAATTTTTGTACAGAATTTGTGTCGGGGTGCTGGGTTTTTTAAAGGAAAGAATATAATAATTTTAATAAAACTTCAGTTCTTTAATAATAATTACTTTTAGTATATACATTCTTGTTAATTAACTACTTCTGTCTAGCATATTCATTTTTATAAATTATACAAACAAGATCGTTTTTTTCACTACAAAATTTTTATCTTTTCTGGTGTCTAGTAGGTGGAATGGTATGATTTGTTTCACAGCTATAAAGCCAAACACTCCTGAAATAAGCTCCACAGGGAATATTAGCCTCAAGCCTTGAAACCACAGCCAAATCAGGAAATCTGTAAGGAGAAAGTGATGCAAAGATTGTGCTGCACTCCACTCCCTCCTTTTGGGTTGCTGTTGTGTTTTTTGATTTTTTTCCCAAGGAAGACTGTAACAATATGAGAAAGCCTTTGAGCCTTGGGAAGAACTGTGTTTGAAGAGTAACTCAAATAATGATTTTATAATCACACTTCAAACGCTTAAATAAAATACATAGACAAAACAGGCAACAATTCCTTTCCCTCTTCCTGTTTACACAAAAATCCATGGGCAATGAAACAAGTTTTGCACGGTTTATTTGGTGCTCCTACCCCTGCCCAGCCACGAAGCTGCACCATGTCAGCCACTCACAATGACCAGGCATTTCCGAAAATGGCAGTGTCACGACATTTCCATGGTGACTTTGGCCTCAGCTTGGCAAATCCCACCAGATCAGGTTATAGATTGAGGACTTAGGAAATGAGTAAGAAGGCACTAAAGGAGAAAAGCTGTGATTATATGCAAATATATTCATTAGAGAAGAGATTTGACAGAAATGTACCCTCAATATTTTTAATGAATTTTTAAATAATGAATTTTATTTATAAAAATATGCTTCAGGTGTGCAATTTAATGTATCTGACCTTTTAAGGAATGGTTAGAAATGTTTGCTACCAAAAAGTTTTCTTGTTTATATTTTTTTCTATTTCTGTTTTAATATGTTTCCTTTAAAGCTTCATCTGTTTTCACTTTTATTGACAATAATTTATTTTTTTCTTTGCTTTATTTCTTCATGTCCAATACAGGCATCAGCTATATGTTTTGAAGAACAAGAATTTGCTTGTTTTATAAGCAAATCCTACCAGACACCCTGGAATGGGTGACAACCTCTGCACACAACACACCATGGCCTGTGCGTGCTATATATATAATCTATACAAATTCCCATGCATTTTTTACCTTGTAACAGAATTTCTTTTAATAGCACAAAATACAGAGTCACTGGATAACTACTTTCTCAATTTCCCCTCAAACAAAACAGTTTTAGGAAGTAGGTGAATGCATTTTACTAAAATAATTTCACATGTTTTTCAAAAAAATCTATGTCAATATTCATTTCTAGCCTGAGTTCAATAAGTATGTCAAGCTTAACTGAAATATTTTTTAAATGAGATGGAATAGAAAAAATATTCTACTGAGATCCTAAGTAAGATTTGAGGCTCTAAATTTCCTGTGGGATAGGAGATGTCCAATACAAATACACCTCATCCCTTCAGGGTTTGCTGGGGTTTGTATATTTGGGGTTTTTTTATATATTATGTTTAGAGACAGAAGCAAAGACATGAAGAAAAGAAAATGTGATAGGTTTTGAAATCACTCAGAGAAAACTCTGATGTTGAATGCTTCCTTAAAGACAAGCAAGTAAAGGTTACATTGTTTCAGTATTATTTCCATTCCATTATGAAACAGAGGATTTTGAGCAATAATATGCATTCCTTCCTCTGATAAATGCACAGCTAAAAGTAAGATCCTCCCAAAGAAGCAAATTCAGCATAGACCTCTGCCTGTTATTTTGCTGTCAGCTAATACCCCACCCCACAAGAAAAATTCTGCTGACCTTTTACTCTCCCTTCAGTCCTGACATATATATCAGAAATTATTGGACCAACGAGCATTTCATATGCATTTCACATCAGGAGGAAAAAGGCATCTTCACAAAATGCACTTCTAAAGGACAGGAACAAACTGCCCTATGCCATTTTGTGTTACTATCCATTACTAAAATCAAACACTGCATGCTAAAACAGAAGCATGCTTACCACAATCTCTGGAAATACCTTCCTATTCAAATGTGCTCAAAATCTCTGTATACACTTCAGTGCTCTTTTCAATGTATTTGCAATTGAAAAAAAATCCTCTTACTTTTACGGACTCTAGTTCGACAAAGCACTTAAGGAAATATTTTTCCAGTGATGCATTTATCCATAGAATTAAAAATATGCAAATATTTAAACCAAGCTCTATTTCTCCTTTTCCCCACTCACTGGCAGGAAAATTCCAGTCTTCTGATGGTAATTTTACTGTTTATTACTTTTTATTAGAAGTGTGTTACACAAATATAACACTAAAACCAATACCAATAATATTCCAGCCCACCAGTGAATTCCACTGTGGCATGTCTACCCTGAGTAAAATCCTGCAACTCACTCTACTTTATCTTGAAGAATGATTAGCTGAAATCTGGACCTTATGGAAAATAACCTGATTGTAGCATATTGTAGCTATGATTGTAGCTGAACATTGTCAAGGGAAGCAAATCCCACTTAAAAGTTAATATATGGGAAAACAAGCAAAAACCACAGGAACTGTTTAAATCACTAGATCTTCAGCCTTTGGAGTTCTGATGTTCAAAGTGCCTCAGAATCAAGTGCACTTTTTCTTGAGGAAGAAGGAAGAGCTAAAGCAGTGATCTTTTCATGGCAATATCTCACAAGTCAAAGTGTGCAAATACTTACATACCTCCTCATTTGGACTGGGCTGCATCTCACAGCTTTGGAAATGAGGCCAGCTCTGGTGAAAGAAGTTATTCCACCCCCCCAGAACAGAAGCAGAACAAAACTCAAACTGGGTAGCTGTCAAAACATCAATGATACAGCAATGTCCCATGAACCCACTCTAAAGAGTTTTTTGGAGGATGGAGTCTCATCTTCACTTTCAAAATCACTAGTTTTCACCTCTGAAAAAGGAAAATTGGATTTAAGGCATTGGATAAATAATATTGCAACCACAAGACATTAAATGCTGAGCCAGCAAGGGCTCAGTCTGCCACTTCACATTCATACAAAATGTTTTGTAGTGCATCTCTGTCCTAGCAGATGTCAGATCCTCGTCACCTGACCTCCAAGAGCCAGATAAATCTGGTGTCAAGTGTCAGGCCAGAACAAGTTCCATAACATGGTCTCCTGATAATTCAGCTGAAGTGCCACAATGCAGTTATGTGCGATCCAGATCAAATTTATGCTGCCAAGTTATTTGATAATACACAGATACAGCATTATTGAGCACTGAGCCACAGGCCTCAAACTACAAGTATCAGGAACAATGTACACTAGCCAGCTTTTACTCCATTCTTTGCAAAGTCCCCTGGGGTTTGCTATCATTAGCTGGAATTCTGCTTGGGATTCACACTTAATATTTCATGGTGTACTTAGATGTATGGCATCATAGTGGCAATATTGATAAATTATTTTTAAAACATGCTTGCCATTTTATTTTTATGTCTGCTTCTGAAATTTTATGAAACCACATTAGTACAAGAATTAAAAGTAAACCAAACATCTCCCAAATATTTCCACCTTTTTTTTTTCTCCATATGGAATTATTTTCCCTTATGTTCTTATCTATTTTTTACCAGCCTGCATGCAGAGAGCACACTGAGAAAGGACTCAATCCCCATTTTGCTAGTTTTGCTGAGACAAACGTTTGGAAAGAATGCTTTTAAAATTCTCCTGTTCCCTATATGAAGAAGATGGGAGAAGAAAGAGCCCTTGTTTAACAGCATCCTAGAAAATCATGTTCTTAAATTCTTCATAAAAGTTTCATGGACCTTAAAGGGAGCAATCATAAAAGACAAAATATTTTTAATTTAAAACTCTCTACATTAAAAAAAATACTCTGTTTATTTTCTTCTTCCAAATATATTTTCCACAAATTTGGATGGGGCTTTGAGCAACCTGGTCTAGTGAAAGGTGCCCCTCTCCATGGCAGGGGCTTTGGAACAAGATGAACTTTAAGGTCCCTTCCAAACCATTCCACAGTTTTATGATTTTATAAAATTTTAATGTGATCTGAGATGCACATTTGGGGTTGATCCAAATAAAACAGTTTTGCAACTTTTCAAAGCCAACCACTAAGTAAGGTTGACAGGATAATTTAGCAAATATTCTATAAAAGAAAGTCAAGACCCGAAGGTCCTTCTCCACAGAGCTGCTTTCCACAATATGCACTACTCTCCCCTGAGCTATTCAGGTAGTTGGTTCATCATAGAAGGCAACTAGGCTGGCCAGGCATGATTTGCCTTTAGTGTAGCCACACTGACGACTCCTGATCACATTCTTGTCCTCCATATGGACAAAGATGGCCCCTAGAATGGGCACTCCATTGCCTTTCAAGGGATTGAGGTGAGGCTGACTGTCTAGTAGTTCCCTGGGTCCTCTTACTTGCCCTTTTTGGAAACCAGAGTGACATTTCCTTTTTTTTTAGTCCTCAGGCATCTCTACTGAGTGCCACCAATTTTCAAAGGTGATTGTGAGTGGCCTTGCTATGGTGTCCATCCACTCTCTCAGCACTTGTGGATAAATCCCAGCAGGGTCCATGGACTTGAGGATATCAAGTTTGCCTGTGTGTTCTCCAACCCAATCCTCCTGATCAAGGGAAAGTCTTCCTTCCAGCACCCCTCCACCCTGGTCTCCCAGGTCAGAGATCCCTGCAGGCTAGTCTTGTCCCAGTGCAAAGGCAACATTCAGCAGTTCTGCCTTCTCTGCATCCTCTGTTACCAGGGTGTCCCTTCCATTTGGTAACAGGCCCACGTTATCCTCAGCTTTCCTTTGTTATTCATGTATTTGAAAAAGCCCTTCTTCTTGTTCTTGACATCCTTTGCCAGATTTAATTACAGAGGAGCCTTGACTTTCTTTGTACTTCTCATTGCATGCACAAAACAATAACGCAAAAACACAAGAACACACAAACCTTTTTTTTTTAAATGTGTATCCAAAGAGTCAATTATTTAGATCACATACAGGAACATTTTTCTGAACATTCATCTTTGCATGATCTGCACTTGGGGATCATCTTTTAAAAACATAACAAAACTTTGATATTTTAAACTTCTGCATCAAGTAATATTCTGTTAATAAAGACAGTTCTCACACCTGGTAAAAGAATTTCACCTTTATACTTATCTACTTTATAGAGAGTGTCTTCTCTGCTGCCTATGATTCTTGATTGCTGACAGTTTTAATGCATTCATGTTTGTAGAGTATTTGAGGATGAAAGGTGCAAGACAAAATGAAATAGTATTATTTTGTGGTAGAATATTTTAAATAAAACGTCATGCAGTGATTTCAAATAAACCACTCTCTTGTGATCTACATTTAAGGTGCTTGCCTACATTTACACAGCAAGAGGTAGGTTATCCTCCAAGCTAAATCACCTAAGGATATTGACTTCAGCTGATGCCATCAGGCCTCAGAGAAGGCTCCCTGTCCAAAACCAGAAAGACAGACTAGGGAGTTCACCTCCTGCCTTTGTTATCTAGTCCCCAATATTAATTAATTCAGTGCCTTATTTTGGCCCCACCACCAAACCCTCAAAATGCCAAGAAAATGAGATTAGTGAATGAAAGAGCAACAGATGGGTTGAGAACTGTTCATTCATCTAATTCACAGGACTCTTCTAATGTAAAATACCAGGATTGTTCAGTCTCACCTGTAATCTTATTGGGGCAGGTTTTCAAATGAAGTTGAATTAAATCAAGCTCATAAGCCATTAACTACAGTTTAGAAGACAGCAATTTTTTCTACCATCCGTGCTCGAGTTTTTGCTGTGGCCCCATTCTAATATTACTGCCTTCATCAAATTGCCACTTTTTCTGCTGCAGACAACAACTGCTTCATTTACTCAGCAGAACCTCAATTTCCAGTAAAGGTGCAGTCTCTAAGCAGAACAAACTGTTCTAGCAAAAATCCTAGAATTTAGCAAAGGTAGACCATCTGTTACTGGTTCTGGTTTGTTGCTGAAGTATCTTGTTTCCCAAGGAATGCCTTCCCTAAATGCTTAGCCTTTCTTCTCCCTTGTTCATCATTACTTCAAGAATCCTGAAATAATGAAGGGTTCTGGGTTGCATGTTCCATTCCACAGGTATGGAACAAGTTGTCTAAAGGCAAGAAAATTCATTAACACTGTATACCTTATTCATCATGACCATCTAATTTGGAAAGTTTCTCCATGGGTAAATGGACCTGAGAAACAGATGAAAGGTTATATATTTGCTAACATATTCATGCAGATGAGCCTCACACAAGAGGAAAACAGGGCCAACCTGCTCAGGCTGGTTTGCAGCTTACCACAGATGCATCAGAACCGAGAACAAACCTCACTGCTGACGACAGCACATGTTTTGCATGTGGTGGAAATGCCCGTCTTTTACGCAGAGGGTTTTTGAGTATAGAAAATAATTTCATGGTTTCGTAGAGGTTGGGTTTGTTTTTTTTAAACAATGCTAACTTATTCATGAGACATTTCAGATTAAGCAGTAAATATATAACTTCTACTTCTTCAATTCTTCTATTTTTTTCCTTTTTTAAATGGAAAAACTCAGCCTATTTTTCTAAACATCTCTCAGACAGAGGATCAGTTATACCAAGATGTGTGCTGTGTAATATATTTTTTAGCTGACCATGAATGTCATATCTCTAATCTTACAGATAGTGACCTGTCTTTACAGGAGCCTCAGTTCCCTTTACTCTGGACAATTTTCTGTTCAATTTATGCTATTTCTGTCAATGGGGATCCTGTAAACTACCGTTTGCCTCCCACAAATAGCCAGAATTTTAATTTAAGCAAGCTTAGATGACTGAAGCAACAAGGACAGGTGAGAAGACTGTCATGGGGAGTGGGAACAGCAGGCTAGAAGCATTGAGAATATCTGTCTCAGAACTGGAGATTTCCAAGATCAATGGCATTTTCACCTCATTCAGGGGAAAATATTGGCACTCTCTTCATTCAATCGTACTTGGGATCCCACAGCTCTACTTATTAATGAAATTCCCCCTCACAACTAAAATTAAAAAAAAAAGAACCAAAAAATATTGAATATGAATGTGGAAGAAAGGCAATTTGATGTTTGTAATTATCGAGGCAAACTCCACAACCTGTTGAATGTATGCAAAATGGACCCTGGATGGTGTATATAAAAGTGGTATGTGCGGAGAGCAGCAGCAAGCATTGAGGTGTCTTTCTGGTAGAGAGAGTCACCATCCAGGATGCCGACCATGAGCACCAGGGGGGCTTCACTGAAAGGTAAGAATTTTGACATTCACCTCCTGATAATTTTTATACTTCTTTCCATTTTGATTGAATTAGGAGGCATCTGAAATGTAACAAATCTAGAGACTGAGGTCTTCCAGCCACATAATTTTCCAGAAAGGGCCTGAAGAAAGGAACTTGATGTCTTTTGTCTTCTAAGAGTATCTTTGCATAGGGTGGTGTAACAAAAAATTGGCTTGAAGGGTGTCACATCTGCACATGAATGTTTGGATCTGGACTGGTTTGCTGCACCACTCAGAAGGCTATGACTAGATGTCATTACCCACAAATCTAGAGGTGATGAGGTAATTTTGAAATTAATGTTTTCAAAATGTTCATCGACTTTCCAAGCCAACAAGTCTCAGGTTTTCACAGTTTTTCCTTAGAGTACTTTCCTAAATGCAGTATCCAGCATGTACCTTGCTCATGGGGGAGGAGGAAGGCTTACTTCAATATTGTGTAAATCCAACTTTTTTGAATGTAGACCTGGAAAGAAACTTATCACGTGACATCCTTAGGGAGAGTTTTGCTGATTTATGAAGCACACTTTCACTGAGCATTTCTAAATAAGTCTAGTCAACCAATATAGGTAACACATCAATTTCCAGAGGTAAAAGTCTCAGAACAAGTACGTTCATTTACCAAATATTTTAATTATCTGCCATTGCTTTTCTCTGTATATTTTATTTCACTGAATAAAAAACTTCACTCTGCT
This sequence comes from Melospiza melodia melodia, assembly GCF_035770615.1. Lineage (NCBI taxonomy): Eukaryota > Metazoa > Chordata > Aves > Passeriformes > Passerellidae > Melospiza > Melospiza melodia. Next base: position 82,003,301 of record NC_086194.1, read on the forward strand.
AAGTTAACATGAAAATCTTTAAGCAGATGAGGTTTTATGCTTTAGATAATGAGAAGTCCTCTATATCAGTTTCAGAAGCTCAGGAGAAAAGGCAAAAACTATCACAGATTTCTTAGAAGTAGGAAATTTAGGATTAAACTCTAAAGAGCAAAGAAGCACAGCTGCTGGAAATCTTTTGAAGGAACTCCCAGGACAATCACAGCCTTAAGAGTGACCTAACCACCCTCCCACAAAAATTAATTTTAACTCCAAATGTTTGCAAGAAGAAAAGGACCTCTGGGATGAGGAGGAGGGAAGGAAAAAAAAAAAAGAAATAAAAAAAAAGACCAATCTATTTTCCAAAATTATATACCTGTGTAAATAGAAATATGTATCTATATTTGCACTGTGAAGAAGTTTGATTTGTTTTTTCTTCTGTTTATCACTCTGTTATAAAGCCAGACACGTAGTAAGAGACTTCAGAATACACTGTACAGTGCAGCACAGGTTGCCTTGTCTCCTCAAACTCTGTAACTGGCTCTGCTATACCATCAGGATGATAAAGGGCAGAAAGGATAAAAGAGTTACAGAATTACAGTGTGTCTGCCCTGAACTGCTGGAGCAACCAGCACAGAGGGTACTTTGAGCTGTGTGACAGCACAACCCAAATCACCCAGCATCTGGCTCTGACAGCTGCTTCTAAATACACCTGCAAGTCAATGTGTGCCCATTTCACCATGTTTTAAACTTGAACAGGTTTGTTGCTGGCGGCCCTTCTGGGGTCCCACATGCTTCTGACAAAGGAGGGAGTGACCTCTATGCCAATCTGCCCCAATGGATCCGTCAATTGCCAGCTTTCCCTTGAGGAGCTTTTTGACCGAGCAGTTAAACTTTCACACTACATTCACTATCTCTCTTCGGAAATGTTCAATGAATTTGTAAGTAGTCTTTTCCTGAGAGCAGGAAAATATAAAATTGCTATTTAATACTTTTTAATCACAAACATCTGTTAACATATAATAAGTAAACAAGTATGACTGCTATCTGGTGAAAGTCCCAATGGTGACCAAATTGGTATATAGTCCTGAATGTTGCTAAGATCCCCAGCACTTCTGTTAAAAGATGCAATTTTCCCATCATTCTTCATCTGGGGAACATTTGTTTTTGCTGGGTGCCAGTTCCACTCTAGAGACTCACCAGAAACTTTTGACCTTTACAGCATAAAAGCAGTGATAAAAGCTATGGAACAACGATTAGCTAGCACAGTGTTTGAGCTGAAGGTCCTACTTTTCTATCTTAATAACACCTGTCCGTGCTGATCTACAGGATGAACGCTACGCCCAGGGCCGGGGTTTCATTGCAAAAGCCGTCAACAGCTGCCACACTGCGTCCTTAACCACTCCTGAAGATAAGGAGCAGGCTCAGCAGATTCATGTGAGTCCCACTTCCAGTGTAATTCAGTGTAAGACAGAGCAGGGGAAGAAAGGGAAGGAGGGTTACAGAATAGTGAGGCATCTTTCAGAGTGAGAGAGATCAACTCAATCAGAATTAAAAAGCTAGGAAGAGGAAAGCATCAAAAAGTCAAAGTTGGTTTAACATTTGCAGATGCTAAGTTACAAACCATAGAGCATGTATAAGTTCTAGTGACTTTCATCATCCCTTCCTTTTCCTGTATGGTACATTATTCACTGCATCTTAATTCCAGTTAAAATACAACCTCATGGAGCAATGCTGGTTATTGTGTTCATGCAGTGCTGAGAGCACCACAACCTTTAAACATTATCTTAAAATATCTTATACACAGTTAATGTATTTACAAACATAAGAACACATTGCTGTATATAGATAGAGGTAAATAGTTTTCCAGTAACTCAAAACACTGGCATTAATAAAAAACATTCTTTCTGTTACCAGTAGGCTAAAGTGGTCCCATCATCATCCAAATACAAAGACTCTAGTGTGAAAATCTGCAAAATATGTGTAAATAGAAACACAATACATACCTACATCATTTATAATAATTATAAACTTTAGTGAGGATGATCTCATTCAGTCTATGCTCACAGATATGGTTTGAAAATTCTCTGGAGAAAGAAATAAGCAGAGCTGTAAAAATGGGGCTGTTCCAGAGCAAAATTTCTACAAGTTTCATGGTGGTGGTGATATCTTCACAATCTCACAGTATCACCAGCTTCTCAGTGTGTCATTTAGAAATTCTAGTGGGAGCAATAGAATTCACAGCCCTGGGTTGTGCATCTAGCAAAGAAGAAAAGGTTTAATACTGCCACGAACTGAACCATAGGCTTGATGAATTCCTATTGCCCACAAGAAAAGACAATTTTTAAAACCAGAGAGCTACTGCTGGAAGTGCTGTTGTTCAAAGGGAGAACAGATGAGTTATGTAGAGGCAATAAAAGCTATTTGGTGGTTTACCATAATGTGCACCTTCCAGTCAATACTAAATTTAAAAAAAAAATATAAAAATAATCAGTGGAATTTAAAGTGTTCATCAAAAATCAGATAAGGAGCTCTGGATTTGCTTTCACAGAGATGAGACAAAGTTATGCTTGCTATTTTTTAATGCTGAGAGTATTCAATTATATTTCCCACCTCAGAATGTCTCATGCAAATATTGTGGAACATGATGATACCAATGACAAACTTTGAAAATGCAATTGCACAGAGGTATCTAAGACAGGGCTATAGGGCACATTCAGTGATAGGTCCTGGAATAAGTTCCTAAATCACAGCATCTGAGGACACTGCTGTAAATGCCTTCTAATTTTACCAGAATTAGCTTTCTTCTTCTAACCACCTTCCGTTTCTATGGGTGTGCAGCATGAAGACCTACTGAATTTAATTCTGGGAGTTCTGCGTTCCTGGAATGATCCCCTGATCCACCTGGCCTCTGAAGTACAAAGAATCAAAGAAGCTCCAGAAACCATTCTCTGGAAGGCTGTGGAGATTGAAGAACAAAACAAGCGACTTCTAGAAGGAATGGAGAAAATAGTTGGGCGGGTAAGTCAGTCCTTAACACCCTTCCAGCCAGTTGCTTTAAGGAAGACACGTACATTGGTAGGCTCTCCCTACCTGGAATACGAAAGGAAACAGTAGATGTGAAAATAAAGAAGGAAGACAAAGTAGTCGATTCTGAGAACTTTTCAGCTTTCTTCTTTCAGATTTCCTCTGCTAACTTGCAATTTCTAAAGAGACAATGTGATATGATTGTCATAGAATAACCCATGACACTCCCATGGAGTTATGCTTCAGGGGAAGCTGTAATCATCAGGACTGACTATGGACATTCTATCTTTGAGCCTTTTCAGTCTGCAATCCTGATTGTTTAAGGATACATCCCAATGTTTTCCATATTCATATATATATATATATATATATATATATATATATATGTTTCAGCATATTTATATGCATCTGTATACAAATAGGTATTATGCAGAGGTCTTGGAAACAGGTACTGTGTTTAAAACAGCTCTGTGAGTCTAGGCTATTGCAAAGATGTGGCATAAAAAGTAACCTTGATATCTTTCATTTCTCTTTTCACACCACATTGATTCCTCTGGACTCTGGGTCTGACTTTGCTCCCCCTATACTTGTGAGTTTAGACAACAAGGCTCTTGTCTCACAAAACCCATACTTGAATAGCTCTTGTTGCCACTAATTGATTGAAAGCTTTCCTGAACAAAACCAGCTCTCACTTGTTTATTTTTAAAGGGACCTCTGTTGGTTGGTGAATTTATCATTCTGTCAGTGAGTTAGAGGCTGACAGGAGGTTCTGACTTCACTGCTCTGAGCAGCTGAACAGCACAAAGAGTGCCACCATCATTGTATCCACCACTTTCCACTAGATCACTCAAGGTCTCTCGTTCAGTTAGGTGTCTCTTCACTCAGAAACCTTATACCATCCAGGCTACAAATACATTTATCAGTGTAATCAAATACATTTTTATCATACATCCATGTGTAAAAAGGGCACAGCTGAGGGTCCAAGATAAGAGTAAGAAGTCAGGTGCTACTCCAGTTGCCCTGTCACCACCTTCTCATTCACATTATTTACAAAAAGAGATAAGACTGGCTCATTCATTAGTGTCAAACCATATTTTTAAGTCATAGTGGGTCTATTTTTTTTTTTTTGCCTTTTGCTTAAACTGAATTATAACAGTTCCACAGATACTCTCCTATACGTCTTTTCAAAGTATGACTTGTGTGAAATAAGAATGGTGCACAAGAACCAATAGGCACAGACTTCCTTCCTGCTATGAAAGGCAGATTTATGTGATAAAAGAAAATTAATGATTGCCTTCAAACAGGGAGACCTAAACCAGTCTTTACCTCAGATACTAACTCACTACATGTGTTCCCACATGTAGCTTTCTAACATTAGAAGTCATTGTATCACTCAGCATTTTTTAATGGAGCCAGTACTTCTGAATATGTATTATTGAGAGATTTTTCTGATAAGGGCTGAGACTAATCTGTTTGTTGCACACGAACAACTTCTAAGAACAAGTTTTAACAAAGTTTTGAAGGTGGAGGGAGCCAAAGGGAGATGTTCCTGATGAAGCCAAGCATGAAGGAAGGATTGATTTCTCTGCAAAGTCAGGTTTCCTTGAATACTGGTTAATACACTAGTTCTCTTAAAACACTACTGAGACAGTTATGCTTTTCACATGTTTTAGGAAAATAAACTGAAAAATCTGACAAATTCATTGAAAATCTGAATGAAGATATAGAACATTGTACAGAATAATGTGAGCCTGAAGAGAAAGCACATTAGAAGCCATACGCTAGCATTCTTCAAGGACAGTATTTTAAATTCTGCCTTCTACATCCAGTCAGGCTCACTATCATTTACTATTAATACCACTTTGTGTATTTAGGTTCACTCTGGGGAGGTCGAAAATGAGATTTACACTCCATGGGATGGACTTCCATCCCTGCAGCTTGCTGATGAAGACTCCAGACTCTTTGCCTTTTACAACCTGCTGCACTGCCTCCGTCGAGATTCCCACAAAATTGACAACTATCTCAAGGTTTTGAAGTGCCGCCTAATCCACGATAACAATTGCTGAGTAATCATGGGCCTGATCATGTTCTGGAGTCATTCATCGTGTGTTCTTGATGCTTTGCCACTTTATGAAAATGGCACACTGTGCAGAATCTGTATCATCAGTAACTTTCAATGTGTTTGTATGAATTCTGGCTGCAACAATTAGCACCACATGTGCAGGTGCTTTAAAATATTACCAACCACTTGTATGACAAGAGTATACTTTTCTGTCGAATCTCCTCCCCTAGTAGCATTTCAGTGATAAACAGGATGCAGATGCAAATAAAAATGTTCTTAAATCCAAAAGCATGTAACACTGGATGGTATCAGTGAATAAAAAATAGATGGCATGCTGTATACCTTTAGCAGTAGCTTCTCTTTTGGTATCTCAATCTCCAGTTACTGATAACAGGATTTCTTACTTGCATTTGTCTTTACACCCTCTCCAGAAAGGGAGAAAACAAAAAGTAGAGACATAAAAAGGCAGATTAATCACACCAAACTACCCTAAAGGGAATTTTTTTTCTGAAATCCAATCTGCTTTTATCAACTCTTTTACCTCTTTTACTTGGTACAAAATCTGTCAGAGCAGGAGAGAGGAAGGTTAAGAAATCCATCCTGACTAACACAGCCTTTGATTCCCCATGCAATTCATGGAGAGAGAAGACAGAGATTTTTAAGGACAGAGATAAAGATATATTTACATCTCTACTGATGAGAAAAGGTATTTCCAAGGGAAGGTTCACTATATTTGAGGTAACTATCTGAGGACAAAGGAACCAACTGGTTTCAGTAGTCTCAAAAGGCAACGATTGGGCATTCATATCATATCCATCTACCTTTCACATTCCTCCCAAGCAGTGTGGTGGTTACAGTAACTTGGAGAATTTTGAAGCCATTAAAAGGCACCAGATGAGCTGACGAGTCTTTTGTGCTAAACCCAATGCGTCTCCATTCACTTTGGGTTGAGTCAAAAAGTTTTTAGGACACTCATTTAAAAACACTATGGTTACATACTGAAAATTTGTAAAGCTCGAAATATTGACCACTTTTGAAAAAATCTGGCTTACAGTCACACAGCAAGTAAGAAGCCAAATTGCAAAGGAAGCCATTGACCGTAGACCATACCTATATGTTGTCTTTGTAAGCAATAAATAAACTCAATCTTGGCTTCATCACACAGTTTCAGCAAACAGGAGCTTAATTTCAAATCAGCTCCTCCTGGAGTTGGCTTCCCCCTAGACATGCATGCTGCATTGCTCCAGGTTGGAGCCAGCTCAGAGGAAGAGCAAAGCACCAGAGAAGATGGGTTTGAGGGCTGAAGCCTTTCATTACCATAGCAGAATAAGCACAGCCATAATTGGTATTGACGTAAGAGATTAGACAATACCAACTGCTAGGAAGGTCTTATTTTAGCCATTTCTCCAAGAACACGATGATACTTGCATTTCTAATTGTGTATATATACATATAATGGCCTCTTAATCTCTTCATGTTTTCAATCATTGATTGCCTCAGGCTTTTTCTGGATAAGTATACACTAAGCCCAATTTTAATCTATAAAAATCACCTTTACAGTAAGCAAATTCCTTGTAGGACAGTCACAATTGACATATTTCTTAAGCTCTGAAATGCACAAAACCTGGGGCATATGCAACAGCAGTTTAACAACACACAGCTGTACAGCACAGTGAAGGAAGAGAATGGGTAAAATTTGCCTGGCAAAATGCAAGTGTCCCAACTAGAATTTAAAATGGTTTTAATATTCTGGTTTTTGTTATAATGCCAATGGAAGGGGGGAAAAGAAGCATTTTAAAGGAAAGGGGGAAAAAAAGAAAAAAGAAAAAGAAAATATGTCCTTTGTAATTATCATAAGTGCTTAGAATTACAGTGTGAGTTCTTATTGAAAAGAAAACATGAATAATGGGACTAGTCTGTATTGAGCTGGAAAAACAATTATGCCTCACTGAGCAAACTCCTACCTCAGAATCTCTTTAGAATTCAAAAGCAACTTGATTAATAGGGTAGACATTCATAATTTTACACTTATATGACTACATCTAAAACAATGACTTTCATTAACTGCTTAAAAATTACAGTGCTAAAACAACTGTTTAAAACTTGCATGCACTGGCTTTATATAGCCTATTTTAGCACAATAATGAGTTTTTTAATTTCATAAGGAAAGATACAAGAGGATGACAAAAAGAATCTATACAACTGAAAAGCTGTTTTGCAGCTGCTTAACTAAAGTAGCATTAAAAAGTGATCTGGTTAATATTCTGAGTCATCACAGCTGTCACAGAGACAGAGAGACATAGAAGCCCATGAACACATTGGGAGCTACACCTACCTGTGAAGTGCCCTATGGACATAACCTTCAGATCCTGAATGTTCAAGCCACAATTCAATTGGAAAATCTATTTCTTGAGCTGCTGGTAGGAAAAACACATACTTACCCTAATATTAATAGATAGATACTAGGAAAAATGTCTTCACACTGAGGGTGGTGAGGTGTAGTGAGAGTCCTATGTATTGGACAAGTGGGTCCTAGCTATTCTAAATGAGCTGCAGCTGCGAAGTCCTTAGCTGGGCAGCAGCTGTGGCTCGTGAAGGTAGCTGGGATAAAAGGGGTGGGCTGAGAGCCCTGGAGGAGTCCCTGTGAAACTATGAAGAACTGCACAACAGAGAAGAGCTGCTTGGTAGAAAACCAGTTAGAAGGTATGGACTTTGAGAATATAATGACAACAGTATGGGACTCTAGAAATGTGCAATACAACAAGGTAACAACAGTGAGGCACTGGCACAGGGTGCCCAGAGATGATGTGAATGCCCCATCCCTGCCAGTGCTCAAGGCCAGGCTGGCTCTGAGCAACCTGGTCTAGCAAAAAGAGTGTTCCTGACCACAAGGGGATCGGTTCTTTATGTAAAGATGAACTTTAGGGCCCTTCCAAACAAGTCTATTTCTATGACTCTATGATTTTAACATTTTGTTAATTAGCATGTGTTTGTAAGCCCTGAGCAACTATTGTCTTTTGTCCAACAAGAAATTACATAGAAAAACTCTTATATAAAACTGAACTGAAAACAAGCATGTTCTTTCTAAATAAAAGACACTGGTATCTATAAGCACTTTTCCCAAGTGTATTAAATTTTGGCTGCTTCACAAAATACCTAGTTTTCTAATTACTTATTCAATGCCCGAATTGGCTATATTTAAAGATTTGTTCTTATATTTACTTCTATTCATTTAAGATTGCATGGTGACAGGAACGGAAAGGAAAGGTCCGCTTAGGTGAAATATAGGTTCTATCCTCTTTTAATATCATATTCACACTCCCATTGATGGCACTAAATTTAAGATAACACTTTGTGACATGAAATCTAAATGGTAGGAAGTTTAAGCCAATTTATGCTCACTGAGAGCATTGATCACTGAACTCAACAGTGCAGCATAGATGCACAAAATAGAAATTTGACTTGCTATTCATGTGTGTTTCTAGACTCCAGGATGATAGATAACCACTGTAGCAAACAGAATATTTTGAGGATGATTTTAAAGCCAGTAAGGGAAGATTTTATTGACAGTATGTGTCATTTGGAATCGGCTGCTTAACTAATAATGTGATAATCTTTCTATCATCCTTTTTTTTTTTTTCCTCTTTTTCATTTGAGATCCTACAAAAAACCTCCAGTGTTTTGTCTATAGCATAGCAACTTATCTGTACAATAGAGTTGACCTTTATAATACAATTTCAAAGACAATCCACAATTCTGATAACAAGGGATTCACAGTGCAAAAACCACACATCATCTAAATCTAATTTCTGAACAACAGAAAGTCTCTGAGGGCTACATTTTAAACAGAGTCTGCTTATTATAAATGAAATTTATACAAGCAACCAATTATGTCAGAAATGTAAACTCAGTAATCATACTTATGTATATATCCATACACTAAAAAAAATCCAGTAGTACAACCATGCATGGGAATAACATCACAGGCATACACATTCTCACTGAAACTACTGGGTCTGCTGATCTGTAAAGCTATTAACATATATGACTTTTTCTGTCACAACCTTTTAATGACTTGCAAATCACTTTGCTGAATCTTGAAATCTGATGTTGAGCCTCAATGCTCAATTCAATTGAAATTTGGGATTGACTACACACAGGTTTATATTAAGCGCTAAAAAGGGTTTAAAAACAATTCTAAAATGTAGTTATGCTCTTTTGAAGTTCTTCATGTTCATATCCATCTTAAGGAATGGGGTTGAATTCATCATCTCTCCTGGAAAACAGAAGTGTCAGCCATGGTTTTCCAACTTTTTTTTCTCCAAACAATTCAATGACTACCAGACAACATTTTAACAATATCTATTATTATTGGTATTTTAAAGCTGTATTTCAATATATCTCCCATAACTAAATACTAAAAAAAAATTTTTAAATTACATTTTTTCATGGTGATTTTTTGTTTCCTTTCCCACATTCAGCTATGGGGAGTAAATAAAAACACACAAGCAATGGTGCCTTAATGTCTTCTGAATTATATCTTTTTTTTCCATACAGTGAAAGCAGTACAAACTGTCCTTATTTTTGGTGAAAAAAGTAGGAATTGAGAGACTTCTCCCATTTGACTTTTAGAACATACAAAAAATGCAAAGCTGTTTTGAAGGATACAGAGCCCATCTTCCAATCTACAATTTTAATGTGCATTGAGGGAAGTAAAAGACCATGTTTCTTACATTGTCTTTTGAAAAAGAATTACTAATTCTTTTTCATGCCCTTTTAATAATCCACAAATCCCATGCTAACATTCTGGGGTTTAGGAAGACATGTCTTGGACAGAACCCTTTTCTGCAAATTCTCACCTTTTCAATATTCTCAATATTTCCATTTTTAAAAAAATTATAACGTAGTAGACAAAATTTGTTAAGAATACTTTTACCACAAATTCTTCACTAAATTTCATCAAGTCAGCTACCAGGAAGTGCTTCACCAAGCATAAAAATGAACAGTATTTACTGACAATATTTAATAATAATAGTCCCTCAAAAACGGAATTTTCTTATCAAACATCACCACACTAATTGCGGGAACAGTTTTCCCTTTTTTAATAAATGATAGGATTCATTACACCGAAGAGCTCAGATCACTTATTAATTCACAAGTGACAGTGTGAGTCATCAACATGCTCAAAAAATATATCAAAGAAGCTGAAAGTTCCTACTGTTTGTACCATATACCACATCTTGCAGAGGAGTTTGCAAAGACTGGGTGGGCAACACGCATGTGCCCTCAATGAATAGGAATTGATTCATGCATTAAATAACAAACTCTAAAAATATTCCCATTCAATAATGGAGTATTTTTCTATATCAAGATGAGTACCACCCTCCAGTATTCAGTGTCAAATAAGAATACTATGTATTTAACATTATTACCAGAATTTCTAGACCCACACTCATCAACCAAATCACTGTTACTGTACACTAAGGCAGAAGAAAAAAGGAGCCCTTCCCAACAAGGCCCTGCTCTGTTTATTTATAATTCTAACAAGTAGGAAAGTGTGGTACACGACATTAACTTGTCTCTCTGCCGGTGTTTTCGCTCTTTTGCTAAAGTAGAAATAGCTCCTGGAATATATATATAGATATTAATGTGCTTACCTTTACTGTCTTCATGTTTGAAAGCATTGTGCATGGTTTGCAGGATTAGGCCAATAATCACACATGACAATAGGCTCTTTCTTTAGCCAGATGATTGAAATAACAATAATCTTCCCCAGGACCCAGTCTTGGGAGATTTCCAGCCTGATTTCACGGATAAAAATAGTTCATATAACACAAAAAACTTTCCAAGCTTTTGATGATTATCCAAGCCTAACTAAAGCCTCAGAATCTTTTGGATGTTTCAACATCCTGGATCTACAGCACATGTACTATAACTTAATATGACAAAAGGTACTTGAATTGATTGGATTTGCATGGCATCTTTATGAGGCCCATGCAATAGAGACCATGGGTCCTCATGTCAATGTTAATGCAATAAGCAGCTCAGCATTTCTTTAAAGTGTTTTTTTGTGTTGTTGCAAGGAATCTGTTCTTCTGTATCCCTGTCGCATAAAAGTGAGGAAAAAAAAGGATTCTGTTCTTTATCATCTCGTACTAGAAAATACCTCATGGTATTAGCAAATACTCTCATGCTCTCTCAAGGGCCGTGTGATGGAAGAAAGTGAAACACACAGGCTGAGTTTATTGAGAGATTAGCTTTTGATGTATGGCACCATAAAAAATGCAAAGCAAAAGGATCAGAAATGGTTTTCAAGAAAGTTAGGATACCCATTTATTTTTATTTTCACTTGAGATTCCATCAAAGTGAAAGAAATGCTTAGATGAATATAAGACAAGAGACTTAATACCAAAATAAGTCTTGAAGCTTTTAATACAGTGTTAGATAATAGCACTGCTTCACAAGATGGTTTTGGTCCTCTAGAAAACCCTTCCTGTGCATGTCATAACTCTGAAAATAAAAAAGCTATGCTATTGCTGTGAGAGGGAAAAGGTACCTGTGTAATTGTTTATATTATGCACATCACTTTAATATCAAGCCATGCCATAACTGGTATAGCCTTTTTATCAAAGAGATTAAGAATACTGTCTTGGCCTAATATAAATTTTTGTCATGGCATAAATCTTACCAGGACAAAGAGCAGAGCAAAGCTGTAGAACGATAGAGCATGTACTTCACGTTTGGAGACATGTTCAACAAACACCTCCAGAGCATGCACTGAGTCATAGAGTCACTAAATGGTCTGGATTGGAAGGAACATCTTGTCAACCCTCCCTACAATGGACTGGGATGTTCTCTAGATCAGGTTGCTCAATGCCTCATTCAACCTGACCTTGAACACTTGTGATAATGGAGCCTCTACAGATTCTCTAAGCAATGTTTGAGCATCTCACCACCCTATTTTTAAATTTTCCTCCTTTTATTCGATCTAAAACTACCCTCTTTCAGTCTAAAACTGTTGTCCCTTGTCAGTACAGGACAAGACACTCTGTTTATATACTGATAGACAGCAATAATTTCTCCCTGTTCTTCAAGCTAAACAGCCCCAGCTTTCACATCCTTTCTTCATAGGAGAGGTGTTCCAGCCATCAGATCATTTTTGACCCTCAGCTAGATCAGCTCTAACAGTACTTGCACTGGGCACCCAAAAACTGGACTGAGTCCTCCATGTGTCATCTCACAAAGGCAGAGTAGAGTGGACAGAATCATCTCTCCCAAACCTGATGGCCAAACTTCCTTTGATGAAGAGTGTGATTGACTTTTTGGGTTAAAAGTGCACATTGCCAGCTGATATTCAATTTTTTAACCACTGGTATCCCCAAGTCCTTCTGTATAGGGCTGCCCTAAATCCATTCTTCCCCCAGGCTGGATTGATGCTCGGAATTGCCGTGACCCAGGAGCTGGACTTTGCACTTGGGCTTGTTGAACCTCCTGAGGTTTTCATGGGCTCATTTCTCAAGCCTATCAGGTCCCTCTGGATGGCATTCCTTCCCTCCAGCAAATCAAAAGATGAAAAGTGGTTTTTCATGCCTCAGAGATGAAAGATAATTTTGTTTGAGTTATAGCCTTAAAATCAATCAGCAATACTTCTATTACATATACTTAATTGCAGCTGGGCAAACTGCATTTAAATTTACTCTCCAACAAAATAGATTTATATAGTGGGAGGAGTTGGCACTTATAAGGTTATTTTGAAAGCAGAAACTTATTTTATACTAATCCATATACATAATCTGTAAGCTGATCCTTTCTTTGTTGTTGCTGTTTTTTGCTAAATGCAAAGTATATCACATTTCAACTGTACATATTGAATGCATAAGGAAAATGTAACACATATGCACCTCTTTCCTAGAGCTAGTTTCAAGCAGGTAGATATTCCTAAAAAGATCACAAAGTTAAGAAAAGCTTAAGAAATGGGGTGTTTTTTTATATTTACCATCTTCTTAAAAAAAAAAAAAAAAAGAGCAGTTTTTCAATTGCAATGATCGTATAATAGGAAGGCAAAGAACAGTCATTTCATTTGGTTTCAGTTTGTACTTCCTCACAAATACAGAGACATTCTTAAATCAAGTCAATCAAAAAATGTTTCAGGATTTCTTCCCATGTGTAGATTGAAATCCATTCTGGATTCACATTTTTCAGCAAGAAAATGAAAATTTTTAGTGGAATTACAATTTCAGTAGATAATCACCATACTTTCTCTCATGAGAAAATTTCCATCAAATTACCATTTTAACAACAGTTCAGGAAATACTGCTCAGTGGGAAAAGACACTGAGAAAACATTAAGTATGAGCTATGCAAAAGCTTTTGAGAAATGAAATGTTGTACAAAGTATATCAATACACAGTTCAAGAGGAAAATATAAATAGCAACAAGAAGTGTGATGAACATAAGAGGGTTTGTTGTCATAAATTTTGAAAACCAAGCCTTTTTCTGGAGTTCAAAAAGAACCACAATTCATCTAAGTAATGCAGACATAGAAGTAACATCCAAACAAACAGCTGATCCAGTAATACTGTGGGTAAAAGGAGAGACTGACCCAAACTTTATCCCTTTGGCTAGTTTCTACAAAGCAGAAATACACAAGGATTCCATCAAAGAAAAGTGGATTTTATTTTTCTCTCTAGATAGGATTTTTCTCTCTAGAAATTAGCAGATACTTCTCTATTTGCATTTAGTTATATGGAGTTGTAAGTTTTAAGATTTTTCCAGCAAGTCCCTTCAGATGGGGTATTTCTTTCAAGGGAAACTCAATTTCAAACACAAAGTGAACAAACCATTTCCACCCCACTGGATATTTTTAAAGATTTTCCCTTTTTATCATCATCAAACTTAAAGACTTCAAAATCCTGGTGGAATTAAACTCAAACTCTGAAATACTGCTTTGAGCAGCCATTGCAAGAACTGAAAAATAGAAATAATGAAGGATTAAGCCCTCTTTACTACATCTCCAGGGCCTGAAGAAAAGGCATCTCTGCAGCTCTGTGCCAGCACCGGGCATTTTTCAGTGAGGAGCACAAGGGTCAGCACTGTCCATCAGTCCATGTGGTGCTCATCATCCCAATGAAACACCAGAGCCACCCTCACATTCAGAATTGCGGCTGAAACTGCACCCTGTGGGCCTAGGCAAGCTGGCAATAGGGACAAGGCAGGATGCCTGGAGTGAAGGGGAGTCCAGCATTCACCCTGGCAGCTCTGGGGACAGAGATGCTGGTGGCAGGCCCATTGCCTGCAAGGGTTATTTGGGAGTTTGGCCTCCTGCTGCTGCCCCCAGGGCACGTGGTGGAGGCTGAGGGGTGTTGGGAGTTGGAGCAGGGGGGAGGATTTTCCATCAGGCTACAGGGATCCATGCACAGATAAACATTATTGTAAATAAGGGGGAGTGGGGACCAGCGCCGGTGCCACCCGGCTGTCTAACTCAGAACGTTCAGCAGTTTTTTGAGGGGTTTGCTGTGGCTTTTCTTTTCATGAAGCTGACAAAATCTGGCAACAATGCTCTGTGTTAAAAAGTGACATTTTGACTCTAAGGAAGGAATTATTTGCAATTTGTTTTGAGCAGAAGCTTAGCTCGTGTCAGATGTGAACCTCCAGACAATCATTAGTTTAAACTGCCTGCTATGTGTTTAAAAATTTCAGTCAATTTAGAGCTGATCTGAATTGCAAATGGGATGGTAATAAGCCATTAGGGAATAACATATCTCTCTCACACACTTGCAACCCTCTGCTTTAAGGGGCCTTGACTGTATTCCAATATGAAAATGCCACTTCAGTCATGCACATTGACAACAAGCATGGAAGTGTAGTGTCCAGCCTCGTGGAGTGGCACTCAGGAGGAGAAGACCAGGAGTGGCCACAGGAATGAAGGAACAGGTGCAGCCCCTACAGTGAACAAGAGTCAGTTTTTCACAGAACAGACAGTGTGGCTTGCTGATGGCACAGTAGAACACTGTGGGCTGGCACATGACTAGCACTTGGGGATTTGGAATTCTGAGGATCTGAGCCATTTCTCATCCTCCATGAAGCCATTTTTGTGAATGAGTGTAGGCCGTGCACCACCTAAGATTTTCTAGACAAATTTACCTGTATTTCCTCAAAACTGGCTGCCTAACAACCTCTGGTGTTCAATGAGTGAAAAGATATATTTTTTTAATTCTTGAGTTTTCAGTTCAAGATAGGACTCTGCAATACACAAATCCATTGATTAAGAAATCAGCATAATTTAAAATGAGTAAATATCATACATGACAGCATTTAATAAATAATACTTAAGTAATTAAATAATATACTATCAAAATTATTTTTCCTACCAAAGAACATCTTAATTCACCTATTGATGTTTTGTAGGTGTTTCATAGGTAGAAAGACTTTCTTTCACAGCCCTATAGCCACTCTTGTGTAGCTGTCACTTTTTTTTTACAGTACTTCACAAAATCACATATCAAACTCATCTATTTTGTGGTTTCTCGAGTCTCCAGCTGAGGCTGGCTCCATGTCCCACAATATCAGCTGATAAGCAAACTACTATCTACATTCAAGCAGATTCCCATGCAGGGATAAATGCAGATCTGATCTGCATCTGTAGAAGTTGAATGCTGATATCTCAGTATCAACCACACCAGTAGATGTTCCCACATCATAGGATATTCTTGCAGCCCTAGAGATGACGAGTTTCCAAATGGAATTCTGGGACTCCGTTTGCTGCCTGAAGCTACATGTCTAAACACAGGTCCTGGAGATTTTTTTTCTAGAAAATCTTTTTGTTGAGAGGGGAGTAACCAAGCACAACCTGGCACAACAGGCCACAGAGTCTCTGCAGAGTCTCATCTCACAGGAGGTCCAGCTGCCACACACGCCATGGTGTTAGCACACTCACCAGACTGGATTTCTGCAGACCATGCCCTCGTTCTCAGGAGAGCATTAAAGTGGATATTCCATTGATTCCCTTACAGCACATCCACTGAATCCCCTCTGCTTTTCAGAGATAACACCTTAAAGTTGATGGCTGCAGGTGAATGTGGATATTACACCATATCAGAGCTTTCCTAGAAGGTTCATGTCAGCTCTCTCCAGCTGGAAATATGCTGGAAAGAGAATTGCTTGCACAGTGCCTTTATGGAACTGCCATGCAGTGGGAAATAAATGGCCGTGGACAAATAGGTCAGTGTTAGATTGCTGAGCCAGAGGCTTGAAATAAGTAGGGGGAATCCAAGCAAGGGAAATACAACTCAGGTAAAACTGTGGGTGCAGATGAGGAGTACAGAAGTTTGATTAACCAGCTTGCCCCACAGGACTCACAGAAAAAAGCCTCTCTGTCTGAACCTCTCTGACTCAAGCTGTACCTGCTAGAACACATCTGAACCAAGCATAACATGGCCTAATTCTATTGACAGAGTCTTCCAAAACTTTGTGTTTATCTATATTTATACACATAAAGATATACCTATGTATAACTTATTGAAAGAAATTCTATTCCACAAATATTATAAACAAAATGACCAGAATAATTAAAATTAGACCTTTCATATTAGAAGTCTGGAGCAATATGAAGAAGCTTCTGACAGGGAAAGCCTGAGTTTTTGGGTTGAATCACTTCTTCAAGATAGGTCCACCTAAAAATACTTGAGAATGCAAACTTTGAAGACAGTTCAGTGCCAGCAAAAGACTTCAAAACTCTTTGTTTCCTGGGAACACAGTGGACTAATCATGTCCCTGAAAGCCACATGAAGTAAATTAATCCTTTCCAATTATCTTTGCGAGCTATATTTGGGATAACAATTCCCTGCTTTCATATGTACACATGTGGAGCTTCCCTTCATTTTAGTGAGATAAACGACGTTTCCAATTTGGATCTTTGAAAAGGTCTGACATTCAGTATTTATTATTACAGCAAAGATTAGGAACAGTCCTACTGAACTCTAATATTTAAAGACTTAATCCTTTCAGAAGTGATATTATGGCACAGGACAATTAATATATTCCCAGAAGTATATCTTTCAAGCAAAAAATTTCCTGTGATAAATACAGCAAAGATTAAAGATGGTATTATATGTTAATTCAGATGGAAATGGAGCAGTTAAATGTTTCCAAATCTAAACTCTAGCTCATTACAATTTTCCCAGCATTAGCAATGTAATAAAAAAAGTTAAAAATTTAGTTTCTCTATTATATTTGGTTTAAGCAAGACAGCACACAGAATAAAATATCCAGAATCTAGCAAAATATTATAAGTTTAAAATAATATTAAATCCTTTAGTGAATTTTGGCAGTTCTGTATTTTAATGTCCTTAGATAAGGTATTCAATAGTCACTCCATCAACTACTCTGGCAAAGTGTGTACATGCCAAAGCGCATGCCCTAACCTTATTTTAGTTTCCACACACAAATTGTTTAATTGTCATTAGTGGGATCTTGTATGTACAAGTTACCCCTTGAACATACACCTGCATAATCTGGTAGTTCAAAGATATATAAGGAAACTATTGAGATTTAAGTATCTTTCTCTTTTACATTTGAAAACTAAGTTCCTGTATTGAGTTTTCTTATCCTTGTTTGACATGTGACACAGGCCAAAGATCTGCAGTTGTGTTTACTGAACCTAAACCAACACAAACAGTGAAAGGGAAAGATATGAGCAACCAGGGAGATGGGATTTCTTGGACTTTCAAGCACGTGTATGTGTGATAGTCGTATGTTTTTTGTGTCAGATATTTGGCTATCTAAATATCACTTTTCCTATGATGTAGTCCTGAGAGCATGTAGTAGAAATTAATCCATATCAGTTATGAAAAAATAGTAATGTGAATGGAATCTGAAAGAAAAACAATCATCTCTCAGCTGGAACTGAACATCATCTAAGCACAGAGTAATATTTTGGTTTGGTTAAAAGAATCCTATAGGAATGAAAGGCTGAGACCTGGATTCCTTCCTTGTGTGAGTACCCCTGTTGGCCTCAGAGGGAGGGCTAATGTAATATGCCATAAAATGGCAATAATATATTTTAATTCCCAAATAATGCCAATACAAATGCATGATATTCATTTGTATAAAAAATACAGAGGAGAACATCATTGGCAGTGACAGTGACCTGACTTACTTGAAAGAAGAAAGGAAAGTTTTGTTCTTTGCATCCCAAACTGCCCTGTACCAGATAACTGTGTCACAGGTTTCAGCAGCAGAGACCAAGTCACAGTCTGCTAAGTAAAAATTGTAATAAAATAGAGCAGACATCTCATAGGAAGAAAGCACTTTGCCAGTGCAGAACAGAGCATAGTGAGGATCAGAATTCTTCCCTCTGAATAGGTAATATTTTGTCTCTCAATGTACTCTACAGATAACCCAAATATTTTGCAGCTCCCCTAAAGGTTCACAGCAAAGTTACAAAGAAATGTGATGTGCATGGACCTAGGACTGGATGTATTGCCTATATGAGGTTCTGCACTGAGATTTTTCTCCATCTTGATACTCACCAGACATTAGCATGGGATTAAGCTTCTGCCCCTCCCTTGGGCTGGTGGCAACGAAATTAACTTGTCACAGAAGACCATCTATAAAGGATTTACAGAACCGTAGTGTGTTCTCTCACATGAAAACAAGAAAAGACAAAAGCAAGTTTAGGTGATATACAAATCAAGCCTTCAAAATCCAGTCATTGTGGGTCAGACGCTGCGGCTTTCTTTTATATTGAAATACATTTTAATCAAGAAGCTCCAGAAATTGTGAAAATTCAGTTCTTGACTCTAAATCTGTCTGTACAGTTGCTAATAGATACTGAAGAGGTTTCTTAAGCAGTAGTTCAAATGGCAAATCTGCCTCTTCTGAAAATGTATTTGTGTGAAAATACTGATATGCACTCATTTCATTAGAAAGGTTTCATGGCCTTTTCCAAACAGGGGACACATAAAGAAAAGCACCATGCCCCGAGATTAATTCAAATTCTTCCAGAGAGCGGCAATTCTCACACAGTGGACCCAGAGGGAAAACAGAGACATTTTGGAGGCAAAGTTCCATCTCTTACAGCGTTGCTAATTTTGGAGCACCAACTGCAGTCCATCCAAGCTGCTTCATGGTCCTGCCGCTGAACCTGCTGCAGTAGATGGAACCTGTCCCCATAAAGTTGGAGCTGATTGTAGTATTGCATGCAAGATGTTATCTATAAACACAGACTTGCACAAATGGAAGAAATCAAGGCAGCTGCTTCCTATAGCCACCGTTCAAATGCAGGAAGGGAAAAATTGCATAAGGAATTGCCTCCTCTATGTGTATCTACAGAATTCAGTCCTGGCCTTCGTTTCCCATCTTCCAAAGATGAGAATGCATGTGGACATGAGACAACATGTGCTTTGAGGCTAGAAGGTGAAGAAAATTATGCATAGCGCAGTTCATCTCATGAAGACACAACCTGAGAATTCCTGTTTCTGTGAACACAAAAAGTCCTGGACAACCTGATCATCTCCTTGAAGAAAAACAGCCCTATCCCTGATGAGTCTGTATAAAATGTTCTTTCATCATTGATACAAAATAGAACATATAGTACGAAATGGACAAAAACCACAGAACTGTTTTTAAAGCTTAGCAGATCCTGCTGTGGTAATGTATAGAAAGGAATGCATATGATCCTGAATCACAATGTTATTATCAAATGACTTGTCAGAAATAGAATGTAGGGTGAAGCAGTAACCTGTTCCTGGATTTCATTGTGGGAAGTGCTGTCCTCTCTGCCTCATTCACTTTCATGTACTAGTGTGTGGGCAGGACTTGCTGATTTTTTTTTATTATTTTTTATTTATATTTATGTTTAATTATTCAGCTGACATTTATTTTCATTCTAGCTCATTAATATACAATATTAAACTGTCTTATTATTGCTGACTTGCTCAAACCTCCAAACTCTCAATTGTCTACAGCTTTTCCTTTAAAGCTATGACATCATTTGAGAAAGATGGGACATACTTTTTGTAAGACCAGGTCTTCTCATGCCTTAAATAGATCTCCATGTGTGTGTGTGTTTGTGTGTGTGTGTGTGTGTGTGTGTGTGTGTATGAAGGTATAGATATATATTTTATTGAAAAAATAATATATTTATTTATTAAAATATATAGAAAGGTTTGGATGTATTTCACAGTGAAATATCAAATTATATGTTTTGGATTTTACATTCTGCCAAACAACAGATCGATCAGTCCTAACATGTTAGAATTTACAGTAAAATATATATATTTTTTTCAATACTTCCATCATGCTCTTGTTTAAAAAAATTAATCAAAATTAAACAGAACAATCACTTTTTATATTCTAGAGAGCTACTCTGAAGTTGTTCTTTCTGCTTCTTAGTGACTTGGTAAAATTTATCTGTTTTATTCTCAATGAATTTTTATGTACGAAAGAGGACATTTATTCAGAGACTGACAGCTCTCTACTATTCCTTTCTCTCTCTTTCTCAAACTGTAACCTGCAAGAAACAAATGTAATTTCTCCCACAGTTTAAGAGAAGAACCGTGCTTTGTTTCTAATACTGAAAGTTGGTGGGAGCTGGGAGTGGCAGGGTTTGGGTTCTTTGATTGTGAGCTTGGTTTAGATTTTTAAAAATATTTTAGCAAAATACAACCTTTTGCAATTGGTGAAAATCAATTTCCTTATATCTTTAAGGTTCTACAGCATACCACAATGGTTAGAAAGCATCCATTCTGAAGCTTGGCTGTGTCTGACAAATAGAATATATCTAGGAAATGGAGATATACCACTTGAAATATTAAGGACTATTTCCAAGACAATAGCTCTGAGGATAAGACATCCACTGTAGAGGCAATCAATTTGTCCATGTACCTATGTGCCATATATGAGTGCAGAAAATACTATTCCCAGATATTAAGGATCATTTCATCTTTAATAGCTTCATTAGAACAGGATAAGAATACGTCCTAAGAGCAGTAGCAGGAAGAATGGCACATCTTCACAATTCAAGGAGGTAGAGGGTGCAATTACAAAGCAGTCATTTATCTCACTGCCTGGAGCAGCCAGAGAGGACTGGTGCGAGAAGCACCAAAAAGGATGGGCAAAGCAGTGGGCAAGCAGAAAGACAACAATAGACAGGATCTTTCCTGTTGAAAAAGATGGAGAAAGATCTTCTGTGGTGGTTGTAGATCATGTATTACCAAAGGGAAAGAAGATTGTGGCAACAAATATGTGCTCTGAGGTTTAACTTTGAACACAGATGTCCACTTTGCTGGCATAAAAGCCTAACAAATTCTGTCAGGTAATTTATGTAATGCAGAACACAGAAGCATAACTGTCTGTCTGCTGGTACTAAGTCCATTAACATTAGAATTAGATATGTCATCTCTATCCAGTACGCATTATTTTACTCATCATTACACATTTATTCCCTTATCAGATTTTTGTTAAAATGAGCTTTGCTGAAGACAAAAGACCTGAATAATTTGATATGCAATAAATGTGTCCTTGTAGCCTTATTTTCTCAAACAGAGAAAATAATATGGTTAGATTAGCTCAAATGACAATGCACTGTCATATAAAAGGTTCAGTAGGTTACAGAGGGAAACATTCATGCACCCTCAAATGAAAGGGTTCAAAAAATGACAGAAGGCATAGTTAATTAGTTGACTGGATTGTTCAATTCTTGCACAAAGGCATGAGCTCTGCTTTAGTGAAGAAGCAAGCACTGACAGAAGTTAATGCCTCGGAGATTCCGCTTTAAACATTTTAGACTCTTGTCAAAATTATAATTGCATTCATATGAGATTTCATATATTTGGTTTTGTAGGGGGTTGATCTCATTTTACCTTGTAGGATATTTTTTAGCTAGAAAAGAGAATTGAATAAGTGGAAAAACACAAGTGGATGACACGCATCAGGAGCGATTGTGTAGGTGTTGTACAAAACACCTTGCAAAAATGCTACTTGTCTGAAAGGCACTTGTAGTAATAGAGTGGGTCAAAAAATGACAAACAGAAAAAGACAGAGAGATGGAAGAACAAAGAAGCAGTGACACAGTTGGCCAGTGTGATAGTCAGCATTCTCAGCACATCCCTTGTCTGACAGCTGTCAAACATTTATTAAACTTCACAGTAAAAGAGAGTTTTAAGGAGGCATCTCTTAAAAAAAAAAAAAAAGGAAAAAAAAAAGCGAGGTAACACAAGCTAAAAATCTTAAATCTGTGAAACATTTAACTTTATTGCTCTGAAATCCTTTACTTCTAAGGGAATAAAAAAAAGAAAGTTACTTGGGTTTTGGTTGTCTGTATTCCTAGATCCATACCTCAGAAGAAAACATTTCTTATTAATTGATAGACTGTATTGTCTTAATGCAGTTGAAGAAATCCTTATCTTCTCTTCAAATTCCCTAACCCTCCAGAAAATTGACATGCCATCCATATAAGAAGAAAGCTCTTTTTCCTCTGAACACATGTTTGCCATCTCCAGGCATGCCAGACATTTGCAGGGTGTCAGCTGTGAAGGAAACATGAATATGTTCACATGATCAACAGCTGCACTGTGAAAATGCCTATGGGGATGGGGAAATATCCTAGACCCCTAACCATCAGCTCTACATGCTGTGAAGTGATTAAAAGAATAAGCCTAAGAGTTACCAGGAAATCAGGAATTTTTGAGGGCAGAAAAAAGGCAGAAACTGATTTTCTATGACATTCAGAATGGATGAAATTCATTCTTCCTCAGGATTTTCATTCAAGAGGTTGTCCTAACACACTCTCATTTCAAAATAA
The DNA here is from genome assembly GCF_035770615.1 of Melospiza melodia melodia. Lineage (NCBI taxonomy): Eukaryota > Metazoa > Chordata > Aves > Passeriformes > Passerellidae > Melospiza > Melospiza melodia. The sequence continues at coordinate 82,026,168 of NC_086194.1, forward strand.
TTCTAAGCAGCAAAAATCAAACTTAAGCATTCCAACAATAGAATAATGAGTCATAACATTGCCTGGAAAGCTATCAATAATTTCTCAAGCCATATGCAAAATTACATGCAGTTTTGCAGTTTTTCTAAAGCTTGTGAACACTTTGAGAGCTATTCCTTCATTTACCTGTCCTGTCACTGCATTCTCTTGTAAAAAGTCCCTCTCCAGCTGCCCTGTAGGCCCATTTCAGGTACTGGGAAGCTGCTGTAAGATCTCCTTGGAGCCTTCTCTTCTCCAGGCTGAACATCCCCAACTTTCTCAGCCCGTCTTCTACAAGAGCTGCTCCAGACCTCTGATTATCCTTGTGGATCTCCTCTGGACTCATTCCAAGAGGTTCTTTGGGGGTCAGTGAGATGAGCACAGCACTGGGCAGGGTCCATGAGAGCAGAGTACAGTGGGAGGATCACCTTCCTTGATCTGGCCATGCTTGCCATACTGCTTGTGGTGCAGTGCAGGTCAGTCTTGGCTTTCTAAGCTGGAAGCTTGGGTCATCTTGAGCTTCTCACCAACCAACACCTCTCAGTCCTTCTCCTCAGGAATGTTCTCAATCCATTCTCCAACCAGTACTTGCACTTGTACTTGGGACTGCCCTGATCTGAGCACCTTGCAAACACTTTGAGAGCTATTACTTGGTCTTATTGAGCTTCATGAGGTTTGCAAGACCCACCTCCTAAGAGGTCCCTCCAAGGTCCCTCTGGATGGCATCCCTGCTCCACAGAGTGTCAACAGCTTGGTGTCATGAGCACACTTGCAGCAAGAGGATGCACTCAATCCCACTGTCCATGTTGCCAACAGCAAAGATGTTACACAGGAGCACAGATACCTTGGGAAGCCTGCTATTGATCTAAATCAGTAATGGGATTCCCTACAGAATAATGGGAAAACTGGAGGAAGGAGGCAGGATGTAAATTAAGAGAAGCATTCATCCTGCAAGCCACTCTTGTCTCACTAGAATTCAGCATCTTAGATTTATGTTTGCTTCCTCACACTGGTCTGCCTCATTTGTATTGTTCTGTTTCTGCTATTACCCAGCAGGCTCTTGCAAATAAATGGGCTCACCACATTTAATGATACTTCTCTCTTACAAAAGAGTGGCAGCTTGGATCTTGGTGTGCTGCAACTCACTGTGCTGCGAGCACATAGGTGGTGTTGTCATTTCCCGCATCCCACAGGTGACACTGCCACCATAAACTCGAGACAGTCGAACAAAACACTAACACCACCAACAGCCATGTCCAAAATTTCCCCTGACATTTAAGGGGTCCCTGTCTGAAGACTAATTTCAGCACTTTTCCTGAATGACTGCCCTCCTGTATATCCTTTATACAACAGCTGTCTAATGTGCGGTTCACCAAGTTGTCTTCCACAACTTTGGGTCCTCTACCTGGACCCAAAGCCAGTCCTATACACTGAGCTTCAACAAGTACCATTGAAATAAAGCAATTCTCTTCTCAGTCACTCTTCAATATTAACCTGTCAGCCCTTCTGGTAATGTCCATGAGTGGTCATCCTGAAATGCATACATGCTTTAATATCTCTGCCAACATATAATAATTAATGTTTAGACAAATTAATACTAGATTGGTTTATTTGAAAGTATTCCAGTTAAATAAGTGTTCATCATTTTGTTTTTGCTCTGTACTGGTAAAACATTCTGTTATCAACAGGATACATTAAAAATAAGGTTTTTTCTGGCTGCAGTCCTTGAGTCTGTTGATTAAAAATTGTTTATTTCCTCTCTATTTTTGAGACACTGAACTGCATGTATACATCTAAGCATACATTAAAGGCAAAAAAAATCACTGAAGTTCCACTTGGTATTATTATCTAAGCTGTGGAAATCACTTCTTATTCCAGAACTAACCACTAGATTTGAAAAAGTCATCTACGTAATAAAAGCATCTCAGACTATCACAAAAACATCCTCTATTTCAATCTATCTTAAGAAAAATTGGAAATCACTATGAAAATATTTATCATGGACAACCACTGATGTAAACCACAAACAAATGTCAGAGAATGCATCCTGCTTCTCTCTTACACGAGCTCAGAACTGTTCTTTTCATTGTGTCTAGCATTATGTTTATCCATGCCTTCAAATTTACATACAAGTTAGACATTAAAAAGAAGATATTACCTCTGCCTTAAAATACTTCCAGTCTAACTGGACACTGGCAAAGTAGTGCAGGCAGTTTTGTCCCTAAGGGAAGAAGGAAAGCTTTACACAGGAACTGAAGCATTGGTCTGCCCTAAACAAGTGTCTGGTCCACTGTCATGTTTCTAAAAACAGTAAGTGATGATCAGGAAAAAGCCATTAGAGACAGGCAGTTCCCTTATTTTCAGGTCCTCTGGAAGTAAGAGGTGTTGAACATTCTGGAGTGCATAGAGAATGCAACTGTCACACTAAACATTACTGTGGGCCTGCTCTTTACAAACCTGGATGCTCTTACTTTAAAATCTTAAACATCAGTTTTCCAAATTTGCCAGCTGCAGTAAATTCCACAACTTTTTCTGCGTCAATTATTTCTTTTTGTTTCCTTTAGATCCTTCCTTGGCTGGAAAAATCAGAAAAAAAATATCTTCTGAAAAGGGCTTTAGTTTGTGTTGGTAACAATTTAAGAGTCTGAAGAAAAAAAAAAATGGAGGAACCTGTTAGCAATCAGGAATGGGGAATGAGGTGCAAAGCAGCAAAAAATTATTCCAGAGGATAGTGAGAAAGTAATTTGGCTCAATGTCACAAATAGCACAAATTCCTCTTTAGGTTTCTACTAATATGAGTGAAATCTTTGCTAAAAACAGCAACTTACCTTCACTGAGATATGTGTAAAAGCATATTTCGTTAATCTGACTGAAAGGAAATAAGATCACCTCATTTCTCTTAAATCTAGTAGCACTGGAAAAGCTTGGTTTTATCTACAAAAGTTAAGGTGCCTGTAGACGTTTGAAAGAATTTCTTATGCGCATTTCTGCCAACAGGCACTTTTTCTATGAGATCAGCAGCTTCATCATGAAGTCAGTCTGCCTCGCAAACTTTGATCAGAGGAATCTTCACCTATTCTCACAAAGAAAAAGAAATTTGACTGAAGAAACATACTTTAATTTCAAATCAAAATACTAAATTGAAGCAAAAATCTACTCAAAACTGTCCACAGAACTTACTTGCTTTTATAAAAAGGTATTACCATGTGGGGAGGGAAGATACAGAAAGGGTTTTGGGTGGATGGGAGTTGTTGCTGAGCAAACAGTGATGCTCTGTCAGTCTAATCATTGTCAATTGTTCTACGTATGGAGATGGGTAAAGAAAAATGCATTTATGTAGGTCTGGAGAGAACACTGAATGTAAAATTTTATACTAGAAGTACAGAGTGATAAATCCAGAAATAAAATTTAATACCTCTTATATGTCAAGGCATATTAATTTCAAGTAGAAAAAAAAGTGCACAATTTTATGAGATCTGCTGGAAACACCAATTTCCCCCCCACTTATATTTCCTTTCCTCTCTGATTTTTTTAACAGATTCTTTGTAAAAAGGGTAAATGAATGATGGAGTGCACTTGGAATTCAACCTTAAAATCAAGTAATTAACCCTGACATCTTCAGCTCTTAAAAATTATTCATTATATTTTTAACAGATGTTTTAGTTATTTTCATTGTTACAATGCAGTAGCTTTTAATCAGATTTACATAATTAAATGCTCTCTTTCTGACACACACTGCGTATCTATCACAGCCTCATTTAAGCCACGTAGCATGAGTTATATCAGAGTAATCAGGAATAGTTTCCACATACCTAGGAACCAATTCTCAATATTCCCTCTGCTGTTTGTATTGTGTAACTAGGGAAATGCATTATTCTGAGAATTCCTTTAAATCCTTTTTTAGGGCAGCAAACATTTTCCAGAGTCCTCTCCTTCATATTTCCTTCTGGATCTGTCACTTGTACTTGTCAATATTATGCACACAATAGATGCTTGTTCCTCCTCCCTTGTGCTCTGGACTTTACAGCCACGCTGATGCCCAAATGGATGCAGCTCTTCTAACCCTACATGTCACGCCAAATCTGAATTCTGCTGTGATCAGTGCAGTGTTGATTTGTCTTACCTGCGTTAATTAGCATTTGTGGCCTCACCAAACACAGAGGAGCTCTCTCTAACTGCCAAATTGGTTCCAGACCAAATTTCTAAACCAACTTCAAGGAAAAGCAGAGATAGATAGAGATGCATACACGTACATGCACACATATATGAGTATTTTCAGTTAGATTATTAACTGCAGGGTTCTGTATTACTTCTAAGTGGAATGTTTCAGCTCTGGATCTCAAGAAATCTAATTTCTCTTCATATTTAAGCCCTCTTTTTTTTTTTTTTTTTTTTTTTTATTTTCTCAGCATAAATGATTGAGAACATTCTTTTAATCTTAAAAGATTTTGTTTTGTAATATCCTAAAACTGGTCCTTGTGGTTCTGGTAAGAAAGCTTACACAATTCTGCCTAATTAATATGAATGTCCTGATGGACATCTTTTGGAATGTATGGGGAATGGGTAGTCGTCCGTGCAAATATAGAATTGAAGGATCATTAACAACTATTAATGAAATAGTAATCAAAGAGGATGAAAATTATTATCTGCATTAGTTTGGGGTACATAAAAAAGCAAGATCTTCCATTAAATCACTTAGGATGTTAAATACAAAAAATAAAACTATATATATATATATATATATAACTGAGATTAAAATAGACTTACTGCTGCAAATATAAGCCCTCTTCAGGCACGTAGGAAACATTAAAGAACCTCAAGAGGAAGTAGTGAGAGTTTTTCATGGCTTTTTATTTTTAATATAATCCTGGTTTTACTTTTCTGATATTCTCAAGTCTTACTAAAACTTTATTACAATAAAAAGGAGGGCTGTTGAAGCAAGACGTGGTTTTGGCTTGTTCTGAGGTGGTATATGTTTCTGCATTTGGAGTCACTGCTCTCACTGTACCAGTTTTATTGCCACATTTACAGGGTGTTCCAACAAGAAAAGGGGTGGATGGAGGTAGGTGCTTCAGTAAGGACAACAAAAGGTGGCCTTTATAAAGCAGCATGTATGCTAAGATCCTCTGAGGAGAATTAGGCATTAAAACCAGAAAATGAAAATACCCTCCAGCCCTTCAGACAGAGCAATGAAAACAAACCACTTTCCCTTCACTCAAATATTTAAAATATTAAAACTTTGAAAGATCTCCAAATGGAATCCAATTATGCTCACAACCAGAGGCTAATTTCCCCAACTCTCTGAGCCACTGATGCTCAGCAACCGTCTGAGCGGTTTTGCACTCTAAAATCTAGGGCAGCTGACAGTCAACAGATCTGCTTTGCTGAGAGGATAGAGGATTTGCTGTTAATTTTGTCCAGCTTCTGCTTTCCAGTGCCAGTCAATTTTTTCCAAGTAAACTCATCCATGATTTCATGTAAAGACTCAAAGCCCTTAGGCACTGATGGATCTATTTTTAGTCTTTTAGATGCAGTCCTAACTCAGTCAAAAGGTAGGCATTTTTTATGCAATATAGTAATTACTCATAAAAAATTAATGCAACAATTCAAGCACCTTAAAATGTTGACATGTTATCTCTGAAAGCATTTAGCCTAAATGATCAAAACCTGAGACCAGAAGTTGGAAAAAGGATATAAAAAATCTGACCTTTACAAAACAATCCCACACAGAAACTCTGTTTATCCTTGCCTCAGTCACAACCTAGGGTGAAAATTCAATATACAATCCTTGGAAGGGCAGATGGATGGTGGAGAGGGAAAGAAAGAAGGAAAGAAAGAAAGAAAGGATGAAGGCAAGAAATGAAAGCAATTTAATCCCTGAGCCATCAAAGCATTTCTGGTGCATGTGTAACTTTAGGAACCTGAAGGGTTCCTAATGGGTTCACTGAGGGACAACATGCTGGTGAGAGTTTGCTGGCTACACCTGAAGTCATCAGGCAATCTACACACTTCTGCTAGTATTGTGTTGGCCACAATGCCTTGTGCAAGTGTGCTTTTGCCACAACAAAGGCACTCTTCTGTCAATAAGCTTGAGATCAAGTTAGTACTGTAAGCAGCAATCAGCAGGTAAGTAAAAGTGTAAGATGCCAGTCAACAAGGAATTGAAATGCCAGTCAACAAGGATCAAAATGCTATCCTTTTGCCAAAAAACAGACCAGGCAGCGTGTCTGTGATGTTCTGCCTCTTTTCTTTTTATGGATAAGTGTTGCTGAAAACAGTCTCATTTAAGTTAAGCAATTGCAAAACCCATAACTTCACTATCTCATCCCTACGACTTATATTATGCCCTATTTACTCAAAACTTGAAAAGCCACTGATAATATTTAAACTGTCTCTTGCAGGCTGTCTGCCAACACAGAGCAGCAGTTCTGACTGTTTGGGATCTGCTTGCTATTCTATAATCTCTCTGTATTTGGTCCCACTTGTGCAGAACTGAAGCATTCAAATAACTGTGCTGTGACTATTGAGCTAATGCCCATTATAGCAAGGATCTAGGTCACTGGTGTTAGAGCTGAGTCATGTCACCACTCATAAAAACACTGATGCTCTTTGGGAAAAAAAGCAGCTGTGGTTTCTCCTGTTAATAAGTCTTAAGGCCGATAGGCAGGAAAGGATGATATAAACATGTTGCACTTCTCCATGAAGCAACTATCAGGCAATGCATAGTGTTTGTTGTGAAAATCATATGGTACTTTGTCTGGGGAAAATAGTACATTGACAAGAGCAACACAATAACTTCAGAATAGATTCTCAGACTAAATAATTAAATTAAACTCCTGCATATATGCTAGACTTTGAATAAAAATATCTTTGTTTCATTGGTTTGGAAGTTTCCTCCATTTTTTAAGACTACTCATTCATTTATAGCAAATGATTTTGCTACTCTTTCATTTAATATGTTTATTTTTTTCTTTGTTTTTTCTTAAATTTGCTCATTCAAATAGCCCCAGCTTGACACCACACTGAAATAGATTTCTGCTGTGGTTTAGAAAGTGGACAGACAGAACACACTCAGTTGGTCGATAATAAATTCAGGGTTGGTGACCAGTATACAGTTCTACACAGAACATAAAATTCACACCTTCCTAGGTATCACAGCCCAGAGCCCTAAGATTTCTAGAATGAGATCTAATATTCTACATTTTTCCCTAAGCAAAATAAATGTTGTTTTTGGTTTGGTTTTTTTTTTTTACCTCTCATTAAGAGAGGTATTATATTTCCCCAAGTTCTAAGGGGACCCATGTCAAATTTGGGTTATTTTTCTTGGTTTTTCTTGTTTATACTAAGAGAAAAGCATATCCTCTTTCTATGATAAAAACACACTGCAAAGATTATAAACACAGACAAGGGAAACAGCATACTTGTCATGGATAATATGACCAAATATCATTCAGAAATAGTACAATTATCCCACGGTGCATACATCAAAATACATCAAAGTTTCAGTATCTTCTGTGTCCAGGAAGTTTATTTAAAACAGCTTGCAACTAAAATTTTAGATGGAAGAGAGGCTTGACCTGCCTTTTCAAGCCTAGAGAAGGACACCATTCTGAATTACTATGTGGCTTAATGTTATGTTGGATTTTTTAAAATATTTTCAGGCGCCAGATTTCAAACTGATCTTTTAAGAATACTAAATTTGGATCTAGTTTTAAGAGAACCAAGTGTAAGCAGCTTCACAGTTACTACCGGCTTGATACTTAAACTTCTGAATTTCCTGTTTTTTTAATACATGTACTAAGCACATCAATAACAAGTAGGAAACTGAGATCCAAGCTTTTATCTTCTTACAATCCCTGTCACTGCACACACTGACAGATTGCAGTAATGGTGAAAACACTTTGCAGGGTCACACAGATAAGATTATACTAGTGAAGAGAAGCTGAAGAAACTTTTTGATCCTCAGAAAAAACTACTCAGAATTTATGAAGAATTTTCCTTCTATTTCCCTATGGATGGTTTATGCATTACTGAATACCTGCACAAATTTCTTCCAGCTAAGTGGATAATATTAGGAGAAGTTCTTCAGTAATATCTTTAACCACAATACACCTAATCCTTATGGACCTAAAAAAAAAGAAGAAGAAGAAAAAGAAAAAACAAAAAAAAGTGCTTTCAAATTTTAAAAAATCTTAAACTTACTCAGCACTGACTGCCAGTTTCACATACTCCTGCAACAGGACAATGACCAGAGTAAGAAACTCACCATTTTTCATGTCACAAGAGTTTCATTCTACATTTAGTGCATGAAAATGCAGGGATTTATTTTCATTGTAATTTCCACATATATTTTACCTTTGCCAAAGTCAGCTTGAGTATGTATTCTGAATAGTCCCAGATTTGTCCTGGAGCTAAAACAGAACTGAGCAGGCCAGTCATTGCAAAGCAGGGGACTTCAGCGAGTCAAATGAAGTTCTGACATGACCTGGCTGGCTAGGGTTCATCAGGGGAGCCTTTGCCCAGCAGGTTGCAGGAATGGAAGCAGCATGCATGAGAGAGAACATACAGGAGGCTGCTAGAGCAGGTTGTTCAGGGATGGAGTTCAGAAGGATGAACTCTTGGAGTTCTTGGACTGCAGAGGCAGCTCCAAGAACTGACAAATAAAAGTGTCAAATGCACATGCGCAAGTATTTGCCTTGAGTTGGAGAATTGGACCTGAACAATTAATGTGCTCTGTGTGTACATACATTTATCTGAAAAACTCTCTTAATCCCTCTTTAATCTTCAACACAACAGAAGTTTTCAGCATAGCAGTCCATGAAATGATGGGTAATGAAGAGCAATGCTTCAGACAGTCATGGGAAAACCCTGGAACTCCCAAAACTTGTTCAGCTAGACAAGTCACACTTAAGCAAAAATTTACAGCAGATACAAGCAGCAGAGAAATTTGCTGGAATAACTTATTTCCCTTAACCCAGATGCTTCAAGTTCCCACTTTTACATTCAGTGACCTGCCTCAAAGAAGGATCCCCAGCAAATATTAATCAGCAGAATGTCAGTGAAGTTCATGGCTATGTGTCACTCTGATGACCCAACACAGTTCAGCCACAGAAACTCAGGCAAATCACTGCTTTCTAGGCAAATTTATCTGAATCATCCTTCTGAACTCTTTCTTTAACTTACAGTCCTGAAACATTAAAGAACAGAATGCATCAACTTAATTGGAAACAGTTTTGCCGCAACACATCCTCTGTTCAAGGACTTAGAGAGAGGAAAAGCCCATGCTTTGAAGCACTGTGACAACTTAAGATAAATTTCAGCATTACTTTTCTAACAGAATATAATTGAAAACATACTTCAACACAGATTCTAATGTAACTCTGGTTAGAGATGTGCTCAACCCACAAGTTTCAATCTCAGCATTCCCAAGTCTTGAAGAAATCCTGACTCAGACACAAATTGTCTTCTCTAACAGTCTTTAATACCACTGAATTGGGCTCATTACTGATTAAAAATCAAAATGGCTGCTTCTACCACCATTTGTGTGCCTCTTTTCATCATACTAATGCCTCAAGTTCCTATTTCTTTCAATCCTTCTCAAAGATTTGGGCGAAATACCTGTATATTATAGAAGGTAATCCCTCTCCCCAATGCTTCAGTGTCTAAAGAGACAAAACTGGCAGGCAGTAAGATAAAGCAAGCATTGTTATCTCCATTTTCAGCTGGGAAACCAGGCCTTAAAATGACTAAGTCAGAATCCCGAGAGAGGTCAAGGATCAGATTCTCAAATGCTCAATAACCAGCATCAGAGCCAGAGTTTTGGAGCAAAAAGAGACAAGAAAAAAAAGAAAGGAGGGGGAATGGGGGGAGAGGGGGGAAGGGGGAAATAGCAAAGAAACAAGGAGAAAAAAGTGTCCAAACTCTATAGTTCCTACTTTTATTGTTGCACATTTTCAAAAGATCTCTTTGCAACCTTCTGAAGATCTGTCCACTTGGGTACCCATTTGAGTGCTGCAATGGGAAGGTATCTCTCTAGGAAATCTCTCTCTCCATTTTGGGTGCTGCTCCCATTTTGAAGCGTGGCAGCAAATGAGTTGCCCAAGGCCACAAAGAAAATCTCTTGCAGAGCCAGAAATTTGAATCAGCAACTCCTGTGCCCTAACCACAAGTCTATCCTTCCTCTCACTAACAAAACAGTGTATTTCTTTGTTAAGTTTCTTTCTACTCAGATATAATATAATGGGTCTTTTTCTTTATTCATCCACAATGGTAACATGACAGTATGAGATTGGCACTTGTCATTCACAGGGAATGCTCTTTTTCCGCTTGCCCCCCAAAACACAAACACACTCAGCAGATTTCTTACTGCAGATGACACTAGAATCTCTTGTACTTTAAAGCTTTTTTTCCAGCAGCAATCACGTAGTAAATTGCTCTTTATTAATATTTTTCAGGATATGAGATGCTGACATGTTGCAGATCCCAGCTACAAAGAATGATTCCCCTTTACCACGTAACCTCCTGGAAGGAAAAAGCCTTTCTGGTCAAGAAGATCAAGATAACAGCAGCTTCTTCTTATAATATCCCTTAGCAGCTGCTGCTGCTACCATGGGAATCCTGAATACTTCAATAATAGGTCAGTCACCACTGGCCACCACTTTGCATGTGAGCAGCCTTAAGTACCTGTGCAAGAGGTGTAGAGCACCAAGAGGAAACCCAAAGCACAACACCGTGCTTTATTTTGCTTCTTTTTCTACTTTATTTAGAGGGATACATGTAATACTCACCAATTCAAGCTGTGGAGACTGCAGGGGGATGTCACTGTGCAAACCAAGAAAATGATAGATATTCACTATAACTGTGCAGACAAATGAATGTATGTGAGAAATATCTGATGTACAGAACTCCATTCATCTCTGAGTTACTATTTTTGTATTTGTCTCATTTGGGATTTTTTTTTTTTAATTCAGTTTCTTCCAACCCTGCCCTCTTCTACATGACCTTTTTGATCAATAGTCCTTTGTTGTGCTGTGAGGCCTTGGCAGTAAAGGACAGAATGAATACAGCTAATTCTTATCTAATGTTTACCTTCAAACTCTTTGGGTCTTGGCACAGGTTTGAGACATTTGTTTTACTTAGGTTTTATAACTCTAAATACAGAATATTGCTTGAAAATAAGGTGTCCTCTAGAGATCCCAGAGTTCTCAGCTGACCTTTCCCTCTGCTCCTGCAGTTGCTCCTATCTCTAGCCCACTTTCACCTTTCTTCTTCACCACCTCAGAAATTAGTGGATTACCTCAGCCCCCCTGATACATCATTTGGCAAGTTGATGAAAGTCAGGTTGCCAACTATTTTTATGTGGAAAACAGGCCTCTCCCTGTCTTTTTAAAGTGGTTTTTTTTGGGTGTTTTTTTTTTTTTTTTGGTTTTTTTTTTTTTTGGTTAAAGGACTCAAAAAGTCTCTTTGTGAGATTCTACAGTTGCCTGCCATTTTAAAATCCAACCTCAACTGGTTCTAGTAATTACACTTTCGTCTCGCAGGAGTTTCACTGACAAAAATTTGTGGCTGATTTTCAAATGACAAATCAATGTGAAACTTTCTATTCTTTTTGTTACCCTGAAGAAAGCCTGCTGTCCTATATGTGAAGGTCTGTTATTGTTTCAGACACTGTAGTGTAACAGTACATCCCTGGCAGCTCCTAGAACAAAACCATCGGACATATGGGACTCTCTCCCTTTCCCAGCAGCTTTATCTCAACAAGAACTGCATTTAAGCAAACAGCCCAAAGCACAACTCATACCCCAGTGAGAGACAACTATTTTGAAAACTTTAGGGCTGCATAACTGACCACAGAAAGGGCAAAAGGATCAAAAATGAGCCTAATGTTACAATTGCAAATGCAAAACAAATTAATATTCCCATAGAGGGAAAGCCAGATCTGTCAAACTGCCCAAGCCTCTGCAGAAGGTTTGGCTACTGGAGCAGCAGGGAGACAGCCTGGGACCAGGCATAAATATTCTGGCCCTTGGAGTTAGACATATGTGCACTTTAGAAGGTTGCTGGCAGTGGGAAATCCTTGGGCTAAGCATTTCTGTTACAAGCTAAGTGTGTCCTTTTGTAAATAGTAATTTACTGTTTTCTCTGAAGTTTTCACTGGTTTGAAGCTTCTCTTGGTGTACTTCAGAGATGCAAAGCTAAGATGAAAAAAGTAATTTTGTGTTGCTTCAGTTTTGTTAAGATTTTTCTATTGATTTGATTTTTAATTAGCATGCATTCATATAATGCAAAGTTACCTCAAAATGTACTGTGAAATTGTTTTGAGATCTTAAATAAAAATTTAAAAATTAACTCAGTCATGCCATTTTCCCCCTCCCTAACAACATCTGCTGAAAAGCTGCAAGTTACCAACCATTGAAATGCTACATAAAATGCTCTAAAATAAATCAAAAATTTATATCCAAGTAGATATAACCAAGTGAAACTTTCAGATTCACAATGTGCAGTTACACATTAGCAAGTGACTGATCTATTGCTTATGAAAAGAAAAAAAAATAAGAAAAAGTATTTTTTCAGTTCAATAGAAAGTTACAATATTTGAGAAATGAATAAGAAATCATGTAATGGCTTTGCAGCTTTTGAACTTTCACATGTTTCAGATTTTTCTAATGCTTGTGAGGATTAAAGAGATTCACATCTCAATGGCTGGGGCACCTCGCATTTTTTCTGGATCAGGTTTAATGATTTCCACACTGTAGAAACTTCACTTTGTATGAACACACCCTGAATTTAAGGAATTTTTCATACTTAGGTACATGTTTTCCAATATATTTCTTATAATGTTAGCTCTGTCAAAGGGCACAGTGGCTCGATCATAAGAGTGAGCAACACCTTCAATTTCACACATCAATACACTGGGGCTTTTCAGTATGCTTTTCTTTCCAGAACCCAAAAATAAATTAAGGAGGGGGGCAATGGGACGTAAGGAAATTATAAAATAGAAGTCTACCATGGATTTTTTGCTTCTGTGTATCATCTCAATGCAGACCCCGAAATAAAAGGGAGAACTATTTATTTCCGTGATGTGCAAAGTTCTTGGTTTTAAAGCTGCAACTACACCCTTTTCATCTCTTTAAAAGACATTTCAAAGCAGGATTGTGAGACCCAACGAGAGAGAAGAGCCTCTGATGTCCATCCAGCTCACAGAGAAAAAAACTTTGCATTTTCTACCCTTTGACATAGGATTAAGGAGTGACAAAAATCCATTTCATCCTTTCTAAGAAAATGCATATGTGAGGGCTTACATTAAAATATAAACTAGTGGCTCTCAGGAAGGCATGGGTACCATCTAGAATCCAGCAATAATCACAGACCTAACAAATCATCATGGATGTTAAGTCCTCAGGGCTCAATGACAAGATGAACTGAATGTTTAAAACTATTTGCACCCAATAGATGTGACAACCTAAGATGTAAACTCTGAAGGGCCTGTACAGAACTGAATCTGGTGTATGAACAGAGGAATGTTTTTTCCTGGTTGTAGACCCATGGAGTAAGAAAATTTCAGAGCTTTAACTGAATTTATTGGCTTCCATCATTATGCAGCACAGGAATACAGCCAAAACTTCTGACTGCCGTGCATTTCTTCTAACATGCTCTGCAACAGAAATATCCAATTCATCCAGAAATCTTCAACTACACAGCAGTGCTGTTCCAAAATCCTGGCTACCTTCTGAATTTTTTTGCATGTTTCGAATTCCTGTTGTAGTCCATACTAGTATGAGACACCCAGGACAACCTGAGGTTAACAAGAAGCCAAGGTTTATGGGGGAAAGCTGATTTAAATAAAGGGCATTGCCTCTCTTTACAGCTGCCAAGTAGCTGAAAACAGCATCAGTTGGGCTGAGAAAAGAAAGGAATCAAATGCTGGCAGTACTTGAAACTTTGGAGACTCCCTTTGAAGTGGGAGTACCCCAGTGAACCCAGCTCTCCAATGTTCCACCAGGGCCAGGATTTCACTTGACCTCATAGCTGTGATTTTAAATTATCTGCTGTTTGAAAACTCACAACCAACTTGATCTGCACAGCGCCCTGTCCTGCTTCTTAGGAATTCATCATAACATGAATACCTGGTTTGTGAAATCAAACATTATCTGCTCATTTTGGCTCCTTGGCCTGCCATTCACTTGCTTCTAAAATAAATAGGATTACTTTCATAAAAAAAAAAAAGGGAAAGAAAACATTTCAGAGGAATGGAATCAGATTTAATCTTCATGTCTCATATTCAGGTAAACTCATATCAAATGTGAACAGATAATAGAAATATGGGCACCAGAGGAGGTTATTTTTAACATTTGCAAGTAATTCTTCACAATCACAAACATCACAAAAATCTTGGTGAGTATCATGGCAAGGAACCAAAGTCAAATTTGAAGGCAAGTGTGTGATTCCCTGGCTTTTAACATAAAACCCTTGATGGAAAGAAGATCCACAGGCTGTGACACAGCAAATAAGGCACTGAGGTGTGCTGGAACTTCTGCTTCTTTATAAAAGGGGTATATTCAGAAAACTCACAGAGGTGCATAATCTTACCAGCCATTTCAAGGTGAAGAAAGAAAGACTGGAGCTTGTGATCTCATCCACAGTTGCAAACAATTTTAGCTTTTAGTTTTAAAGGAGTAATATGAAGAGATGCTGGAGATGACACAACAAATAAAGTTCAGCTAACATAGTGTATGCATGTGTTAGCAGGAATTGCAGCTGAGATCTGTAATACACTGTCATCTGTAGAGGTCATGAGCAGGAGATTTACATCAAGATTCACCAGCCATTTGTTTCAATTGTAACCATAGCAAGTCTGCAGCACCATGCACCATCTCCTCCACCCTGCATGTTTTCTGCAGATAAAATACTGCACAAAAATCTATCTCCAGAGTCCTCTACTAACTGCCATTATTTCAAATGTTTCCAACTTTGAAAAATCAAAACCATTTTGACCTCAAAAGAGCCTAATTACTGTGTCTGTATATAACAAAGAAAAACAAGGCAAACCCAGACATAACTGACGTAACTGTGGTATACCTGCCTCCATATGAATAATTTCTTTGAATATTGGTGTGAGTATTCTTTATGCAACACTAAAGTGTCAAAAAAAAAAAAAAGATAAATGAATTCACTGTTAACCTTAACGATGATAACAGCACAAGTGGCTAGAGAGCTAGAAAGCATTTATTGTTTGAAATTGTTGCGTTCTGCCTCCCTCGACATTTCTAAGAGCCCTAGCTTTGTAGGTCAGGACACCAACCATCTCATTACCCAAGTTTCTGCAGCCTGTTAAGAGACCAGATTCTCCTTGGCATATTTGTTTTGTTCACTGCCTGTTCCCTTTCATTAAAAACTAAAGACATTTTATGATGAAAGCAGTAGTATTCAGAAAAACATAATTATTGAGACTCACTGCAAGGCTACTTTACTAGCTCAGGAGGGAAGTGATATTTCCCCACATTTTTTCCTACTCAAGAGCAAATTTATAGTAAATTGCTTAACAAAAAAGTAACCTTTCAAAGAATGTTCAGAGGATCAGAGGGGGAAAAAAAGTAGAAACAGAAACACCACACTTTGGAGGAAGAGTATAGAAAAAAAGACATGTTCAGGGGAAAATACAAGAGACGAAAGCCTGGCCCAACCGAATTCCAGAATAAAACAGCCATTGGATTCAACAGGGTCATGATCTCTGTCAAGATCTGAGTCTGGATTCACTTTTGAAGTAGGTGTGGCCTAAGAGCAGGAGGGAAGAATTAGCAATAATTTAAAATATCTCTCTCTGTCTTAAACAGCCCATCATACATTTCATTTTACAAAAGACACACGTGGTTACGAAACACAGCTATCTAGGTACACTCCACTTTTCACCACACTACCCTTTTTGCCTTTCTATCACACATTAACACTGACATTTTTTTTTTGTCTTTGCTGGTGTTGAATGAGATGACAGAATTAACACAATGGCTGGTGCTACACACCAGAACTGCCTACATTTCATCTCAAGCCACTTTTCATCATAGAAAAAACAGCATCTTAAATCTAGAGGCACAGGCTTTGGTGCTACACTGAGACAGCTGTGGTTGCATGCTATGAGCATCAGGGCTGTGTTTGTGTAAGTTATCCTTGTGTCCTCTATTCACACCCACACACTACATGTATGCAGCAATTCTCAGTGCACAGGCACACACATGCATGGATGCAGGAAGAGCAGGAATGTGGGAGCCACAATGATGCTGCTCCTGGCTGTTACAGGAGCATTTGTTACAGAATCTGTTCCCATGTTAATGGATCACAGGAAAAAAATCTTGTAAGGATTATTTTGTTAAACATTTGTATTCCCTACTGCATTGCTATAAAAGGAATGTGCTAACTGCCAGTCTTTTAAGAAATATGAGACAATTCCTTGTACTTTTGGTTTGAAATTGGAACTGAAACACATTTGCTACAGAATAACAGATCTGTATGGCCCTGCAGGAGGTGAAGGCTGGGAGTCAACTCACTCCTTGTGGCATAGGAATCTAGTTGAGTTGCTCTATATCCTGTATCCTCTGATCATTTTCAGAAAAACAGAAAGTTGCCATAAAATCACAAAATGCTCAGCAAATCCATGACTGGCCAAGACTTTGATGTCAGGAATAGACCCATCAGTACAGCCACCTCACAGCTGCAAATAGTGGCATATTTTGATGGGGGAAAAAAAAAAATTGCCTGCATATGCTCTCAGTAAATCAGCATTCACTTAGCCACCCTAGAGCATGAAACTCAGCATAATAGATCTTTCATAGCTCACAGGAGAGGTCACAGTACAAGAATGTTGAAAAATACAACACAATCTTTTGTAGGTAAGAAACTTCAAGGTAGGAGGTGTAAGTTGTAGCAAGAATAGGAACCTCAGAGGAGATCATCAGAAAGTGATTAACATGGGCTTTTTCAAAAGAATGTGCACTATTGACAATATTTTCAACACAGACATATTTCAAACTCCTCTGGCGTCCTGTTCCTTATGCATTATACACACACACACACAGAGCTCAGATTTTCGGTTTGTTTCATTAACTCCAAATTTCTGCTACTCATAATTACCCAAAGTATTATGATCACATCATTCACACATTCAATTGTTTGGAAAAATTCTCATTGAAGAGACTTTCAGCAGGGCAACTTTTCATTGAATACAATTTCTGGTGCACTATATTTTTTATATTTAATATGTCACTTGACAGTTTGTTAAACTGTCTGATATGATGTTTGTTATAAACAATCAGTGTGTTGAAATCCAGATAAACAGCAAGGACACAACTCTTTTCCAAGAGTATGTGGTGAATCTTGTTCGTTGCTTTTCTTTGAACTCCCTCTTTTTTAGCACAAATATACCAAACACTCAAATTCTTTTTTCTAGAAAATGGGGTACTACATTAGTATGGTATTGCATGCTTATTTTGATTTGCTGAAGCTCAAGTCAGCTAATATCCCAGGTGAACTGGATGAAACTACAACTGGCTACAACCAACCTCAAGAGACAACTGTAGACAAAGGCTGTCTGCTGCCTAGCATCCTGCAGCATCCTACAGGAAAGTGGAGCAGGACATCAGATTTTCTTCAAGAGAATATTGCTGAGGGAAGTGGGACCACAACTTTCTGGATTAACCTCCAAGGACAGACAAGGCAAGCACAATTACTGGGCATCAAATAGTGCCCCTCCTCACTTTCACTTCTCCAAAAATCTGTCACTCCATGAGACTGTCAGGAAGGAGCAGAGAAGAAAGTGGTGCAAGTTTCAGTAATGAATCAATGCCAGGAAAAAGACATAGGAAATTCAAATATGTAGGAACTGAATGCTTTGCCTTAGCCACAAAACACATTCAAATTCATGTCTCCATTTCTTGTTTCTTTTTTTTTTATATCTTCCCAATAAATTCCAGGGGCCAAGGCAGGACAGTTCTGGGTCCAGGGAAGCAGCTAGCTGTCCAGAGAAATGCACAGGCAGCTCACACTCATCTAAAAGGTACCTCAGATGTGCAAGCTGTTCACACTCCTCCAAAAGGTATCTCATTCATCCAAATACTTGAAATTAAACTGTTTCAGACAAAAATGAGTTCACTACTTTTCAGCACTGAGTCCCATTATTTATTTTGCAATTCCAAAGGCCTGTGAGCCCTTCTCTCCCATCCCCCCACTGTCTCATATTTCGAAAATTCCCACTTCTTTGAGTGTGATGTCATGATGCATTGCCATGAATATTTAACTTAAAATTATGAGTACTAAATTGGAACTTCTTTGCATGGCAAAAGATCACACAGAGGGAAATAGCGGTTTAAACAAAGATCTTCTATAATTAGTGATAATAACAAAGGAAATATTCATGATTACATCAAAGGATTCTTCACTGAGTATTGTTTTTATTTGCTTCCTAAGGGAGCACGGAGTTCTAAGAAAAGATAGCACTGTTTTAGGCAGATGTAGATAAATAAAAGAAGGCCATCTAGAGATTCCAACTTCAAACCAGGGCCTCAAAAATACTCTGAAATCCAGAAGAGTTCTCTAATTGATCTGATTACATGTCAGGCACCAGCACTCAGCTAGGTATGCAGTGCTGATAAGCCTGCACTATGTAAACACCTTTTCAGCTGAACATGACACACAACACTGCAGCTACCCTGGGCATCTGTCTCCACGTACATGAGGCATAGCCTGGGGATTAATTTCATCCACTAGCATAAATAGGACTAATTTTTTGAAGTACAGATAGCTAAAAATAGCTAAGAGTAATGTTATGCAATAAAACCTGGTATATGTTTCCCCTTTCCAGATGAAAGAATCTGACATGGCTTCAAATAAAAAGAGGTGGCAGCCTGACCAGAACACAAAATATATTCATTTCATTCCCTTCCAGAGAGGTAGCATTTTAATCTTCCATACATTAAAAATGCATGCCCACTATCATATCATTTCACCAGCCTAAATATTAAATTATGACCTCCCAACACTTCTGCCCTCCCCTGGAAAAAAAAAAAATAGGTCAAAAATAAATGGAAACAAACTGTTTTCTGCTCCTTTTTATGCATTTGACAGAGAGAAAAAAAAATGAGGGAGATAAATCTGCATAATACTGAACTGAATCTCTTTAATTCCAGTCAGCTTTTATCATTCAATCACTGAGTCTGTATGTGGAAAAATTCATGCTAATTCCCCCTAGCAACAGCCGCAGCCTATCCGGGGGAGCCCCGCACCAGGCAGCTGCCAGCCAGCAAGAATAACTCTAAGTAGGTCAGCCCTGCATTTCTAAAAATGCCACGGTCTAGTAACCCCAGTGTCCCGTCTGTCTGCCCCAGCCCATAATAACCCCGATGGCTCGGTGACACAATGACACAGTACCCTGTTAGAGCGCAATCAAATCCCGCCGCATTATTCTGCTGCGAGCAGCGCTGCTGGATGAAGGACCCGTCGAGGGGCAGCATTAATCAGGCAGCCATTCATGTCCACTGGCACTTCACTCTGGAGATGGGGCCTGCATTAATGACCAGCTGTTTGAAGTAACACAAACAAAATAATGCCTTCCACCCTGTTGGCGGTGCAGAATACACTATTCTAATCGGGCAGGTTATGCTCATTGACTAAACCTAAGATGTAAATTAAACAGCCCCAGACAATGCCAGCTTTTGTAACCTTCTATTAATTAAAGTAAGTATATTTAAATTATACTACACACAATTCAAAGAGCTATTGGTTTAATATACAGAGTCACCTCCTCCTACAAATTTGTGTTCACAGTCCAAAAAACAAAAAACCAAACCAAACCAAATCCAAACCAAAAACCGCCCACCCCCACTGCTTGAATAATTCAATCTACCTATCCTGGTAAATTAAAGAGCAACTACAACAGAGCTGAACTGCAAATGACTTCTGCTGGGAGCAGGGAACCACAGCAGACCTCCAGTAACTGGTGTTTGGGAACAGTGGCAGACATGCATGCTGGATGTGGTGGAGGGGTGTTGATAAAAGCCCTATAAACCTCTGCCAGCCATGACACAGAGAAAGGCCAGTCGCAGCAGATTAAACACCCCCTGCAATCTCACTGCTTAAGCACTGCCACGTTGCCTTCACAGACCTAAAAATAATTGCAGAGATCAGAAAGGCCCTTGCCAGGATCTGGGCATGTGCCTTTAAGAGCACATCCATCCCTCCCGCTTCCCACAGCCCTGGGGACTTCTGCATGGCTGCAAGATGCTGCAGGAAACCCTCTCCCTCCCCCCTCGCTCTTAACCAGAGAAGCCTTAATATAAACCACACCAGAGCCCAGCCAGTCTCCTCTGGGTTGGTATTTCAGTATCAAATCTGTAATGCCAGAACAGAATTTCAGCAGGCTTGCTTTGTGTCTAATTGCACCCTTCCTTTTAAACACCTTTGTTCAGCTTGCCGGTCTCTTCCTTCAGAGCATGCCTCCATGTCATGCAGCTGCCTGTACAGGACAGAGCTAGCAAAGAAATTTTCAAGGATAGACTGCTCATCTGCATTTTTTCCTGAAGGATTTGCACTTTTGGTGAATGCGTGCCATAATTCAGTCTTCACTGCTGCAGAATTCAGCAAACCTTGTGCATGTAATCCATCCACATCTGACTTAGGAATACAGCAGATTCAGTAATCCATTTTGCTCTTTCTTGTTTGAGCCAGGCTTTTTAACCAGGTTATGAGATTCTTCCTTTGCTTTGTGGTGCACATCTCATAGCAATTCCTGGAGAGATACAGTCACTGACGTAACCGTGGGCTCCTAATTACAAGCTGCTGACATTTTGCTCGTCTCTGCAGCTTTGAAGCTGCGAGTTCAGAGTCTCTCCTCCTCCCTCCTTGCTTGCTTTAAACTGCCTGAGATAGAAGCACACAACAGATTCAGAAAGGTATAGGAGTGGCATAAACACCTTTGCAGAGCCTGCTGTATTGCCGAAGTTGTTTTTCTTTAAGCAAACAGAAAACTACAGTTTGGGAGTAATAAGACTCCTTAGCCCCCAGCACAAGAATGCTATCCAACAGCTGGCTAAATACAATTCGACACACAGGGCTGCCTTTGTAGGCTGGGGAACAAATAGTGGAAGGACCAGACGGGCGTCTTGCAGGGTAGCTCACCATGACTATTGGGAAATCCCCTCATACACGTTTTAGTATGACATTATGGTCTATGGCTTTGTATAAAAGGGAAAAAAGGAAAGGAAAAAACCCCTTCTTTCTTGATAGGCAGCTGCTAGAATCCATGCCAAGCCCTGCTAGCTGAGAGCAGTGCTTGTTTTCCCTGTTTCTGCATTGTTCAGATATGGCCAAATGAAATAGCTACCAAATGAAATATGCCTGTACTGTGATAAGTCTACCTGCTCTAAAACCACCCCATGCAGATTCCACAATAAAAAATACCCCCAGCTGCATTTCACAGAAATCAAGTGCCAAATGAAAGCATTGGCTTTTCTCAATTTATGAAGAATCCTTTTCAATTAGAGGCTGATTTTGAAAATCTAAGAAAAAAAGGGAAAAATAGAAAGATGCAAGTATAGCACTGAATACAAATGCTCAGTTGAGGATTTAGCCATCTGATGACTGTGGTAGCCAGCTGGTCTAGAAGTCATCTGGGATGCATTTATTTTGATTAGATTGATCACATTTCTATTTACAGTATAGAATTTTTCACCATACTGAATACAGCTGTGTTTATAGAGATTTTAAGATGGAGAAAATGAAACCCCACGGTTTCTCTCAGCACAGTGCAGAAGACTCAGTGCTTCAAGGTGTTAAGCGGAAAGGATCTGCTTTCACATTTCTTAAAAGAATACTGCCTACCATCTGTTTTCACAAAGTGCCACCTCAGTCAGGAAACGGGTGTAGAGCTAGAGCTGAAAATACAAGCTGCAATGAAGTCTGACCCAGCAAACTCACAAACGTCCTCTGTAAATTGGTCAGAAATGTCTTTCTTTCATTTCTATACATGTTCACACACACACAAAAGCACGTACATACACAGATTATACACACAGAGTGGGAGGCTGCTGTTTTCCCTGGGGATACTCCTGCAGCCACCTAACTCATCAGTTCACTCCCTGTCAGCACCAGGAATGCTCAAGCTACAATTTACAGTCCCTCCGTCCATACATTGCTTTGTTAATCAAGCCATCCTCTCTGCAGTGAGAATCCACAGAATCAGACAAACGGCACAGAGTGTTTCTTCTTCCTTCGCATTTGCATTCGCTCGCTCTCTCCTTCTCCCTTGGCTTTGCCTTAACAGGCAGATGCAACCGATACCTTATTTATCCATCTCCAGCACAACACTGAGGTGAAACCCGACTGCAGCGCTGTGACTTCCCCATGTTAATCCTCTGGAGCAGCAGAGGCTGGATTCTTGTTGCTGATGCCCTTGTCGAGCACTGGATTACTTTACATAATATTTCTTTAAGCTTTCACCCACCCTATCCTAGATTAACACCCTTGCTTTCTCCTCCCTCCGCCCTGCCACAGAAAACCCCAAAATCATCACATATTGCAACCCTTGGCTTCCAGAACCAATAAAAAAAAAATCCGCGGCTCCATCGCTCTTCTTCCTTAGCAATGTGCAGACGAGAGAGTTTCGAGCCAGCCAAGCCAGGGTGAAGTGCAGGCAGCAGGACTGCAGCAGCCCCAGCAGCAGCAGAAAGAGCAGCAGCCGCCCAGGTAAATGGAGGGAAAAGCAGGTTCTGTCGAAAGCGGTGCAGCATCGTAGCTGTGAGGAAGGACTGCCTTGCTTCTTCTGAACGGTGCAGCTTTCTGCCTGCAGGAACGGAGAGAAGGGAAGACCCAGAATTAAAAATAAAAGCCAAAACAGTTAAGAAGAAACAATAACTATAACAAATTGTCGTAACTTTATTTTTCTGGGCTTTCGGGCATTTCTGGGAGGCTGCCTCTTTTCCTTTCCCTCCCCAAAGTATCCTATGTTGCTGGATGCTACTGTCCAAGAGTGCGGAGTCACAAAGGCTCACTCTCCAAAGCGCAGTGCGACCAGCATCACATGAGAAACCACATGACGCACCCAAATCGGATGCTGATGTGGTCCAGTATTTCACTCGGGGGGGGGGGAATATCTCAACCAAAACATGCCCCTCTCTAGTGGTGAGAATGAATTTCCCTTTAAAAAAAATTAAAAAATTTAAAAAGGCAGCAGCTCAAAATAGAAATATCTCCATATCTATCCATCTTCAATGCCAATGTTTCAGAAGGCAGGAGAATGCTGTTCCACAGACACTAGCTGGATGGCAGCAATATTACTTCCAGGCTACATTATTCTAAACTGATTGCACTTAAGTGAATTCCTGAAAAGCATACTCCATGCCTCCCTAACATGAACAGACTCAGAAAACCATCTCCATTATCGTTCCCTGCAATCTGTATCCAAACTTGCATTCTGAATAATTTACTTCAGACTAATAAGCCGTTTGCCAAGACTACTCCTTTTCCCAATCAGCCCCACACTCAATGAGCGACTACAGCAAGAAACACAGAGGCATTCGCCGTTTCCTTAACCGGTAATTTTAGTAAATTCACTGTCCACAAAATAATCAGAAAAAAAAAAATGAGCAGGGGAGTTTTTTCCTCTTTTTCATGTATGGACACAACAAAGCTCTCTCTGGTTTGCGGATGGTGGCAACATTTTCCTCACACTGCCGACTCAAAAGCTTTCAGTCGAAGCCAAGAAGCAAATATTCCTGCCTGCCAATTCCTGCAGAGGTGTTGTGCCACCCTGTTTAATGCAGAAACATCTGGACACCTCTGTCAGCCGCCGAATGAGAGCGTGCAGCTCTGCACTGCTGTTTACTGCCAGGGCACCAAGCAGTTAACATCCTTGGCTGCTTTACCATCTTGCCTGTAGGAGCATGGAACCGAGGGACTGGTTCGCTCGAGAAACAAAAGCAGAGAAGCTGACCTTGATGATCGATGGAATTGCTGATCACAAAGGTATCATCCAACAAACAGTTAGTGGTTTGTAGTTTGTGTTATGCCTAACATTTGTTCAAGTGACAGAGCAGGTGGCACAGATTCTTCCATCCCCTTTGTTTGCAAAAGCTGGGCACCACCTCGCAACGCTGCGCTCCCTGGCTCTTACCACTGAAACTGTACACGGTGTCGGGGAAATACAGGAAGAGAGCTGCCGTGAATCCACACAGCTGCTTTGCACAGGATCCCATTTCAATCTCTGAAGTTACATAATGGTGATGAAGCACAGAATTCCCCCAGAAGAGACATGCTTAACCCTTACACAGGAAAGTGCAATCGGAGCAAAACCTAAGTGCTCTTTTGTGCTGATTTCAACCTTCCCAACTGTTCACGCAATAGCAGATTGCAAAAATTTGCACAAGGCAGTTGTAGCTTGTTCTCATTGGCTCCTCTCAGAAAGAGGGTTTGCAATGGGCTGCACCTAGGGATTGCCTAAATTCCATGTAAAATTCAGGAGTAGCATTCAGCCTCAACAATGTTGCTAGTGTTTAGGAGAGGCGCAGGACTGCATGTACAGAAATCACAAAATCACCACAGTCATCTGAGGGCATTTTCACTTGTGGGGTTAATAATTTCAGCACTGGTAAATCTTTGATGGAAAACAGTAGAGGTATACCCAAACTCTGACTGTAGCTTTTCAATTTAATACTGTATTTCAGATGCTATGTCAGCTAATATGGTGAATCCAGGTTATGGATTACTTTTTCAGTCCAAAATATAAACATTACTGAGGCAGGAACTGAGACCAGCAATATATGTATCTTCAGGATTTTGGATTACAAGATGAAAGGAGCTGTCCTGGAGACCAATCCCATTGTTTTTAACGTATAACAATTATAACAGCATGGCTCTGAATGGCTTCTAGTCTATTCTCATTAGTT
Source organism: Melospiza melodia melodia (assembly GCF_035770615.1). NCBI lineage: Eukaryota > Metazoa > Chordata > Aves > Passeriformes > Passerellidae > Melospiza > Melospiza melodia. The sequence continues at coordinate 82,051,112 of NC_086194.1, forward strand.
TCTAAGACAGAGATGCAGCAGTTTGTAACTCTGTGAGTCGATGGTCCTTCCTACTTGATACCAGTAGCTCATTTATCTGTTCTGACTTAGGGATATGTTGGAAGGGTCATCTGGGGGTAACTCAGTGAAACCCCTGGATATCATCAACACTAAATCAGGTCAGAGGCAACTTCATCCTGAAAACTCTGAGGTGGAGATTCCATAACCTCTTCCAGTGCTGACCTCCTTCCCTGGGAAACTAAAGGCAGAAAATAAATGTTCATCCTGCATTTCTTATATAGGCAGCCTTCACCTACTGCACTACTGAATTGCATACATTTTCCTAGATCTGCCACTGAAAGCACAGGGAGGGTGCCGAGGGATGAAGGGACTTTTCATATTAATTTAACCAAGTTCAGCTCAAATTAGTAGCACCTCCAAATTGTTACCACATGATTATCATTTTATCTCCAGATGCTTCCATTTCAACTATTAACCAAAGCACTAAAATGCTAGTGAACATCCTGATAACAATTCCAGTGTTCTACCACGTTACCCATAAGAAACAGGAGAAAACCCAAAGATCCCCTGCATATGAAACCTAAACTACACTCAGAAGCCAGAATCAGGGTTGAACCAACATGGAGGATGTGGATTTATTTAGAATAAACAAGACATATTTTTTTTCAATCAGACATGGAAAATGGGCCCTAGAGTATCTACAAATATATATGCACAACCTTGTGAAAAACCACCTATGCAAGCACACAATGTATGTAACTTTAAGGAAGATCCAGGGATACACAGTCACATTAGATGTCAATGAAGAGTGAGGAAGAGGCAAGAATTGCAAAGAGAAAGACCAATCACAATTCCCTCAGAAATGCAAAAGAAAGGCTTTATGTGAGAGACTTGACTTATGCACACAGTACTTGCAACTCTAATTCTTATACTTCAGATAAACTCCCCAATAAGCATGGGTAACAACCTTTCTTCCCTCTTCAAATCTCTAACATAGGTACTTTACTCTGTTAGATGTTGTTAGCCCTCAAAGTAATTCAGTAGCAGGCTCTAAATTACCTGTCTAATGTGACCTTCTCAGTTTAGCTCCAGAGCATATTTCCTCCCCTCCAGAGAACGGAGAACTTGGAAGTTGTCCAAACAGTACAGCTGAAGGTACAGGTAAGAATTTTGGGTTGAGATCATTATTGTCTGTGTTGACATGAAAGCTTTCGGGCTGAAACACATGGAAAGAACTGGGATTGTTTTGGATGCTGCCTTGACAAGTCATCAATAAAAATTTTCCCAGGATTGCTTCTCAAACATTTGATCACAGATCCTGCTCCATATTAGTGCAGCTTTGTGCTGCCTTAGGGATACATGAGCTATGTTAGATTTGATGTAACTGTCCGTGGGGGACAGGCTTCAGAGCAAAGACTCAGCAGCTGAGTAGACACTAGATGAACATGAAGAATCAGAGCTTTATACAGAGAGCCCAAAATAATCTCACTTCATGAGAGCTTAAAGGCTACTGAATTTCGTGTAGTAATTTTCAGTTGCTGTTAAAACAAATACTTCTTTACATGGTTAATTTTCTGCTTGGTACAGTGCTCCAATGAAACATGGATCCCTGCAACTGTGATGTTTTGAACATCACTGAAAACAAAACTTTGGTTTTGGAAAATGAAACATTTAAGGTGTCAGCTTTTCCTTTTGGGAAGAGCGCCACTTTGGGTCTTACTTCCTGAAGTCAAAGGAGGCAGAACTTCACCTTGATTCAGCACAGCACAGGCACTGCAGAGACTGAGCAGAAAAAACAGAACCAACCATAAATTTAAGTTTTTCTTTATTATACTCAAAAGCTGCCACCCCTGAGTAGCACTAAACAGTGCCACCTAGGAAATAGGAACTGAAAAATAACAGAAACTTGGAGAAATGCTATGTTTTCAATTAGAGTAGAATGCCAATAACACATTTGTATACATATCAGTAAAATGTGGAGTTGCTAATTTGATGGAAACATATAATTGCAAGGAACAGTCCAGTTGAATATTTTATGGTTCTCAGCAAGGATCAGGCTTTGGGGTTCAATTTTAAATGACCTTTCTCTCTGTAATCTGCAGATGTAGAAAGAATTATCATTAGGCTTGAGGTTTCAACCCAAAAGCCAGGCAAAACTTGACGTTTCACTGAACTTGAAACCTCAAAGTGAACCTCAAGCGTGCAAACCTTATGGACTCAAATCAAAACAAACAAAAGTCAGTGAGCAAAAACCACAGAGCTTCACATGGGTCTAACCCCTGAGCCATACTGGCTACTGGCCAGGGCATGAAGAGCCCTACACATCACACAAAATACCAGCAGAGATTTAGTGACCACGGGGTATGGCTAGACACACGCTGCCACAGCTTAGAGACACTTAGGTCAATGTCATCTGAGAGCTCAAGTCCCAAAAGCCATTTATCTACATTGTACCTCTTCAGTAAGGTAAGCTATCTTTTGAGGAGTTTTGTGTGACCACAGCTACTTTGCTACTTGATGGGTTTTTACAAAACTATCTCCTTGCTGAACTGTAGGGTGTCTGGAAAGGAGATCTAACTACCTCCTCATAAAAAAAGAAACACTTCCATTTTCTAAACAGTTAAAAAACAACCATGATTCCACCTTCTCAGTAAAATTTTCAGTAAAATACACTGGAATCTGCCTCAACCATTTAAATGAAAGAATGTGAAAAAAACAGGGAAACGGTGATTCTCTATTTTCAGCACAAACATTTTCATGACAAGAAACTGGTAAAGCACCACAGTTCTGCACTTTTCTCTTGCAGTCATCTGAAACCAGAACAATTTATTTGAATTCAATGACTATTCAATACTACTCTTAGAAAAATTTCCCAAATTAATTCAATTTTCTATGGATGTGTGATGGACAGTTTGTTGCAATTACCCTCTCAAAGTTTCAGGTATTTCAGCTCAGGCCACAAATGCTTGTATTGGCCAGCTCTTTAATCATATCTGAGAACCTGTTTCCAGTGTGAATACAAATGCTATCTTTAAAATTTGAGTGATGTGTATTCTCTATATTCACCTATGTTTGATTGTTGTATGCTGGAAAATGCCTACATACTTTAAAAGACTGAGTCTACGTAACTTAAGGCTTGTCCTGTTGAAAGTCTGCAAACTGTGTGAGAAAGAACACTGCAGCAGCAGTCCTGGATGGCAGCAGAAATAGGGCAATTAACTGATCAAAGTGTGATATACTGATTCAAATGCAACCAAATTATAAATGACACTGAAAAACATACAAGTTCCTCTGCATTTGTAAAGTTTCCTAACGTTAATTCTTTTTCTTTAAACTTACTAAAAACTGTTTCCAACAGGTAAGTTAGTCCTGGGGCCAAACTCTCCTCACAGTTCAAAAGCAACTGGCATAATGTATATGCCAGTGTAAAACACGTTGGGACATGTTAATTTAGAGAACTCCAATTATTTTAAAGATATAAAAATAAAATAACATTTGAAAAAAGTGCATGGAAGCATGTGTTAAAATGTACAGCTTGTAGTAAAATAGGAATGTTCAACTACCTCACTTGTCATTGAATTTTCAGTGATCTTATAATTCCCTTTTATTTTCTTGAAAGTCCAAAATAACACCACTGTGACATAATTCTGGAATATTTAATTGTTACAAAACACATCAGTTAAGCTACATTACCAAAAACATGACCACTGAACTGTGTCATACATCTTCCTTTAGATTTGCATTCATTCTGCATCACAACTTTGATTTTGACTCCAGAACTCCACTGTTGCTTCTTTAGTTAAACCAGCCCTTCAAGAAGAGAATGTTGTCTGAACACAAAAGTTCCTCATGCCACTACCCTAATTGTTTTAAGTCTCGTGGTCATTAGTATTGGGATAATGAACACAGAGCACTAGAAGAAGTGATGCAAATTTCAGGAAAGGAGGAAGTTGTGTATTCTATCAGTCCTTCACTGTGAGGATGGTGAGGCACTGGAACAAGCTGGCCAGAGAAGCTGCGGATGCCTCATCCCTGAAGGTGCCCTAGGCAAGGCTGGATGCAGCTCTGAGTGACCCTGTCTAGCAGAAAGTGTCCTTGCCCATGGCACAGAGGGTTGGAAAGAGATGATCCCTTTAAGATCCCTTCCGACCTAACCCAGTCAATGGATCTGTGATGCATACAAACCAACCTACAAACCCTAATGTGTTTCACCTGCCTGTGAGAAAGCTGTGTGATGAAGAGTTTACATGGAGATCAGAGCTGCACATACAATAGCAGCAAGTCCATGACCTGCTCAGCCAATTAATATCATACTTCTATAAAAATTTAATAACCACTTTTGGAGGAAGGGGAAGGGGGGGCAATTTTAAATTTTATGCTCCTCAAGGAAAAACACACAGAAAACATTACAACCAAATCTTTAGCAAAACTGCAGACAAGGCAGTTAATATTTGGTCTTGGGCAAAAGACTGGTTTCCTTTCCTTGGCTGCCCAGTTTTAGGTGGGTATTTTACATCAAACACGTTACAAGTTCAAAGTGGAAGAGTTATGTTTTTTCACCTGTGAGTGGTTTCAACTTAGACTTCAGCATTACAGTCAGGAAGTCAGTTTTTCCATGCTTGTTACTGTAAACAAAGATTGTATCTCCAAAAGTGATAGAAGGTCAAGGACCAAACTGCAAGTGCAACAGACTGCTTCCAGAAACCAAAAGCATAACATTGAAGTGAGAATAACCACACATTTAAACCCTGGCTGATGCTCTCGTCACTCAGCTCTTTGGGCAGTACAATGAATACATGCAAATATAATCTCACTTACCATTTTTAATACATATACCTATATAAATATATAAATTCTGTATATTATATGTGTGTTTTCATATATACTTCTACATACAATACACACCTATTGTAAGTGAAATGTGTATCTGGCTGAAATGGTTTGGGAGAAGAGCCAGTAACATCACTTAATATTAACATTGCCTCCTCCTCACTTTCTAAGTTACTTTTGACTCCGTCAAGCCTCATTCCCATCTCTACTTCGTTTTCTTTTACCTCACTTTAAAAATGTAGATTAAAATAATATTAGACATTTCTAAGAAGAGTCCACCTCAAACCATAACATTTCTATTGATATTTTCATTGTAAAATATTACCATTTACAAGAATTGTTGCCAGAATTTATAGCTGTGTATTTTGCTCATCAGGTTGTTGCTTTTTGCTTCTCCTTAGGTTTGAACTTGAATTTGCTAATGTTGTAATTTCTTTTTGTTTCACATCTGAACTTCTAAATATTATTTTAGTGGACATAATTTACCCCCTTCTGTCCTTGTGTGAGGTTTATAACAATACCTAATTATTCACAAGTTTTGTATGCTTATTTTCATCTCCAGGCCCCCAAGCTGAAGTTCTGCAGATGAGTACTTACAACCACAACTGAAGTGTGTAGAAATTGTTAATACAACATAGTGCATTCCAAACTGAATACTGTAAACAGGTGGAGGCTGAACAAATGCCCACATTACTGAGGAACAATTTCAGTGCTGCTGCTTATCACATTTAATATTTGTGCCCAAAACGTTATAAAGGTTATTCTAACTTCACTGTGCTTGCAATATCATAAATGGTATAATTTAGGGCATCATTTGAGACACAGAAGTAACTGGAGGCATATTTCAGTTGACCTATAAACCTTAATCTTTTGATTACTTCTACAAATGTTTGCAACCCACCTCATCTGCTACTGTACTAAGCAAGCAGTATTCATGACAGAACTACAGCCTCCTGGCAGGGGCATGGGAAAAAAATTAAAAGCAAAGGACAGCAGAGCTCAGAAAAGAAGGTGAGAAGCCTGATTATTATCAGAAATGAAGACAGTCCTAGGAATAAATTGAAGAAAAGCATATTTATTCAAAAGTCCTAAAATTAGACCTATTTAGACTCATGTAAAAAGTTCCTGTTTGCGTTCTACTGCCTTCAGTATGACAGAAGCACATACTTTCCTAGTATTTGCTGGGAAAGACCCTTTCCTGAGTCAGGACTACAGATGTTATTCTGACTGAATAACATAAAAGCCTCAGATGCATGTTATTAATTTGTGACTGGAGACATGTTTAACTGTATACAAATTGTGGAAAAACTTTAAAGAGCTTTAAAAATAATTAAGGCCAACAGGTTGTATGCTTCCTGGTCTTACATCCAACCCAAGAAATCATTTGAAAATGTCTCTGCACTCAATTGCCATTTAAAAGTTGAGTCACTCCCTCTGACTCCAACCATTATGAGATCCAGCTCTGGAATATTTGTTTTTGCTCATCATTAGCATCCCATCCTATGCTTTCAAGCATTCAAGCATTTCAAAATATCTCAAAACAAAACCAGTTGGCAGTGAAACATGATCTATGAAAACATGATTTCAAACTAGAAAATCTTGCTATTCATCAGACTTGGACCCAGCAAACGCTGATATTTTTAAGTACTTAAAATGTTAAATATTTAGAGATATTGTGGAAGACATTTTAACCAACCTAACAGTTCACTGTTAAGTTTAACAATAAATGAAGTTGACACCCACCCATGCTATCAGCCCATATATGTTTTATGGCTAATGAAGGCCTACTCCCCTCCTCCAATTTAGCAGAGAGGAATTCCTTCTGTAAACACAAATTCTTTTACTTCTGTGCACGCCAAAATAATCTTCACCTGTAAGCTTACAGTTGCACTAACAAGGTCTATGACCACCGCCAATGAACTTTGCCTGGATAAGCCTGAACAAGACTAAGAATGAAATGAAAACAACATAAAGCACCTTAGTGTATCCTTTGCTTTATTCATTTCTAGTGTCAATGATTGTCTAATTGGCATGAATTCTAATCTACATCTTTCTGCCATCAACCTACAGAGGATCATCTCCATGAAAGCAGGGGTATTTTTTTTTCCCAGTAAACTATGCCTTCTTAATCCAACTACTTTCACCCATTACCTAAATTAAAAGGACACCTATTTCTGGATGTACTTCTCCAACCAAGCATATCAATTAACCTGCTGCCTTTGCCCTCCTTAAATCAACAAAAAACTTTTTCAGACTTGAATGGATTTGAATTTCACATATGGTATCAAAATATCTTGATATGTGTAATGCTACAGCCTTTTCATTTATCCTGAGAGTGACTGCAAAGATGCTGATGTACTGTGTGCAAACCAAATTTCTTTTTGCAAGAAAAAAATTACCTTTTTTCAACTTCTTGAACATGAAAGGGCTTTTGCCTGCAACATGATAATGTTTTCCAAACATTAAGTTCTTGACAGAGTTACCAGTCAGACAGGAGACAGACTAGTCTCAAAATTAGTAACAATGATACATTTTTTTCTTTTCTAGAATTACATTTAAAGCACTTAAAACCCAAAACCAGCCTAAACCAAAGCAACAAAAACCTCCACAAACAACAGAAACAACCCATCCTGAAAAGAAAACAAAACCAAACCCCTGCTATTTTTAAACAAATGGGGAGAATGAGAGACGTGTTGGCATTTGCTGTGCCTGCACCAGGCTGTCCTACAGAGCAGCTCTCAGCTGGACCATGGTCCCCTAACACCAATTCCTTTCATTAGGATAACCAAATTAAAATTAAAATGGGTACTTCTGTCACAGAGTCTGGCCATAAGCTGCAATCACTAATTGTCAAACTTATCTTGTGTACACACATATTGATACAAATGGATGCAGCTACCACAGATTTTTACCTGTGCTGTTTCAGTGGCCTTTGCTTGGCCAGAGACACCTTTTCAGCCCCAAAGGGCTCTACTTCCCTGTCCCAGTTTCCCGTGCTAGCAAAATGAAAAGAAAGGTTTTCCTCATAAAAAGAGCCATACCCCATAAAAAGAGCAATACCACATACCCCCCTCTCCAGAGGAGGAGAAGGATATGATGCTTAGTCCCCACTCAGGTTAATCCTGAGTGATGCATGCTGGTAAAATTTAAATGAAAAACCACAAAGACTACTGTTTTCTTTTCTTTCTTTGAAACCTAACAAGATTTCTGATTGAAAAGTAATTTTTGTTCCCCTGGATTATGGTTGCATTTGAAAGGAAAACTATCCCCAAAATTAAGGAGTAATAGCTGCATCATCCATGCTAACATGAAGTGAAGTAATGCCTTAGCTCCAGGTCAGTGAAGCTGGTAAGTATAGCTAAGATAATAAAAAATTGTAGATATCAAGGGCTCTGGGAAGCACAGTACCGTGACTCAAATGAACACAGACATCTGAATATGTTTCTTCTTGGCCCACATGCTGAAGATTTTAGCAAAGAATTAATTAGACATTGCTCTTTTGAAATGGACAGCCTCATGCAAAACTGCTGGAGGAAGAAGTTAGAGGTTTTAATTTCCTACCCTGCAGAAGACTACAGTTCTCACTGAAAAAAATTCTAGCACACATTACAGAAAAAAAAAGTGACAAATCCAAGGAAGAAAATTCTTTTACAAAAGACATCTAAATTAGAAAAACAACCATCTTAATATCTCTTTGAGAAAAGGTAAAACAAGAAATAATCTAATACATTCGTATAAATACTTTTCCTCTAATCTTTATTTACAGACAATTCTATTCACCGATCACTAAGTTGTTACATCAGAGAATTAAGGCTGGTGGAGTGTGAATTCACCCACATTTCATGTGTTCTGCTTCCTTTTAGATAAAGCTTTCTTATGAATTTGCCAAGGTTTTAAGCACACTTGAGAAACAATCATTGTTTTAATGTTTGAACTTTAAAATTATTGATTAAGTCCACACAGGCACTCAAGATTAACTGCAGTTTAATGCTGTCCACCTTTACGAATGTAGGAAAGGACATCTGTAAAACATGAGCATAACTCAAGGAACACAAGTTTGCACAGCTACAAAAAAAAAGAAAAATAAAAGAGGCTACCAGAGCAAGATAAGAAGTGATTGAGTTAAAGATGAAAATGTTTCAGGAAAACATAAAGGACAATCATTCTCTGCTTGGAAAACAGAGCAGAAGGACAAGGTGCTGAGATAAAAACACTGTATTGCTTGCACAACACTGTGAAATCCTTCCACAACAGCATACTTTTACAGTTTGCAGATCTATGGTGCACACGATTTCATGATTTCTCAAGAACAAGTATATCTTAATGATAAGCAAAAAAGGTGAAAATGGCAAAGTTTAGTTCTTCCACAAACACACTAACTTCTTTTCTTCTTCTTCTTCTTTTTTTTTTTTTTTTTTTTTTTTTTTTTTTTTTTTTTTTTGAGGATTGGCCAAAATTCAAGCATATTGAAATGTCCCAGACTGTTTAGTGCCTAGGGGCTGGGTGGACATGGAGCCCACTCACCTGCCCACTGTTTTCTTACCTTACCTAAACTGGAGATGAATTTGATCCCCTGTGTACAGTGTCTGCAGAAAATACATACATCTACAAGCTACACAGGTCATAAATTGCCATCTGACATCAACTTGTATCCATTTGTACATGTCAACATTTTATCATTTGGTAAGCATACCACACACTCCTCCACACCAGTTTCTACAGTAGATCCATTTAAATATCTCTTTTTCAAAATCAAAATCAATCAGCAGAAACTGTACATGGAAAAGAAGAGAAAAAAGTGCTTGAATTAATCCTATCTAAGAAAATATTTTAGAAAGGGATACATGGATTCCTGCTGAATGCACAGCAGTACAACATTCAGCAGTAATTTAAATCTATATTATATTTAATAAAACCACAGTGTGTTCTCTTGTCCTATTAAAGCTGCATTCTACCTTACCAGGTCTGAATAATTTGTATAAAATTGATTGCTACAGTTCTTAGTAAGAGCTATAATTGCATTCCTGGTATAACTTAAAATGGTAACCTTATCTTAATTAGTAGCATGCTACAGAAATGCTTCTGAAAGCTGTGGAGGATTAACCTGCATTTTTAAACTGAAGCCTTGGGGTTGGGATTTTTGTAGTTTTTTGTTGGGTTTTTGCTAATTTCATCTCCAACACAGGAACTACTGCTAATTTATCGTAAAAAAAAAGAGCAGGGGCTGGGACAAGGGAACACTGCCCTTTGAAGACCAGGGGGAAAACTTCACACAGCACACACTGCCGAGGAAAAAAATTTGATTAATTACAGAATAAATTTAAAAAACAAACAAACAAAACAATGCCAAAAAAACCCAAGTTTAAACACACCATCATCCCAAAACAAAATCAACCCAAAAGATTCATGTGAACAATGCGCTGCAGACACCCACAACAGGGTCTCTCATGACAGTACCAAAAGTCATTCCAAAGCTGCAAGTACAGCTGCCTGCCCAGCCCATCAGCCCCCCAGATGTTGTCCAGCTGATGTGACTTCTAGAAGCCTACACTTCAAAATGTGGCAAAGGAATGTCACTGCTTTGTCAGAGTCAGAAAAATTAATATTAGTAAAATTTGGTGGTAAGTGACTAAAAGCCCTTTATGCAAATGCTGTTATCCTGCTCTGGCCTGAGCTTAGGGAAATTTTATTTGTTTACTTTCTTGCTACATTTAAGCATACCCATATTGCTGTTCTGTGGAAAACTGATACAGATTTCTAGCTTAATAAACAAAGAGTAATCAGGTTTATTTAGAAAGCAACTCATCAAGGAGCAGCTGTATAAGGCATCTACTCACAGGAGACAGAGCTGGAACTGCAGTCTGCAACAGAGTCCAAATGCTTCCAAATTTTGTCATATATTTTACCATTGTTTGTGCTACAATCCTGCTCAGCCCTAATTTTATGAGTCCCATCTTAATCCAGCAAAAATAACAAAACTAAACAAAACAATGCCCATTCCTTACTAATAATTTCCTTGGACTTCCATGCTGTCAATCATGTACCACAGTAAAACTACAGTAAGCTACCAAACAGTAAAGGCCAGGATTAGAATTCCACTAAATTACTTTCTGTAATTGTATCTTTTCCAAATTAACTTCTATTCCCAACTTTTCAGTGGCAAGGAAACATCCAGATTTTTAGCCCAGTTCACTAGTTGTATCCCAGGCCCTGTAGGGCACAGACTGCTCTGAAGGCTTCTGTGTGCACCTATCTGTATGAACACAGCATGATGGGATTCTCCATGCTGTGCTGCAGCCCCACTGAGCCAATTATGGATAGAGAAGCAATGAGGTGGTTTCAGAATTGCTATAGTGAATCTACTTAAAAATGAGCACATGCAACGTGGCACACATCCATATGTATGGGGGCATCCCTGAGCACATCCCTGCACTGTCCCCTGACATTTCACTTTTCACATCCATGTAAAATGGTTAAACTCCTCCAGAAATGATGACACTTTTCTCAGAGCTGTAGCATTCTCCTCACTGAAGCCATACCCCTCTGTAAGGTGAAACATACATTAATTCTTTATTTTAAAGAGAAGGTCCACAAAGTGAGAGTCTGCATTGCTTTATTGTTCAGTATAGCGAAGAGATGCCTGCAGATTTTTTATTTCATTATTAAGGAGTTTGCTTTTTAAAATGAGACTGATTCAAATCTCATCCTTTTCTTTAACTTTTACTGATAATATGGAGTGGAAAGAGAGAAACTGAATGAAAATCATCACTTATCCAAGACTGCCTGCTTACTGTTTCTGCTTATGGCAATGCACGAGCAGAACAATCAGCTTTGCCTCTGGTGTGAGCCCAGCCAGTCTGTTGGCTAGTCCTTATAAATCCATCCATCACCTCTATGAAAGTCACTGCCTTCCTTTTACCAAAGATAATGTATGTTATTGGGATTATAACACTGCATGCAAAGTCATTAAAGAAAGATAGACCACAATTTATGACTGAGTGTGTGGACAGCAGGGCATTATTTTAACCATAAAATCACAATCTGCAAGGAGAGTGGCCAAACCAGAAGAGCCATTAAAGACTTATAATTAACATCAATCAATATGACACTACTGTTGACATCTTTATTACTTTAAATACACTAATCAAATACTTCTGCATTCAGATCGAAAGATTGATAGGCAGACAGGCAGAGAGAACATCCCTACAGAGAGCAATTTTAAATTATCTATTCAAAAGGTAACAAAAAATAAGCACAACAGGATAATCACACGGAAATGCAGTGCACTGAATGAAACTATTTTCAGCTGGGATAGTGGACCTGGGATGATCAAGCTTGCATATGAGACACATCAAATCTGCCCTGTGAAAATGCAGACGTGTATGCCTTAGCCATGCAGGCAGCTACTGACTCTCCTACACGGAGAGAACACATATCCCATAGACATGCCCTGCTGTAGGGTATTTTGCATTAGAAAAACAAATGAAGCACTGGTCCTCACAGCACCACTCCATTTTTTATCTCTACTTCTTCCTAGACAGGAAGTTAGACAGAAGAATATTGTGGTATTATTTGCATACCCACCATTGTGACTGTCAATATTATCTGATTGCATCCACATGCAATTTCCTACCACACAGACACTAAAACACATTTTTACTGCTGCTGCTAATGCAAACATTTCAGTACTGAGGAACAAGAGGGTGTTTCACTTCTCAGGCCCCAAGTTCTTGTACCTTACTAAATACCTTTTTGAGGAGCAGCTCCTTTTTTCCATAAGGCACTGGCTTTGACATTCAAGAAAGGAGAACTGAATGAGTGCCAACAAAGAATCAAATAAATGCATGCCAGCTCTTTTCAGAAAATATGTTTTGGAAGGAATCAAATGATGCTACTCTCAACATTAGATAAGGATTTAAGAACCCCTGCTTCTTTTCTATTTCTACTTTTCTATTATTCAAGTGGGGATAATATTACTTTTTAAAGAAAAAAATGCAACAATCGTGTATTTACTTAGATCACATTTGGTTGTAAGTAATAGCTTATTGTAAAATCAAAGCTCGCTTTGGAAAGACATGCATGGTCTTCTTTCCTCTAGAAATTAAATGGAAATAAATGCTGGTTGTGATTATAAAAAAAAATACAAACAAAAAACCAAAAACAAAACAAAACAAAAAAAAAAAACCAAAAACCCAACAACAAAACCAAACAAAAAACCAAAAACCAAACCCCCAAATAAGCAAACCTCAGATTACTCAGATTACGAGAGGCTTTATGCTGTGCTTTTCCTGGTGAGCACCTTTTTTTTGGAGAGGCCAGTGGCAGCCTGTAGATAATCTCAGATGTGCAATGAGCATGAGGATCTGCAAACCTCTGTAAAATCCACTGGAAAATAGCAACACCTCTTCCCTAACTGGCTGAGTTGCCTGGAGGGCTGAGGCACACAGCATCCCTGAGCCATCCAGCCTCCAAACCTGGAGAGCATCTTCAGTCAGTGATTTCACTCATCCTTCTCAGCTCTACAGCAGGGAACTGAACTCTCACATACTATGCGAAAGCCTTACAGAGCACTAAGTAATGAGAAAAATGCAGTAATTTGTCTATTGAAAATCCAATTAGTTTAAGCCAATATTTATCAGATCACTCTCCTTAAAACATTTTACTTCAATTTTAAATGAGTTACACTAATTTGGATTGGACCGTCCTTCTCTAATGAAACTGCCAAGCCTTTCAGATGCTTTAATTCATTTCCAAACACAGTGGATCCCCATAAAACAAGCAGAAAGAGACTGCTAAATGTATGTGGGGCTGCAGTGCATTAAAACAAACTAATGTATCGAGTGACAAAACATAATGAATGCTTTTACAGGGGGAGGAGCTGAGGCTGAGGTCGGAAGGGACGCACTGCAAAGCGGGCAGCCAGCCATCAGTCTACCAGGATCTCCTGTGCATCCTGCTGCAAAAGCAGCTTCTGCTTCAGAGCTCTGCCCAGCTCCCCACCGTCCACTCGAGACATTCCCGGCTGCTGCCGTTTACCGACTCGGTGGGGACGCACATCCCCTAATCCGAGCAGAGGATTGTGAAAGAGCCTCTGATTATTTGTTTAATCACCATGGCCTTATCATTTGTGCAAACAGCACACAGGAGCAGGTAGCTGTCAGAACCCAGGACATCCCTCTGGCTGTCCTGGATGGCTCAATCCCCTGCCAGGGGGCTCAGAGACCCTGGCACAGAGCCCAAGACTGCTGTGCCTTTGATTTTGACCCATGGAAAAAATTACCAAGGAATTACAAGCCACGAAAGTTTAAGTAGAATGATAGGTAGTTGTCACAGGGCGAAAAGTAGAATTTTGGGGTTTTTAGAATGGAGGCTTGGGGTCCCAATGTGGAGAAATTTGGGCGTGCCTTGTCCTTCTTCTTTCTTCTTCTCAGCCTCCATCTTCTGGGTGATGTTGGCATTTATGGATTGGTTTAGAGTAGAAATACACTGTCTAACATAGGTGATAGGTATTGGGAAATTACTGTAAATAATGTACACGTAGTTTTTAGTATAAAAAGATAACGTTGCCCCAGGGATGGGCAGTGTGCCTCAACCCGACCTGCCAGACAGGCCTCGGTGGGTCAGAGAAAGAATGTTATAAATAAGCAGAAAATAAACCACCTTGAGAACCAGAACAGAAGAATCCTGACTCCTTCTTCGGCTGCCAGGCTGAGAAAAAGAGACTCTCTAACACATCTCGGGGTCATCCTGACCACAGAGACTCCGAGAGGTAGGCACAGAAGAAGGTGCCATGCAGAGCTGGCCGTGGCAACAGGGCAGGGAAGGGACAGAAGGGACAACCCCATCAGGGCCCTGTTGCTTCCTGCACCCCGCTCCCGGCCTCTGCAAATCCAAAACAATGCCTCCATCCGAGCAAACATCCTCACTCACAAAGGGAAGGGTACGACTCACAAAGGCAATGTTCCCAAATATCCAGCTCTCTCAGCATCCAAAAGGGGCGGGCATTGTGTTTTCCCCAGATTCGTTTGCATAATAAATAATATAAGCAGCAGGTATTACGTGTATCAGGTGTTACCTAGATACACAGCGCTGCACACCACCGTGTATCTAGGTTCTCCAAACTGATTCTTGTGTGCCTTAGGCTTCTTTTGGACAATAATCTATGAACAAAACCTGAAAATTCTTTCCTTTTGAGAGCAGGGCCCAAAAAACCAGGTGAGAAGCACTGGGACTGAGGGAAAAGGGAACCTGTGAAGATATGGGTGGATGCTGCCACAGAAGAGAAGATACCAAAAAGAAACTATGACTATGTGGAGAGCAGATGAAGATGGCTGAAAGAAGAGATAGACAGAGCAGAGTAAGAAAACAGAATGAGGAATATCAAGGATCCTGTAACACTTTTATTAATTACATATTGATTTTCTACTTGTGTTTACATTTATGTTCCGTGCGCATACATCAGCAATTTTGCAGATTAAAGTTTGCCATTGCCACCAGGCATACATATTACATTCTCTTAATCTTTTGTGTTACCCTACAAAGCCCAGGAACAATCTTTCCCTGACAAACATACAGTTTCCAGCAGAATCCGGATGCAATTCTGCACCCTATCCACTCTTCCTTTTTACCTGAGGTCACTGAATGCCCTTTATCCATGAATCCTACATTTTTTTAGCTCCTCACAGGAGGTTTTAGGATGCTTGTAAGTACAAGGTGGCAGCATAAGTGGTGGCAGCACTCATGTGATGTGCTTATGTGTGTGCTGTGTTCTTTCTAGTGGGTTTTGAGTGTTAACCTGACAAACCAGGAAAACGTATAGAAAAAAATTATTTCCCGCATGACACCCTCTTTCTACCTCTCACAGTTCCCTTCCACCCCCCCACATTGCAATGCACATCACTGCTGTCAGAGCAGCATGAAAATGTATGCAGGTACAACACCGGCCTTTTACAACTGTCTGAGCCAAAGGTATTAATCATCAACTGGGATTTGAAAATCATAACCAGCAGACAGCAGTCGCGACAGCTCTGCAGCATAATGACAAAATATGCAGAGCAACGTGGAAGAAGAGAACACACTCTGTGTCTTTTAGTCTCTGTGCAGTTGAGAGGTATGTTAATAAGCATGTTCATTTGAATGGCTTTTATTGTAACAATAATTTTCTTGCTCCGCTGGATTTTTTTATTATATTCCTTAGAGTAATAACATTAATCAAGGCACTTCTACATGGCACTGTCAAAGAAAAAGCATATCCTGAGTGAGCCTGCCTATCACAGAGCCACTAGTGAATGCTTCAAGACTTATCATGGCCATGAGATCACATATTCCCCACATAGGCAACGTGCACAAACACACATACACACACACAGTTTTTCATAAATTATTAGATAGCATAGGCATGGTGGAGGAGAATAACTACTTCTTTAACTCAAAGGTTTATGCCAACACTTCATGCAATCTGTTGAATAATAGGACTCTCCATAAGATAACGTTCCTTTGAATAATACATGGGCTAGAAGACTACATTTAAATGAAAATGCATGAGCTGGGGTTTTAGTCACATTGTGCGACAGTAGCAAAGGTAAATTTTCAGCAGGGCTTCTTTTGAGGCGGTGTGTGCGCACAGAGCCCATGGTGAGCTTCCACCTCAAATGCAGGTACGAGACTTTGCAGAAATGGTATCAACATCCCTGCTATCTGCACCACCAGCTCTCTTTGGCAGTTTCACAGTGTCTACACACCCCCACACATTAAGCACATGCTTGAGACTTCTGGAGTTGGGACGGAATAAGTTACATAAGAAGAGCTGACCTTTGGAAACACGGCGCACATCTGCCAGCACACGAGCCCGGAAGGCCAGCGCTGTTCTGAGCCCAGCAGCCCGAGCCCCGGGAGGCTGAGGGGAGCTCATCCCAGCCGCTGCTGTGCCTCGCTGGAGCCAGGGCTGGAGCAGTGACCTGGGAGAGTTCAGGCCGGGAACTGCTCTGGCAGCCTCGCCCTGTCCTCGCGTTACCCCTCGGGCTTGCCAGCGATGATGACAGCTTTGCTCCCTTTGAACTGTCTGACGGAGCACGAGGGCTGACTTCAGCTGGCTCCTGTGCAAGGCAGAGCGCCGTGCCTGCGCCACAAACATCTCTGGGAGCTCAGCTATTGACTCCGAGGGCCGCAGCACCAGGGCCCCTGGAGCGGCTCCTTGTATAACCAACTTGAGAAACAGCCTGTGGTTTCCTTTAAGAGCCATTAGAGAGCGTTACATAGTTGTGTGTCTAGAACTTAAAATGCTGGTATCTTATACAAACCCAAAACTTAATCACAGAATGCATTTGACATTTATCTATGGCTAAAACTTGCACAATTAAACTTTTCCAGTAAACATGACAAATATTATGCAGCACAATAATGCTCAGCTGAGGACAGCATATATGCGACCAAGCAGAGGAAAACATAAATCTTAAAAATTAACAGCCTCTTGAGATATTCAAATACCTTAATTTCATGTGGTTGTCCAAACAGTTGTTGCAACATGAGCTCTTTTATGGGTTATTTCATATTTACAAGGGTCACGGCTTACTGATTTAAAGGCAGAGTCCACCCCGTTTTTCTTCTTCCTAATTTCTATTTTGTTCCAGCTCTGCTTATTGTTGCACTTGGCATTAGGAGCTGTGACAATTGTTTCTCATACAAACTGCAGTTCACACATTTGCAGTTCTCTTCCCTATGAAATACCCTTACAGCTACCTTGGAAAAAAAATAAAATGTATTTTATTGGTTGAAAGTCACTTATTCCAAAACCATCACTGCAGGATAAAAATAAAAACCACAAACGCTAGGTGTCTTCATTTTAGAATCTGGAAAACATGTGCATTAGGAAGTTTAGACATATTCCAGAAACAATAAACAAACACTGCCAAGTTCTTTCACTGGTCTACAGTAAAAGCCAGCACAGAGGGAAAATATCCCATGCTTTAAATCCCAACTATCCCATGCAACTCAGGCTTTGAATATTTAATAGTAAGCAAAACTTATCTCTAAATCTATACCTTTGCACAATAACAAGCTTCAGTTACTTATTGCTAATAAAAATAGATCCCATTTGTCATATTTATTTATAAAATACCAATTACATGTACAAAAGCCTGAAGCTTAAAACTGAAGCTGCTCGTGATGCTTATGAAACTGAGGGCTAAATGTGCTCCAAAGCAGAGGGATATCTTGCCAAACTCTGACGGCCACTCTGCCCCTCCCTACTTGGAAGAAGGCTTATGTGGGGGAAAAAGTGCCATAGCTCTGCCTAGGGATATGTTGCAAGGGATTGATAAGGTTTGGGATTTGTTTTCTTTTTTAAGACGATGTTTTAAATGTCACCTTTTTTTCTTCAGAATAATTTTTTTTTTCTTCAGCCTCTTAATCTACGGGCAGTTTGTTGGGATTGTTCAGTTTGTTGGTTTCTCTCTCCTGCCTAAAACAATGAAACTGCAATTTCTTGAAACTCTGAAACTCTTCTTGAGTAACTAGAACAGCCAACAAGAAAAGTTCTTCCTATCTCTGTTAAAAACAGAGGTGGTATGCTGTTGTGGTTGGGCTTTCTAAATACTTTTTTTTTTTTTCTATTGTTGTGTTCAACATACTATGCCTGATTAGTGCAGGAAGAACTTATGTTACATTCTGCTAAATCCATTGAAGCAAGAGCTTTCCAGTAGTGATGGCATAGTTATGTTCTGATATAGCTATGTTTCTTATCTGCTGGCTGTTCCATTTCTGTGTATACAGTGCCATGTGAACTATTAAAAGCTCTCTACATTTTATTGCATGCCCACTGCCATGATATTTACATTCTGCATGAAAAGAGGGAGAACAGCAAATGTGGTAAGTGGCCATGAGTTAGGAGCAGAAGTTTGTCTCTGGTTAGGGAAAAGGCACTGTACATTGACTGTGTCTTGCAAGGGCTATGATAACCTGGGAACCACCACCTTCTCCTCACGAGGTCTCTCACAGATATTGGGGAGAGAAGTAATATTGGAGACTCTCATACTGGAGACTGGGTCGGATTTAAACCAGAATAAAACACTGCCCTGGTGGAAATAAATATTGGAGTAAATCAAACCTGGTGTAAGCATTACATGAATGCTGACTGTATTTACTTATAATTCCAGATACTCCCTGCTGGCCAAGAGCACCCCTGCAACAGCCTGACCCTGAGCATGCCAAACAAGCCTTGGCACGGGCCCAGCTTCACAGGTCTACATTTCTTGTCTGACTGAAATTCAACATGCACTTGTATCAAGAGGATGAAGAGGGCCTGAGGGGCAGGGTTAGGTGGCTGCAGTGCTCAGATGCACAGCTGAAGGCTCAGTTTACCCAGTCCCAAGTGGTGGTACCAGGATTTCTTAACACTGGCTGCAATGTGCTGGCAATGCCTGCCACCAGTGGCTGCCCACAGGCATCACACAAGGACCAGCCGTGCCCTGTGGCTCCTCTTGTGCAAGACAGACAACAAGTAATTAAGCAAGGTAACCACACAGTTTCAAAAGGGAAGCCCCCATCTCATTTCACTCCTGGAATGCAGGTATGGTCTTCAAGCATTATGTCATTTATGTATTGCAATAATTGGCTTGTGACATTTCCATTCCTTTTGGAAGCAGTTGGTGACAAGCTGTGTGTTAAGTGGCCTCGTGACTATGGCAGTAGGTGGCACCAAGTAGAAATTTTTATACATTCCAGTTCAGAAAAGGAAGACATTTTGCACCCAGAGGCATTAGCTCAAACAATTCAGGAAAGCAAATACCCTCTTTTCATCTCCAATTATAGTTCCTAGACAAGAGGAAAAAAATCTCGAGTGACATTATGAGAAAGAAATTTTGAAAAAATAAAATTTCAACCCAAACTCAAGAGCTATAATCTAGATCTGGCAAAGGTTATTTTCCACTCTTCTGCCCCAGCTCTAAAAGTTTACTTTGTGAACACAAATATTTGTTGAAAGTGCCTTGTCTCAGTCAGTGGTACGCTTTTCAGTTTTTCACAGGCAGTTTTTACAACACCATTTATTACCATTGACCTTGGCCTGAAAAATAAATACAGATCATAGCCATCCAAGTAGGCTATAAACTCTGCTAACCAACTTTACAGCTTTTAAATCCTATTAGGCTCCTTTATACAGTTTAAAGCCCCTCTAAGGCATTTATCCCCATGAATATACTTGTGTATGCACGGAAGGTAAAAGGGTTTGTCTGGAGAAGAATTTGGTTCTTCAGTCACATTGCAAGTTTCTGACATGTCAGGTCAGAAATTTGACATGCCAAGTAAAATTAAAATCCTGATATTTCAGGATTCTTAAATAATGAATTTAGGGATTATGCTGGCCAATATACTGTTTTCTCAGATCTGTTGATTGATAACACATAAACACCACAATATGATGTATGCACAGAGATTCCTTACACCTTTTTTAATGGTAGAGATGTTATAAAATAGATATATCACCTCAATTTACAATGATGAGATCTGCTTTCCTGTCGCACACCTAAAAATCCCTACCCAAGGTCTATTGTTCCACAAACACATGCAGTAAGCATGATTTAAAAAAAAAAAAATAAAAAAGATGAGCCCTTTATAAAAAAGCTAAATTCCACTGATTTCACTGAGGATGGGGGGGGACAAGGAAGATTCCACTAAAGAAGTGACATGGTGCCTCAGTAAAGATAGAAAACTCAGCTTAATAAACTCTTTTCATTTTAAATTTTGTTAGTGGAGGTTTTTTTTCTATTTTGTTTTTTTTTCAAGAGTTAATAACTTCAAAATCAATATAAGAATAAGCCAGTCCACCTCTGGGTTCAGCAGTTCCAATGTGCATATAGGTACCTTAGTAAGTGCAAGTCCTGGTTTAATTCTTAAACACAATTAGTTTTTATTTAGTTTTAACATTTGACAACTAAACCTTTTCTGAAGGGAGTACTTTATACCAGACTGTGCTCTTTCTATTTTCTAAACATTCTGGTTCTTTAAGTAAATGTAACAGAACCATAAGTAGCAGAAAGAAACACATAGTCATTAATAGCATAAATACCAAAGCATAAATTAAATATAGCCAGTTCTAAAATGTAAATAGACAGCAAAATAATTATTAGAAGAGCTGAAAGTATAAGCTTTCTCTTATTGGTAACATGCTGTAGTTATCATAGGTACTGTCACTAGATTATACTGTGTGTTATGGAATTCATATGCATAGATACATGTAATATTTCTCCATGAAACTCCCAAACAAGGAAGTTAGACTATAATAGGAGTTTGTAAACATCACCAACTCATAAAGGGAAAGTGCTCTGTTAAGTTCACATACCAATTAAACCAGAAGACTACCAAACTTCCTAACACAAGCTGTAGCTTGAAAAGAGTGCCCTAAGCACCCAAGTCTTACAGCCACTGTTGCTGGGGGAAAGAACTGAGTTCATTGTCCAGAGTTACCTGGGATAGATACTGCAGAAAAGTTGTGTTACAATACACACTTTGGTACTTATACTCAACTTGGAAACTCAACTCAGGAAAAGTTAATGTGGAGCAGGGTCATCACAAAGCTTTTCCCAAGAGAAGCCGCAGACCAAGCGAAAAAGTTGTCCTGGTCTGCCTGCGTGAGTTTCCAAGAAGCTGGGACTTTCTTTAGAGTTCATTTTCTTGCAGAATTTTCACAAGCTTAACTCTGAATAACCACACATCTTTGTGACTAAAGGCTTAACATTTACCACTTAAATTAGGTTTACTTACAAACACAAATAATTATATAATGATGATGATTATTATTGTTGCTGTTATTTCACCATAAGTGTTTTTCTATTGTCTGTCTTTGAATAAGAAGCATATGTGGTTTGCAGACCAATCTGCTGGTGGACCACTCTGCTGACAGAACAATATGCAAAGAATAACCAAATACCACCATGAAAAAAAAATTTTGGGCTACCAAAAAAAATGGTTAACAAGAGTGGCAAGAGTCAGGGCAACAGGTTACTCTATCCCAGTCCCAAGGAGGAGGAGCTCTATAGAGAGGAGAACCATAATGTATCCAAAGAAAAAAAAAGTGAAGAAAGAGATTATGTCAAGAAACTTTGCTAAAGACATTGAAACTACAAGGAAATCATATGACTTTGTAACGCAAAATGCAACTGAGAAATTTCTAGAAAAGACAAAGAAGTCTCCAGATCCTTTTGGTTGGTAAATGGACTCCAGGCAAAAACTGTGGACCTAATTTAATGCAGGAATTACTTCTTTTAATTCTCTTGTATAGACAAGTCAGCCTTTTCAGAATGATTTCCCTTAGCTTAAAACACATGTAAAACAAAATGCAAAAATTTCTTCCTAATCTGTAGCTTTGATGAAAGATGAACTAGTGGGGCTGCTGCTGATGTTGTATGCCTTTAAATCTTTGGTGCTGATGTAAAAGTATGTGCTCACCAGTCTGATGTTTTTAATAATTGTCAGCACAGTGTCACTGGACTTATATACATCTTGATGAGAAAGTACTAAAACAGGAACTCTGCTTCTGCTTCTTAATCTGTTGTACTCGCATCAAAGCCAGACCCTATATAAACAGGAAACTGGAGGGGCCTGATAATGTATCACCCACAGCACTGAAGCTTTAAAGGAGACTGGGCAGACAAACAGAGCTACAGCCACTTTTGCATTTGCACTGATAAAACAGTCATTCCCCAGCAGATCATCATCCTTCATGAAGCCAAGAACTATAAAGTCCTCTGTGATTGCCAAAGGTTAAATAGCTGTACCTAAAACCAAGTCTCGGCGACACTAAACTATACACAAGTTTTCAGCCACCTTGAAACATCAAAGGTGAAACTGTCAAAAGGACCTGAAGTCCCATTCCTAAAGCAACTCAGTTCCTTCAACTTTGATTTTGATATCCATCATCCAACACAATGCATTTGCTTTTGAACATTTAATCTCTGGCCTGCTAGATGTCCAATAAGATTCCAGAACTGAGTGTCTGTAAACAATTAATTAGTGTGACCAAGAAATTAATCTTGTAAGCACTCATCTCTCACATTTTTGTAAAATTTGCTAGTATGAACAGTTGTAAATTGTTTTTAGAAGCAGCAAATAGTTTAGTTGCGGCTGGAAAAAAGCCTACAGGAAAATACCATGCAAGAAAGAGCACAATGCCCTCAATTTTAAACTATGTGTTATTTGGCCTAGTGGACTGCCAGTAATGTGCACATGCCACTGCTATTTAAAGTAATCTTGCAGAGCACTGAGGAAATTCACTGGAAGGCATTAATGAAGATATAAGGGAGGCTTATTATAATAAGTAGGGCAAAGAGTGGAAGGGAGACTAAGTTCTGCAAACCCCATGCTGGGGACCTTCAGAGGCATGATACAACAGAGAAATCTGTGCCAGAACACTAATCCTGAGGTCTTCCCTCTGGGTCACAGGGTCCTGACTTCTAAGGACAGCAACATCCAATTCAAAGTGGGGAGGGAAAAAAAAAATAAAACATGAAACTTTCCCTCTATAAGATAAAGTTTATGGCATTAATAAATAATAGTGCATAGCATCGTTAATAGGGGTCTGGATTACCAGCATTAGAATTTCAAAAGATTACAGATACCATGCTGTTGTGACAAATTAACTGTGCACCTAATGAGGCAGTAATATCTTTCACCAGCTCACAAAGCCATATTGGAGTAAAAAACACAAAGCAAAGGAACTTACGGGCACAAAAATGTTTCCCAAAACATAATAAAACTCTACAGATGTGGTGTGCCTGTTATCAAGAAGTGAGATTTTCTTTGCTTTACATCACAGTGAGGTTTTCAGTTACTCTACAGCTGTTTCTCCCCATTTCAGTTCATAAATCTCCAGTGTAAAAAAAGTTGAGAGTGAGGTAGTCTTTAGCTTTAACTGAAAGTTGAGGAGAAATACATTGGTTAGGTATTTAATGTACAGTTCCTAGATGCCCAGTAATTGTGCTGTGTTCAGTTTAAGATTAAAGTTAAGTTTTTTTTCCACTCTAAAGTTACTATATTTATAATTTTTTTTATCTCAAAGAATCACAGGATGGGTCAGATTGGAAGGCACCACAGTTGGTCACCTCCTGACTCAAGCAGGGAAATCCTAGAGCACATAGCACAGGATTCTGTTCAGATGGTTCTTGAATATTTCACATGAGGGAGACTCCACAGCCTCTCTGGGCAATCTGTTCCAGTGTTTGGTCATCTGCACAGTAAGGAAGTTCTCCTTCATATTTAGGTGGAACTTCCTGTGCATCAGTTTCTGGCCATTTGTTCTTGTCCTGTTGATTGACGCTGTGAAGAGCCTGGATCATCTTCTTGGCACCCTCCCTTCAGATACTGATAGGCACTGATGAGGTGCCCTCTCAGTCACCTCTTCCTGAGGCTGAACAGGCCCAGCTCCCTCAGCCTTTCCTCATAAGAGGACACTCCAGTCCCTTGATCATCTCTGTTGCCCTCCACTGGAGCCTCCACTGCCCTCCATCCAACAGCTCCATGTCTTTCTTGTCCTGAGGAGCCCAGAACTGGACACAGCACTCCAGATGTGCCTCACCAGGGCTGAGCAGAGGGGCAGGATCACCTCCCTTGACCTGCTGGCAATGCTTTTCCTGATGCACCCCAGGATCCCTTTGGCCTTCTTTGGCCACTGCTGGCTCATGGACAGATTGTTGTGCACCAGGACCCTCAGGTCCTTCTCTACAGAGCTGCTTTCCAGCAGGTCACCCCCAGCCTGTGCTGGTACTTGGGGCAGGACCCTGCACTTGCCTTTGTTGAATTTCAGAAGGTTCCTTTCTGCCCATCCCTCCAAGCTGTCAAGGTCCCTCTGAAGGGCTACACAGCTCTCAGAGGTGCCAGACACTCCTCACAGCTCTGGGTCATCAGTAACTTGTTGAGGAGGCACCTGCCCCTTCATCCAAGACACTGATGGATAAGTTAAACCATTCTGGGCCCAGTAGGGAACCCTGGGGGATACCACCAGTGACAGGCCTGTAACTACACCCTGTCACTGATCATGATCCTTTGGCAGCTCAGCCAACCCACTGCCCCTCATCCAGTCCTCGCTTTCAAAGTTCTTCTATGAGCATATTGTGAGAGGCAGTCTGAAAAGCCTTGCTGAAGGTAAGGTAAAAAATATCCACTGTTCTCCCTTCATCCGTCCAGGAAGCTCTTTCATCATAGAAGGCAATTAGGTTGGTCAAACATAATTCACTTTGAGTATATCCATGCTGATTGCCTTCTTGTCCTCCATGTGTCCTCCAGAGTGAGGCACTTCATCACCTTTCCAGGGATTTAGGTAAGGCTGACTGGTCAGTAGTTCCTAGTTCTTCCTTCTTGCTCTTTTTGTTTATGTTATGTGAGTCCTGCTCACAAGCAGCTCCAGCTGTAACTTGTAGCATGCATCACAGGCTGGAAAGCCGGAAAACTGAGGAAGGCAAGGGGTCCTCCAACTACCTCTTTTCACCTCCTACTTTATCAGAATGCTGATGTACCTTTTTCTTTCTTTTCACAGTAAGACATGTTGGTCCAGCCTTAATTCCAGCATTGTTGGATTTCCATGGGTTGCACTGTTCAAAGGTTTTAGGGTAAGCCTCAATAACAAAAGACTAAATAATATCAAGATATGTTCAGATGCATGAAAAAGGAGTCATAAACCCTATTTTGTGTCTTTTCTTAAGCACATTCAAAATGTTTTCTCAGAATTTTACTTAAAGATTCATAATAACCACAATTATTTTGAAATGTGTGTAAAAACAAGTAGAAATTTATTCATTAATCCTGTCAATAAATAAAAGACATAAGCTGAGCCTGGTAACAGAGAACAGAATGTGACAGAATGGAGTATTTGATTCAAAACTTATCTGAAGCTTTAAAAAAGTTATATACGTTTACTGCCTTATTTTTTCTTGCTGTGACATGTATATCCTGTGTTGTCTCAAAGCAACGATGAGTCATTTAAAAGTATATTGTTATTAGGTACTTGGGCTCAGGTCAAATAACTGGATCTCCTCAAGGAACAGGACAGTATCTTGGACATGTGGGAAACCATACTGTTTATCATTGACTCACACATCCTTTCAGTTTGTTCCTAAAAGACTTTAAGTATGTTTTTCAATGGAAAATCCCTATATGCTTCCCTTTCACAATTTCTGTAATATTCTCCAATTATACCTGACCAAATAAGTATTTAACTTGCTGCTTGTCACCATTGCATCTCATTTCTTTTCTCTCATAAAGTTAACTAACTCACAGCATGATGGAAAAGCCAAAAGCAATTTAAGCAATCAAAACCTCTTACCCAGTGTAATAGGTTATCTGAGTGTAAAAGAGATCTTCTTCAGGCCTATAAATGAGAATATTTCTAGTGTCACATCCTATTCATGAATCCCTTCCTACTTCAGGAATCTGGAAGGGGAGATGGCTTTTAAAACATGGTCTTTTAGAACCAGAGCAGGAAGTGATTATCACTGTTAATAAAAGTCATGTCAATAATGCTCTATGAGCAGCAACTGTGTTCAAATATTGCTCTTTGCAGGAAAAAAAAAAAAAAAACACAAACATACTTTAGCTGTTCTTGTGCTTATTTTGTCCATTACCACTACTATTACATAACAATGCATTTGCATTGGTTTTGATCAAAATATCCTATATTCTCAAATCTTGACATACATTATATTTTGATTTGTAAAGGGTTTTTGGCGTGAATTGCACTGTACAAGGCAGAATTCCTTCTTTTCAATGTATCAAATACTATAAATCATCAACAGGTATGAAATTTTCCTCAAGGCTTAAGCTACTTTACTG
The DNA here is from genome assembly GCF_035770615.1 of Melospiza melodia melodia. Taxonomy (NCBI): domain Eukaryota; kingdom Metazoa; phylum Chordata; class Aves; order Passeriformes; family Passerellidae; genus Melospiza; species Melospiza melodia. The sequence continues at coordinate 82,077,758 of NC_086194.1, forward strand.
CCAAGACCTATGTCTCAGAAGCATAACCAGACTTTGGTTATGGGCAGTATCATCTCCTGCTTCATGTTCTCTTCCAGTAGGTTTTGTGTCTTCAGGTAATTACAGAGGCCCTTAAACATCATGCCGATGAACAGGGAGTGGGACAGAAATTCCCTCTCCAAAAAATGAATTTGAGGCTACAGTAGGATTTTTTTATACTGATAAAATTCCCCCAAAATACTGAAGAATACACCCTTGCCATGTTAATTTTGGAAACACAAAATCTTTACTGTGAGTCCCACAGTAAAAAATCATGTGCACACTGGGTATGTATAATTAATGAAAACAGAGTGTGCACGGTGAACAATACAGGAACTGAGACATATTATGCACAGAACAATTTACCAGAAAAAAAATTGTATCTTTGGCAAGCAAGAAAATTCATATTTTGATTTAAACCTTCTTTTACTACCAGCAGTAATTCACCTGCAAAAGTCTCCATTTTGTGACTTTCCACTTTCTCATATGGCTCTAAAAGAAAAGACTCAGTTCTTCTGGTTAACACATAGGGCACAAAATTATTCATTAGACTATGAATCACAAAATATGACAGATGCCTGGCAGAGCATCCAAGGATGGAGTTAAAGGTCTTCCCTTATTTATACACAAGTCAATGTGGAATGGTGCCACAGGCTTTATCTAGACAAAGATTTAGAAATGAGCTGTTAACATGTCTTAGCTAAAGCATATGTTAAAAGTCTTTTATTATTGTATATCTACACTTTGATGCACCTTAAACTGATCAAAATGTAGCATGACAGGAAATGAATCTTAATCAAGGGAAGAAGATGTATACCAGGGGATGCAATCCAGAATTCTAAAATACATTTTTCAGAACTTGATAGCTGAGGTTTTATTCCGCGTCCACCTCCAAGTGATTGACTAGAAAAAGATATGGGAGAGAAAGTTAAGTACTGTTTACGCAAATGATCAGCTAGAATCTCCAATCTTTCTTACATCAAAGTTGAAGTAATAAGGCATCACCCCATGTCATGTTAATTTAAGCTAAAATGCTCCCAGTTACCTATAAAGTAACCCTACCAAGAAAGAACAATAGGAGAAAAAATTCTGTATATGAAGTTAAAGCATATTAAATCAAGAAAACCAAAAGAACTCTTTCCAAATTAGATGACACTAAAAATGAAATATGAAGCATTAAGAATTAAGTAAATCCTTTGGCCCAGAAAACTGAACTATGCTCTTGGAAAGCCAAAAATAATTTTAAAATACCAAAACCTCCCATATTAACCACATTTCACTTTTATTTACTAAAATCACAACAATGAGGTTATTTGGATAACAATAACCCATGCTCTATAAATTTCCCATCCAACAGTGGTAAAAGGATGGGTACCATGGGTTTGCATGACTGTTAAGAAATAATGTGCAACATAATGGAGTGTGCACATCAGAGGGCAAAGCAGAGATATGTCAGTGTATAATGTAAAACTGAACTAAAATGATTTGATAAGTGATGGCATCATGTTCATCACCATTGTTGTCTGTAGAGAATTAGGTATCTAACCAGCCAAAAACATTTCTGTTTTATTAAAGACACATATCCATGAATTTGCATATGTATCGGTATGTGTCTCAAAACCCGGGTCTTAAAAACAGGAAAAATGTTAGCAGTAGCCAGACCAATCCATCTATAAAATTGTGTCTGAATTTTCACCTCCTATTGATGGAGTTGTGTTATTTGCTTCAGCCTGCAAGTCCATTAAATAGGCTATCAGCTCTATTTCTGGTGTATACCCTTGGACTGAGGCACTCACAGTGACTCAGGCAGGAGTGGGACAATTAAAAAGAGGAGGTCTTCTGTCAAGGGAGGTTTTTTTGTGACACATGAGTTGCAAAGAAATGCTAACACAGCAAACAAACAAGCACAAATAATTCCTCAGGTCTGGAAGTGAAAATGAAAGCAATGCCATTCTCCTAGTGGGAAGACACATTTATTATTTCAATATGGAATTTATGGTGGTTAATGGATGAAGACTGAGAGAAAAAAAATCAATAGAGTCATGCATGTATTCCATTTGATAGATGTGGAGTCCACTCTAAGCAAGGACAGAAAACTGGGAAACATTTTAAATTTTTTAATAGTCTGAAAAACAGTAACTGATTATTATGAGTTTTACTCATGGAAATTAACTAATTAACTTAGAGGATGTCATCAACCAGAATCAGAATGGGGAAACAAAAAGCAAGGCAACTTCCCGTCTGTAAATAGCCCTTATTCATCTTTTATTCATTCCTTTTATAACACAACCTGCAGTCAGTACAAATTTACTAGCAGGATACATTAAGGAAAAACAAAAAATGTTCTGTTTCCTCACCATTGCCCATACTTCACCTTTTCCCTATAAAGAAGAGACAATGAAAACTCATACAGTTTATGACATTCCCCTTGCAAACTGAGAACAGTAAAAGTCTGCCCTTCTTACTGGCTTATATGTAGTGTAATTGTTTGGCTAAGGCTCTAATCAACAAATATTGTGTTTCTTCCAGGTGAACATCAAGGCAACTGGTCTCTTTAATATGTTCTTTGGAAGAATCAGAACATGGGTAGAAAAATGTCAAGAGAGAAACCTAAACCCAGGCCAGGCAGTAAAACTCCCCAGGGGAAAATCATGTTTATTAAGTTACTCCTTTTGCTCAGTAAAGGTTAGCAAGCATTTCAATGAATTTTCTCTTGGGTTAGATAAAGCTGGAAAAGGACTGGATGTGATACCACCTGACAGGGCTTGATTTTCAGGTGGAAGCTACAGTAATATTTTGGACTCTCAGGTTTTCGATCTTGATTTACAATAATAAAACAATATCTCCATAACTGTTTTTCAAACAACTTTAAAAAAGTTATTTTATTTCTGGAGAAATTTACTGAAGTTTGTCCAATGTTCCATCATTAGATGTGAATCTAGAGCAGGCTGACAATGACAACTGCCATGACATCTGCAACTGTGGGGTACTGCAGAAAATTGCTTCTGCTTAACCATTAAAAAAACTAAATCATCTACTTATTTTTTTCAAGCCTTAGAAAAGTACATTCCTGTGAGAGGTTCATTGTGTTCCTCTAGGAAAATAAATCCACTGAGTATTTACAGAGACGTGCATTCTATGGATGATCCAGCATCTCATTAAGTTGATTTTACCCCATACTGTTCTGGCGCAGAGGCTCTCACAAACAACATTTTCAATACTCTGCTCTTCAGATCTCATCACAATCTTAAACTAGGTCACCTGGAATGACGGTGTGGCACAAAAACAAATAAATCAGATCCAATTTCTCCTTTTCTTAAGTATCTGATATTAACACATATCTTCCTTACAAAGGAAAATTTAAGAGCAAAAAAAAAAAAAAGTTTTCAATAGATGGTTCCTCAAAACAAGCTCAGGTTGACAATGAGTGACAGTGACTGCCAGTCAAAGGCTGTTCAATAGGTTTGCATCACCAAAGCTCTAATTTCTAGCAGACCAGGGCACAGATTTCCACCTCAGGGGGCTAAGGAACTGTGGCTGGAATGGCTCTGGCACATGAACTATCTCTACTTGAGACAGGGAAGATCCAGGTCAGGGCTGAGGTCACTTCTGTTGAGGCAGAGAGCAGCAAGACCTATTCTTAGCACACATGAGCTGACATTTGGTAAAACTGTCACAAAGACAAGGGAGTATGGGAATACTTTGCCAAGAGGCCAACAGCCACGTCACCCTGCTAACTCATATTACAACTACAGCTTGTAAGTTACAGCTTGTAATTTACCTCGTGTTAGTTACTGCACACTAGCCAAGGTGTAGGGAAAAATACATCCATTGTCCAGGGAAGACAAAGCAGCTAAAAATTAATGATAAAATGAACTTGCTATGACATTGCCATATTTAATTTATTTTATGAACAAAAACCCTAACATTTCAAGGGACATCAAACTAATAGTAATGTTGAACTTATGATCAATCCATAGGAATGCAGACTCTTAACAGCTGGCATCTTGGAAAAAAAAACTGTTTTGACTTTGCTTTGGTATTTTGCTTTCTAAAACACACCCAAAAATTTGCTTTAAATGGATAGCCATTATCACCAATGGTATTTATTTTAGCTATCTCACTCTTGCTACGCAGGCAAACCTTCAGGGAGTGGGAGAGGGACAGGAAGAAAAAGATAAAGGAAGAACAAATAGAAGCAAAGTAAGCAATAAAATATTGAACAAGGACTACTACAGAAAATTGCCAAAGATGAAATTAAATTAGTGCTAGGCACTGTTTGAATCATCAACACAACTTAAGTTCCAAGCTAGGTTTTGAAGCAAGGTCTCTGAATGAAAAAACAATCAATTTGAATTCCTTGGCCTCCACCTGTTGTAAATAGTTGCAAAACACACGCCATCTTCTTTTCACCTATAACTTCTGCTGAGTTCAGTAGTGCAAAAACTCTCATTATTGCAGCAGATAAGACAGAGTTACGACTCAGTTTGACATAGTGGAGTGCCTCATTACTGTCACAGACATCACAGGATGCACCAGAGATTTCTTCGTCAAGGAGAAATAATGAGCTGTCCTGGCTCCACAGCCTTTTATAGCCTCCCAGATGTTTCCATTTATTTATTTATTTATTTATTTATTGAATTTAAAACACCCCCAAACCTGTATCAACTAAGTAATGGAAAATAAACCTTTATCAGCAAAACCTGATAAAGATCAAAATACTGAGATTGCTGACAGGGCACCGTAATGGAAATAATCTGTTTATTCAGCATTCTGTTTCAATAATATGGGATGCATTCAGATTCCTTCCACAATTCCCTCCTCATTAACATCCTGTCCAGTTTGCTGCAGGCCATGACGTAGACTCTGATAATAGTTTTGGCATATGTTTCCTAAGGAAAGGCCCAGGCACCCTTCGCCTGGGGGGATGTCGATTGTGTTAATGCTGAAGGTGCATCTGCACCACCTCCTGCTGGGCCCAAGCCCCAGCACCCACGTGATCTGTCACTGTCACTTAATGCTAACCCCTGGAAATCATGCACATGTACTGCAGGCCTCCTCTGTGCATGGGCAATGCCTGCTTCTGTGTGAGTAGGCAGAGTCACACACACACCAGGCACGCACTCAAAGTGCACAGAAGAACTTATTATGTCTTGAGAAAGAAATCACCATGAACCCCTGAAATCTTACTGGACGAGCAAAAGTATCTCATGGAAAGGCAAGTTCTTTCAGTTCTATCATCCCAGAGCCTCATGGTGTATAACAGCCAGTGATGTAAAGCTTCTTTTTCAATTTTTACTTTTTTTCCCTCCAAGAGAAGGGAGGGAAGTAGCATGTGCGTCATTTTAATGCAAAACCATTACAGTCTTCAGCAGTGATAAGACAAAATGAGCTTCCAAACACATGAGATGCATCAGTTGGAGTGCTGATCCTCAATAAATACAACCAGAGATAAGCAGTCAAACACTCCTCTTTGGCCTCTTCATCAGCAAATTAAACAGTGCCAAGAAGCAAACCCAGACAGTAGATTTTAATTGTCTCTGCTGTTCAGTTATTAGACAAGTTCTTGGCACAGGTTTGGCAGACTCCCCAGCACCACAGGGGAAAAACACAGCCCAGAGATAAATCCCATAAGATTGGATGTGGTCACCTTCTTTTGGAGGGTAAGAGCTGTATGATTTCATCATGGGCTGTCCGTATCCTAAGTGCCAGAGGACACTCCCAGGCAAGTTTAACTTCTTAGCTCAGACACAGTCTTCCTGTCCACTGCCAAAGCAGAGCCTTGGTTTGAAACAGGTACCAAATCTCTTTCAAGCATGGAACAACATCACAGTATTGTTATTTCAGACTAGAATTTTATTACTTTCCTTATTCAGCGAAACAAACTGAGCTCCATCCTACAGTTCTGCGAATAGTTAATAGTTAATGGGACAATATGTAGAACAGCAAGAATTTGCTGCATCAAATGTAATCCTTACACAGCATTCTCAAAAGATGAAGTAATAACAGCAAAACTGACTCTATAAATAACATCTAGAGGAACAGAAAGATGTCAAAAGCAACAAACCAGGCCTTGTCTTTTAAAAATAACTATGGATAGACAACATTCATGCAACTCACAACATCACAGAAGTTTCTGAGCTATTGTATGTTACAAGCACACTGCCTATGTAGGCAGGCAATGCATTTCTGCAGGGTCTAAAACCCCACTGAGGGAAAGCAAGATAGTTGCCAATGTCCTAAAACAGAGTCTACAGGATGGAGTTCCTAACTGCTTCCAAAGGGATTTCTGGAACCTGTTCACCCATGCTGCACATTCTCCCTAAAACCCATGAGAAGAAGCCAGAGTTTTACTCTGCAACAGTATCTATCACGCACTGCTCAACTAGAAAACACAGTAATCTCCACACAAAAATTACAGAAATTCAACAAAGAACCACCTAAACTCTATATTCTAGATGCAAGCAAAAGGAGGGGGAAATGGAGAGTAAAGTATGTCTCAGTATTTCACATTTTTCCAAGTCAAAAAACCTCAGCACAATTTCTCACAGCAATGCAGCTTTCACTTGTCCATGCCTGTGTCCCCTCAAAACTGAAGCTCTGAATTCTCATCTCCAACAAATAGAAGGATACCTTTCGGTACATGTCAAAAAAAGAGGTGACTTGACTGTCTCCTTCACAAATTCTTCCTATAGAGTTGCATATCTTCACATTCTCTCATTACAGCAATTAAGCAATTCAATAGGGCAACAGATTCTAGTAAAGTTGCCAATATTGATATAACGTCCTAATCTACACTCCTAACCTATGTTTACAGTGATTTAGTGTAGCATCAATACTAAACACAGCCAAAGTACAAATTCTCTCACTGCTGTTCCTTTCTTCAGTCTGTCATCTCCCTTTCCTCACCATGCCCTTCACATGGGAGGTGAATGTGCATTGTGAAACTTATCTTGAGATAAGAAAAAGACAGGGCAAGAGCTAAAATCTGGCACAAAACCCTCCTAGAAAAACAAGCAGGATGGGCATTCTTTCCTAGTACTATCCATCTCAAGATTGCAGCGTTCTGAGGGTTGTTGATTTTGGTTTGTTTTTCCTAAAGTCCCATTTCATATAAGCCCATGTTCGACAACACCCTTGTGAACTGCTGACTTTTCTTAAAATGGCCATTTATTATCCCCAGAAGTAAAGCTCTTTTCAAGGAAAATGGTTGTTCCCTCATATCTGTAATTTAGAAAGGAAATATGAGAACACAGACAGGAAGGAAAGTATGGGAAGCTACAAAAGCAAAAATGTGTAAACTATAAGTAGAGAGTCTATATATAAATTCTAGACCAAAGTAAAACTCCTTATTTCAAAATATGCCTCTCACAGGAGTACATGTATTTTATTGGACAATATTCACCTGCTCCTTGCAATACTGGACTCAAACGACTCATAACTGGGAAATGTATTTTAGATTCAATGCAATATATACTTAGAAACCAACAAGGTAGAGTACTGAAGGGAGTTAACTGCAAAGCATGGTAAAGATCTGGCCTCCTTTCTCCTTCCTGCATGTTGCAGCATCTCTGAGGTGGTACTGAAAACTCAGTGTTGAAAGCCAGCCATGAGAGATGTCACTCATTGATGCCTGTTTTGGTTACATTTTCCACCACCAAAAAGACAGGGAATGTTCTCAGGCTCACAAAAAAGCAAAGAGAAGCCAGAGTTAAAAGTAGACTCCTTTTTCACCTCCCCTGCTGCACACTATTAATCTGAAAAACCGGAAGCCGTATGGGGATCGAGTTATTATCCAGCTATTTATTGCCTTCAGGTGGCTCCAAATTAAAAAGAAAGATTGTCAGCAGATGTAACCATCTACTCTGCCCCTTTTTCATGTCTACCACATTATTACATTTACACCCATTACATTTACACACTGTAGCCAAATGTGTGCCTGTACTTCACAATCCAACCTTTTTTATTTTCCCTCACTTAAGAACTCCAAGGTCAATAGTCAAGTTTAAAAAATCACACCATGCTTCAACACCATTTTTTCTTTTTTTTAAAGAGAAGATCCAGAGATGTATTTTCTTGAGCTGCTGCACCTGGAATGCAGCAATTATGGCATAGATATCTCCCCAAGAGCTCTGTCATCTCCCACATCAGCTGTCTTTGCTGTAAGCACTGCAGTACCATGCCTCTGTTCTCTTGTCATCAAATGCATTTCACTTCTATGGATCTTAACATCCTACTAATCTTAAAGGAATTTTCAAAGGAAGCAGCTACTAAAATGAATGACTCCTCCAGAAGTTTAATTACATCTATCCCAGTATCTTCTTTTGCACACTTAAGGCTGAATGAAATTCAGTCTTAAGTGTGAAAATTGATGGAATTACTGTTCAGGGAGCAGGCTGTCACTAGCAGTAAATTGACTGTTTGAACAAACTAGGTACATGGAGCAAACATAAATAATAATTATCAGCACACTCTCCCATATGCCAAATCCACACTATCTCAAAGACACAACATAACTGATGGTGCAAATGTGGTCTACTCTAAAACTTACTGGCAGCTCATACTGATGAAATTGCCAGATGATCAGAGAGCTGGAACACCTCTCCTACAAGGAAAGGCTGAGAGTTGTTCAGTCCAAAGAAGAGATCTTGTTACAGCCTTCCAACACCTTAATGGGTAAAAACCTCATAAAAACCTTAACCTTATAAAGAGAAGGGAGAGAGACTTTTTATATAGGCAGATAGAGACAGGACAAGGGACAATGATTTCAAACTGAAAGAGGGCAGGTTTAATTAGGTATTAGGAAGAAATTATTTGCTGTGAGGGTGGTGAGGCACTGGTACAAGTTGCCCAGAGAGATTGTTGATGCCCATGGAAGTGTTCAAAGACAGGTTGGATGGGGCCCTGAGAAACCTGGTTTAGTGAAAGGTGTCCCTGCCCATGGCAGGTGGATTGGGACTAGGTGATCTTTAAGGTCCTTTCCAACCCTAACCATTCTATGATTTCATTCATTTATATCTACTTTACAACAAGAAAAATCGTGTACACATCTATAGGTGTAGCATCTCAAACTCATGAACTCATTGGCTTACCTATATCTTCATAAACTTGTGGGCTAGTGTGCAAGAGGCATAAAATGTAAAAGAGCAACCAGTTAAAATACTAACTTCAGGACATCTGAGTGTAAGCTTTTCTCTGTTCACTCATACAAACACAGAGATTCTTTACCAGTAACTGGTGATTGTTCAGAAGCAGGTCAAAATTTCAGAAAAATTTTTGCCATGCATGTATTTGAGTTATTTGATATTTTCTTAATGCAAATAATGAGAATACTTTCTGACTTCTATTTTTTTTTTCTAGCTGTACCTTGGTGGAAACACTTCAAAGTATTATTTTTCTTCTACCACAGAAACATTCTTTGTGCAGAAAGAAATAAAGGTAGTAAAAATTATATCAGTTGTTCATTTCACAATTCAACCAGAGCTATGCTACGGGGAAGTGAAGCTGAAGGTTAAATTTGGGAATGCAGCAGGACAACCTTTCAGCTGCAAATATTGAGGCAGCTTCGTCGTGAACACAAACTAGAGATGACCTCATAAACACTAAAATATTATTTTAACCATGTGAGAAACAATTTAAACACATGAAAAAAATCAGTATAATTTCCAAGATGGACCAGTTGCTCTTATTCTTTCAAATCTACTTTGAAACACTCTCTTCCAGGCTCAGTTATTGAGTCCCCAGTGCTGAAGCATCCTTAAAAATCACTCGGTTCAATTGAAGAAGGTCCGTGTTCTCCATCAGAAGTGTCCTCACGCTAATAATGACTCTGAATGGATTTGGAAAGCACTATCCAAGTTGGCATGCACTTTACAGTAACACAGGCTTAGTTTATGCTAGTATTACATGAAATTACTCCAGGGCCCGGGAATGCAGATATGCGCTCAGGTTTCCCCACACATGTGAATGCATTCAGATACCTTCATTCTGAAATCCTCTTAGAGGACTTCAACAATTCATTTAAAAGGCTTGTTGAGATTTTCTGGTTTTCAATACACTTCAATCTCCCTAGTGATTATAATCAGCCCCAAAGCACACATCTATGTTGGTAGCACTGCTAAATCTCCCTCACCAATTGCATGCTTTTTATCCTAACATGAAGTCAAAAGAACAGGCACCTAGATTTTGTACATTTTCAAGAAAATTTCCAAACATCGTTTGATGTTAACAAGACAAAAATATATATCTATATATGGATGTTAATATTGTGATTCCAGAATATGTTTCTAATATTTTATTTAAAACTCATAAAATTAAAATCTTACTGTTATACTTCTTGTCTTTGAATAGTGTTTCCTTTCTAAACTCTCATTGTCATTAAAACTAAATTAAACATTTACAACACGTTTTTAGAGACATAAGGAAACAATTTATTTGTGCATACACTTTCATAGCAGGCACTCCTTGAAGAAAAATTGGAAAAGAAAAGGCAGTATGATTCAATTTCATCATATCATTATTTACTAATTAATAAAATGTTCCCTCTGGATTCAAATACAGCTTTCTGCAGTCATTTTTCACTTTAAATAAGAAGCACTACTGCAGTATAAATTCCGTGCTTTTACACAAAGGTAAGGCCAAGATGCAATTTGTGCCACAATACGAAATGTGACTACTAACAACATTATCATGTACAGTTCTGTGAATGGCAGCACTCTTCTATCTTTGATGAACCCAGCATTCCAAATCACAGAATCATAAAACAGTTGTGGTTGTGGTTGTAAACACCCTTCCAACACCCCTGCCATGGGAAAGGACACCTTCTACTAGACCGGGTCTGTCAAACACTCATTCAACATGATTGTTGACAGAGAAGAAGCATCTACCAGCTCTCTTGCCAACTTGTTTCACTGCTTCATCATTTTCATAAAAAAATTTCTTCCTTAATATCTAATCTAACGCCACCCTCCTTCAGTTTGAAGCTATTCACTCGTGTCCAACCACTACAGGCCCTTGTACAAAGTCCCTCTTGAGCCCTATTGTAGACTCCCCTTAGGTACTGGAAGGCTGCTCTAAGGTCTCCCCAGAGCCTTCTCCAGGCTGAACAACCTCTCAGCCTGTCTTCAGCCTGTCTTCTGATCATATTTGTGTTCCTCCTCTTGCTCGAACAGGTCTGTATCATTTCTATGCTGGGGACCCCAGGGCTGGATGCAGCACTCCAGGTGGGATCTCATGAGACCAGAGTAGAGGGGCAGAACCCTTGAATGTGGTGTCCACACTTCTGTACATGCAACCAGAATATGGTTGGCTTTGTGGGCTGCACATGCTGCCAGCTCATGCCGAGCTTCCTGTCTATCAACACTCTCAAGTCCTTTTCCTCAGGACTGCTCTCAATCCATTCCTCAACCATTTAGCCTGTATTTGTGTCTGGAATTGCCCCAGTCTGGGTGGAGGATCTTACACTTGGCCTTTTTGAGCTTTGAGATTAGCAAAGGCCCACCTCTTAAGCTGGTCAAGGCCCCTCTGGATGGCATCCCTTCCCTCCAGCATGTTGACTGCACTGGACATTCTGGTTGTTGGCAAACTTGCTGTTGGTGCATCAGTCCCACTGTCCATGTCACTGACAAAGATGTTAAACGGTGCTGGCCCCAGTACTGAGTCCTGAGGAGCACCACCCATCATTATCCTCCACTTGAACATCAGGACATCGATTGTAGCACTTTGAGTGAAACTGTCCAGCCACTTCCTCATTCACCACGTGATCAGTCCATCCATCAAATCTGTGCCTCTCCAATTTAGAGGATGTTATGTGGTATTGTGAAATGCTTCGCACTAGTCCAGGTGGATTACATCAGTTGCTCTCCCCTTATCCACCAATATGGTAACCATGTCACAAAAGACCACCAAATTTGTCTGGCATGATTTGCCCTTAGTCAAGCCATGTTGGCTGCCACCAGTCACCTCTTTATTTTCCTCATGACTTAGCACAGTTACCAGGAGGATCTTTCCCATGATCTTGCCAGGCACTAGGGTGAGACTCACTGTCCTGCAGTTCCTCAGGTCTTCCTTTTTACCCTTTTATGTTTCCCCTTTTCCAGACAGTGACAACCATAACTTTTGAAATATGATGATCATTTGCAGTCATTTATTTGTAAATTTCCAAACTTTTCAGGTCCTTTTAAAGCCCTTCCCTGTCCCTTGTTGAAGTTACTCTGGTCCTATACTTTGAAATTAATGGACTGTAAAAGACTGGGTGTGTGAGGTGACAGTAGAATGAACAGATATTGGGTGCAGAAGGTGACTGATGAGCTGACGCAGTGGTCATCCTGTTGTACATCTGGACCCATGAGGTCCTGCACTTCAACTAGATGTGTTGGAGATACCATCATATTCTCTTCCCAAAGCATGTATTTGCTACAGTACTAAGGCTGAGACAACCAAAGATACTGAAGAGTCATTGCTGGACAGGACCTCTTAGTCACCCCACTACTCCAGTGACCCACAATTCAATGATCCTAAGTCAGCCCTTGGGTAGCCCTAGGGTAGCCCTCTTCCCAGAAAAACCCTTCTGTTGAGGATATGTTGCCTATAATACCTTCCTCCCTGCTGCAACAAAGCCTCTGCTCCATGGGATTAGATGAGCTGCTTGAATTCCCTGTACTTCTCAAGGGGAGGGGGAGCTGTCCAGAAATGGTTGGCTCTTGGTTCTCTCAGAGGAAAGGAGGAGGAGGAGTAAAAACTCCACTGATCAGTCAGTTGTTTCTTTTTATTGACAATGTGCAATATTCTTATAAATCTGTCACCTGCAGGACAAGACAATTACCTGAAGAGCTAAAATCTACAATCTACTCTCGGGTCACAAGCAAGGCTGAGATATCTAGGTAATATCAGAGGCACAATCACCTACAGAGAGGAAGCAGACAGAAAGAGGATGATAAGCACCACAATTTGCTTATATAACAACAGGGGACAGAGAGCCATATATCTTCAGCAAAATAGCATCTCGCTTCCTCCAAGAAACTGAACTATAATCTCAGCTGACAGAATACAAACCTTCTGAGTATTATTTTAGCATGAGGAATAATCTTACTGCCAGCTTTGTTTCTGTGATGTGTCTGCTTTCCAGTTGCTCCAAATGGCTGTTCAGAGATGCTCAGGCAGAAGCTGTTTGAACAGGGACTGGAAAAATTCCTGTGATAAACCAGTGTGAAGTATAGGTCTGTGTTCATTGCCTCCTGTGGAAGTAACAGAATTAATTACTTAGCTGCTTATGGCCTTTGAACCTTAAGGGTTATGATCTGAACAAGAATACACCCTGTCCCTGAAGTTCACTGAAATGCAGATGCTGAAGCTATGAGGTTAATTCCCTTCCATAAAGGCAATCAAAACACCCTGATGGCACCTGGTGAACATTAAAGGCAGCTTTGGTTTCAAAGTCAGAAGCCCTTGGGAAAAACAGAGGTCACATTTGTCAGGTCACTCTTTGCTCTCCAAACATTGCTTTCCTCCTTTCTTTCTTTATGTTTTCATTAACACTATCAAGCCTGACAAACATTTTCCTTCTTTTTTTCCTTTCTTCTCCCTCTCTCCCTGTCTCCCTTGATTTCTTCCACCATCTGTACCAGCCTGTTCTACCCTTACCCTGTGAAAACTTGATTAAGAGAGTGAGCTCATTTATATGGTAAAATAGCAAACCAGAGCTGGTAAAGCCAAGCATATCTATTTTGTAATCTTCACATGGCTGTTCTCATGTGCATCGGCCTTTAGTCAACATCCATGCAATGTTATGCAAGGAAAGCAATTCCTGTACCTTAAAGCAGAACCACTACTCATGTGGCTCCTGAGGGTGAAACAAGTAGGGAACAGCTTTTAAGGGAAAAGTGAAAAAAAAAAACATGACACTGAAGCAGCTGGTCTAGGAGTTTGTTTTCGACAGAGGTTACTGGCAGGAAAGAAAAATAAAGGAGTGCAGGAAGAGGAGACTTCTCCCTACAAGGAGATTCTTCTCAACAGTTCAGTGGTGGTGAGTTCACATCCTAAGCCAGAAAGACTCAGATCCCCCTTCACAGATGTCACACCCATCCAACCTTATGTAACAGAGCTGAAGATGGTCCCAGTATCTATGTAAGCTGCACTCGTGGCAGTTCTTAATTAAACACTTGAAAAGTCATTACATTTCATCACTAAATAAAACAGTGTTTCAAAGCTGGAAATACCTTGTTGAAGTCAGAACTGCTTCTAACAACCCAGCACAGCAGAACTGAAGCTGCCTCCTTTCATGGGTCCAGGCATCTATGCCTGTTATTATCTGTTGGTGAAAAGGAACAGCATGAACACATGTTGGCATGGCAATATAGGGGGAATTTGTTCCCAAGCAGACCCTTACCCTGTAATTTTGTATATCTGTGAATACACTTAATCAAGAAGTCTACTGTATTTTAATGGATGAAAAAGTGCCTTTTCCTTAGAAAGGATTGCTACAGTGATTAACATCACTCCTTCTTAAAATCCTGCTATCTCTTACTTATGTGTAAAGATAAAATAACTGAATAAGCCCTTTAATTTAAACTGAGTTTCTTCATACACTTGTTCAGAAGCAAGGTTTAGACTGCAGCTGGAAGGATGGTACACATGCATGCTGTCCTCCAGGCTCTGAGAGAATAAACTGCTACAGGCAGGTTGAAACACACCTTAAACTTAATTTCTGGAGACATTAAACTTTTGAGATCCCACCTACAAATAATAAAGACATCATTCTGCCAACAGTCATAAGAGCATGCCCAGGACTGGAGGCACCGACCATCTCCACAGTCCTTGGATCTCCTCCTCTGCCCACCTCCATATATCAAAATAATTTGATCCAATATACTACATCTGCTTAGCAAAATCAGGGCTAATAGATATCCTACATAAATCACCTATATCCTATATAAATCACCAGAAGCTGACACTGAATTCTCCTCTCATTTGTGCTCATGCAACCCAGAAACACTCTAGCAAATTCCCAGGGGCAAATTAAGCCAGTGATACCCTTCCACACTTACCTAGACACAGAGTAAAGTACAGAGTATTTTCACTACACACAGTCAATTTATTTACAGGTAGGTGTTGGCATACTACTACAAAACACTGAGACACCAAAATAAAGAGGGCTGGGTAGGGTGAGTCTGCATTTATTCTGAGTTCACCTTTTAAGGAACGAAAACAAGGGGCAATATTGGTGCTTTAAAAAAAAACCCAGCACTAAACGGATGTGAAAGCAGTAGCTTTGCAAGAACTTTTCCCCACAGCAAAGCATCCCTCTGTGCTTCAAAAATTGACCAAAACTCTCATGACTGATCTAGCCAACTCTGCTTTTGCTTTGACACAGCCTCGGTTTTCCCTCTCTCTCTCTGTTTATAACTGGTTGACACCTTAAAAAGCATGGCATTTAGGAGAGGGTGCTGTATGGAGATCTGCAACATTTTATAAAATCATTCTCCTTGTTCTTCTTTCTATTTGTTCTACCCCAAAGCACCTGTGAGAGACAAGGATGGTTATAGGTGGCGGTGTGAGTGCTGGAGCTGCAGACTAGAATTTATTTCAGGAGGTAGACCTGATGTACACAGAGCATGGGCCAGGCACTGGTGGCTGCCCCACGGACACGTGACAGTCATCTGGTGTCACTGTGAGCTCTGCCACCTGCTCCAACGGTGCCAGGAGCTGAGGGCTGTGCCTGATTGATGTGTGCTCCTGGCCCCTGCGGGTGGAGGATGTGGGCTGGCCCCGCCACCGCACCGACCTGAGCTTCCCTCTGACATTGCATAAGACAGACCAAGACTCATACCTGCCCACCCACACAGACAAGCCAGCAGATATAAAAATACATGACCTTAAAAAACAGCACACAATCTCTCCATTTTAAATTTTTTTCCCCCTTTCTCACCAGCACCAGCTCTGCAGACTCAAAATTAAGTTACACACACAAACAGGGTTGGGCTGTTACCTCCACATTTGCTACCACATTCCTATGGCCACCCTCCTGGAAATTCCCTCAGATATTTCTAACTTCCCACTTCTCTATTTAATTACAAAAATAAAAAAGGGGAGGTGGGGAAGAAAAAAAGGGAAAAAAATGCACTATTCTCTGTATGAAAAGTACAACTTTGGCTGAAGAAAGTATCTGTAAAATAGAGAAGGACCAACTTTTCAAGTTCACAAAAACAACCACTTCTACCACATATACTCACCTATCTCCTGAAAGGAAATTCACTGCTCAGAAATCTGATATTCCACATGTTCTAATTAAGGAAAAAGGAAATAGCTTTCAGTCTCTTGTGCAAGGGCCAATGAACATAAGTCAAACACTCACCTAAAACCAAGAAAACACTTCAAAAAGAAGTAAAACAAACATGCTGCTAATTTCCCAGATGTATTTCCAGCGATGTTTCTGATATAGACCCAATGGGGAGGAAAGAGGAAAATAATTTAGTGATGTGGAAGATATATCTTTATAACACATCCTCAGCCCTTCTTATGCATTTGTGATGGAGGGATTTTCTCTTCTCTGCTTTAGCAGGGCTCCCTGACATAAAATGAACAGTGTCACATCTCAAAAACTACTTTCTGAAAAGCATTATTGTTCTCTGGCCATACTTTTTCCTGTAGTACCTCTTAAATGCTTAAATAAAGTCAACAAGAGTCAAGGTTTACACAGTAAGTCTTCATTTACACTCTGAAGTTTCAGGAAGAAAGCATTCCTCCTCCACGTGTTTAGGAAACTCCAAGACTTCCTTCACATTGAAAAAAACACTGTCTGTGATGTAACCTTGTTGCTTTGCTTGCTTCCAACCAGCTGAGTGATGGTGAGTACTCATCACATTTGTACCAAAGAATAAAAAAGAAAAGCACTAACCAGAAATATAATTCACATGCACATTTCCAGTTCCACTGAGCATCACAGCTACCTGCCCAAGTCTGGCCCCTTTGAGGTCATTGACAGTGCTGAAAGAAGGCAGGTTTTAAAATTAGGGATTGTTACCAAGGATTGTTCATTAAACAAGTCAGCTATGGGTTTTTTTTCTAAATCTAGAAACTAAAAAGAATACACTTCAGGTTTTCAAAGTGAATGCACTTTATTCTATTTCAGCCAGTGAAATTGGAAAGGAGACAGTGACAGGAAAGAGATCACTTGTTGAGAGACAAGCCCTGATGCCAAGACATGGCCATGCATCCTTATGCACATTCTGCCTCAGAGTCAGCTGCAGCAACAATAATTGGGATGCAAAGGTACAAATAAGAAATGTAACTCTTCTTATCTATTATATTCCACCACTGCTAGTGCAGTGTAAGACACACTGTTCTTTAGATGCTAATGCTATGGGACATCTAGCCCCTTCCATCTTGTTTTGCAAAATACAAGCCACCTTTAAAAGCAGAAAGTAAATGCTAGCTTCCTTTCTCAGTGTGTTTTATTTGTTGATCATTTCCTGGGAAAGTGCTAAACACTTCTGCTGAAAAGCATTGATCTGAAAATACTTTACAGCTATGGGCTATGTTACACACCAGGAAAAAGCAAAGAGCTCTGGGATGTTTACAGGTTGTGCCTATGAAATACATTCAGAGAAACTGCAATTTTACATCTTTAACACCTTCTGTACCTTAGCACTGTTAACAGAAAAAATAGACATAATTCTGTCTGAATTAAAATTATGGTGTGAATAAATCCATTATTATCATATATATTATTATTATCATTAGAAGTACTAAAACAATTTTTATACAGCACCTTTTTATTCACAGAAGTCAAGGCACCTTGCTTATTGTTCTCATTTTGCAAATGTAAGACCTTGGGAACTTTGAGATGCAGTTTCTTTATTAAGGTCATACAACATGCCACTGACAGACCCTGGGACACAGCACAGGCTCTGCAGTCCTTCCAGATGGTAGGCAACAAAGCTGGATACTCTGGTTTTTTTCCTTCTGTGTATTTTGATCTGCCTCATTCAGCACTTAACATAGCACTGCTTCAAATCCTGGCTTTGCAGGAACACAACTGCTTTTTTTCCCTAGAACTGCCCTGCTTTGTGCAACACTGAACATCTGCATGTACAAACACACTCAACCGCAATTTGTGCCTGAAGAGTCATGCTCCCCCTGCTATCACAATTACCACTAGAGTGCATATTTGGAAAAAATAGATGAAAAAATACTCAAAAGTTTGAGATTCTGCCCTGTCTTTTTTCTGGCAGGGCAAAAATGTAACATACTATTGCAGTTTTTTCTCTTGGTCAGAGTGCATAATGCCCCAATCATATCTACAAAAGTAGCATTTTTTGAATAATTTGTATTGGTTGTGAATCTATTCTACCCCTAAGACAGCAGCACCTTTGCCTTTCACCCTCAGCTGAGCTAATAAATGCAGGCTGGGAACTGACAAAAGACAGCAAACATGTCAAAAGCAAAAGAAAAAAAAAATCCAAGCCACAAAGAGCTACACATTTCAGGAATAATAAAAAAGCTCACAGTGATTCCTCAATTGCAGATGATATCAGCAGAATGTCATAACCATCTTTTTTCCCCCCACCTCCATTTCATCTTGAATACCTGGGACTGCCAGAACTCCCTTTAACAGAGCAGAAATTTCCCTGCCAGCTACAGCTGTTGAAAGCTTGAGCCAACCAGCCCAACAGAGCTGGATGAATTATAGTAAGTTATAACAAATTCAAGGACCTTCAGCTACCAGCTGTACATGTTTTTACTGCAGAGGTTCCTCCACAAATGGAAAAGTTGTACAAGTCTGTCCTCCTGCAATCCAACTGAAGCAGGAAGAAGCATCCGTTAGTCTCACAGAAAAGTTCTACAATTTGCAGTGTGAGCTCCACAACAACGTCTTTGCATTGCATTGCACTGTCTTTTTCTTGCCCTTACAAAACCTCCCAAGCCAGACAGCAGCTCCAGATTACAAGGCCCCAGTGTGTTGGCACTACTGAGTGAAAGACTGAGTGGATGCAGTAACCAGAGCCTGCCCAGCCCTACACAACCTCCTCCTAAGCCAGGTGTTTTCCTTTGCCTGGAAAAATGTCATTAAACTGGAGAGTAGCAAACACTGTGGTGTTAAATCTTGTGGCTAATAGCAGAAAGGTTTTTTGTAGTTGGGATTTCAAAGCAAGGGACCTGAGAAACAGGAGATCTTTTAAAGCTCCTCTGCCTATAGTTTGCTGAACTTACACTTTTGAGACAAAATGCAAAGTTTCCTCATCTATTCATCTACTAAAAAAACCCAACCAACTCATATTCCTGTGCAGCTGTAATACCAGGGACTTTGGAAGTACTTCTCTAAAGTTTCACTGTGCATTTTCTGATAATTAACACAATAAATCAGTTATGAGCTTTTTCAGACTCAGAAATAAGTATCAGCTATTCAGACACATCTGCAATTATTGTGGCAGGACAATGAACACTATGTGAATTGTCTTGCTAAGCAAAAAACAAGTGGAATGGATGAAATAATTATCTTACATCAAACACATAGTCAGATTCCAGCTCATCTTCCTGCTCATGTCTCTATACACTCTCAACACAGAAGAAATCTCATCTTTTAAGCAAGTAAACACATTTAGGTACTAACCAAATTAGAAACTCTACAGAGTCAACAGATTATGATCTCATCACTTTTTTTCCCCCTCTCAAGCATTTCCTTTCCAAACTGAATTGAATTAATTTGAAAAAAATTTAAGCACAGAATATATTGAACTCTCTGGAGGAGGCAAGTTTCTCAGTCATGACTATACTACACTTTCAGTCTGGTTTTAATTTGACTTAAACCAATTTATGAGTTTGATTTTAAGCAAACACAGAAACCTTGTAAGAGTGGATGCTGCAGTACTAAATGGCATACTATTAAAAAACAGCAAATATAAATGCATTTTAAAGAAAAAGAACTCCCCTGTCTTGAGCTAAATGTAGCATATAAAGAGTTAAATTTAGAACAATAAACCATTACTATTTTTTTCCCCCAAAGGCAAGACCTTGTAATTTACCCTCAAGGAAAATCATCAACTTCCACATTGCTCAGTTCTCTGTCCTTGAGACATTTATGGCAAAAATAAGCCCTGTGAGGCCCCACGGTGCAGGAACGCCCAAGTGCAGGTGTGTCTGTGGATATTTGTCTAATTCTTTTTTTCAACATTTCCACACTGTGGCTGCTTATCTAGACTGTCCTCTCCTTTCTATATTAATCTCTGTTTATTCTCCTGTTTGGCAGTGACAAAAACACTCACACACTCCCGTTTATGGCCCTCTGGATCCTGCCTAGTAGCTGTGCTTTCACTCAACAAATTTCAGGAAAGTCAGTGCTGAGAAGAAATGTGCAACTTACCAGACACATCGCTCTGGAGGGAAATGAGCTGTGCTCTGTAGGGAAAAGGAAATTGCTTTGGAAGTCTAGACCGAACCCTTCCTTTTCCATCCCTCGTCCTGTTTCCTCCTTGAATATATGTAAGACAAAACAAAAGGAAACTGAAGGATGAAAAAGAATGATCGGGCAGAGTTTCCCCCTCTGTGTGTAACGAAAACACAGGTGGATGTGGATTTAAACACCAGCGAAACATCAGCTAGAGGAAAGGCAGGAGAGACACACGACTACTGAAGCACCTCAGAGACAAGGGTGTTGGCAGCATCTGGCAGAGCAAAATGGGAATCAGCAATGTGGTGAAAGGCAATATATTGTAGGCAGCCACTCTGATCCTCCTCTAGGATTTGTCTTTAGAATGCAGTGAGTAATGCAGCTGCTGATCTAGCTGCCTGTGATTGTGACAGTGAGAGGGAACAGGCTGCAAGGTATTTAGCAAATTTCCTTTGTTCCCCCAAACTGAAGACACAGTAAGAAAAGCAGGAATAGGACACGAAATAGGACTAGAAGGGCAGAGAAGCTTGAAACAATCAATTGAACTCAGCTGCATTTTAGAAGAAGTCCATGGAGACTCTATGAACAAAGATAGAGGTCAGACAGTTTAACCAACAAGGCTTCAATTTGGCAGGGAATGCCATCAATATAAATAATGAAACAAAAATATAAGTATATTATAAAAGAAAATCAAGAAATCACCATGTAAGTTTGGTACTATTTGATTCAACTGTGGACCAGAAAATGCAGGAGCAATCTAAGTGAATTTTCCTAATTCAAAGAGCAAAAGACTGACCAAGGAAATGGACAAAGAAGTTTCTGGGTAGTGAGGAAATATGATCAATGTAGGAAAAAAGTCTGACTATAAATTTAAAAAATATTAAATATTATGACAGAGGAATTTTTAAAACACCTGCACAAGGGGCACCAAGGAAAGCAATCCTGCGAAGGAGAAAGCAAGAAAATACCAGTGCCTGTGGGCATTTAAACTAAACTGCAGCGTGGTCAAGAACTAAGTTTTTCCACAGGCTTCCTTTATTTCCTGCCTAAATGAAAGGATATGTTTTGTTTGAGTTTGTTTGAGTTTGATAAGAAGCAACAAAAGGGGAAAGAGTGGGAAACCAATCCATCATAAAATTCTCCTGGTGCGCACCTTGGGAATTCTGCACAATCTGAGTGCTCTGAATTCATGCTGAAGAGATTCACTGCAGCTTATGTGACCTTCCCCCCTCACACACATATAGGAAAAGGACACCAGAGTTACATCAAGTGAGCAGTGGGGCTGCAAGATCACAAATTTCTCGTACCCAAGGTGAGAGCTCAGGCACTGCCCTTGGTCTGTCTTCTCACAGACGTGTAAACCAATACACAAGGCAGCACTCTCAGCGTTTTCTGTCCCACTCCCTAAGGACAAAATATGAAAAGACAACACTTTGAACCACCCTTCAGCCCTGCTGGCACATGTCTCCATATGGAACAGGGGAGAGGAAAGGGAAGCAGTGATGGGAGAACATATCGGCCAAGAGTTCACAGGGAGGAGTGCTGCAAATGCCTGCTGAAATCACACCACTCATATCCTGAGGTTATACTGGCTTAATGTTTAGTTTATTAGTTGTATTACTTTCCAGTCAAAAAAAAAAGAAGAAGAAGAGAGAGAAAAAAAGGAGAGAGGGGTTTGAGTTTGTTTTCTTTCCGACCAAGTGCAGGAAAGAAATTTTATTCCTGAAGGAAAGTTCTCAGGAGTGGGA